>NW_024962271.1:6305132-6415119 GCF_019238085.1 Lagopus leucura | reverse complement strand
TTGTGGGACTGAAATTCTCTGCTCTCAGCATGACAAGGCAAAGGTTTGTTCATTCTGATACAAGAGGATGGAATTCCATGCTTCAACATTTCCAGAATATTCCCTTAGAATCAGTTACATGTATGATCAGATGTAAATACATTTCAACATATCACACAAAGAAAAAAAATTTGTATGAGAATTCTCTCCTTACAAAGGTGGGTAGTCAGAACTGTACAATGTTTTCTAGTTGTTCTCTAAGAACAAGGTATTATAAGTAAAATGTAGACGCAAAATGTAAGTTAAATCAAAAGACTCTGGTAACAGATTAATGCAGCACAGCTGGATTGCTCTAAAGTTCACTGGAGTAAAAGGAAATACTTCAGTTTGCATGAACTTTGAAAAAGACTATTAGCTGTTGTGAAAATGAAAAAAATAAATGCAGAAAAAATTCAACTTTATATATTCCTGTTTTTTTCTTTCAACATGAGAACTGTACCCAATCTGTTTCATGAGAAAGAAAAGACTGCTTTCTGAGTATTACTGTATTAGGCATATGCAACCAGTGACAAGTACTGGATTTACAATATTTCTGAGGAGGGTGACACCTTTTACTTAAACATTCAGTGATCAGCACATTTATTTGTGCTGCGGCAACAATGCATTCTGCCTGCAGCAAGCAGAGCTCATGATTCCAAAATCCTACAAGAATGCCCAAACTGTTATGGCAAAGGCAATTTGGCAAGCATGCTCTTAATTATTTCTCAATGCACCAGTTCAATTTTTTTTAAAAGATGACTTATTAACTGAGTCATGGAATGAAACACTTTAACCTAGTTCTTAGACCTTCATTCAGAAATGAAACAGGACTTCCAGCCTTGCTCTAATGAACAGAAGCTGGAACGCTCAGCAAAACAGACTGCAACCTCTTCTCTGAAGCCTGAAAGCCAGTCAGATTTCTCAGAAAAGAGGACGCATTACTTGAAATACCTCAAGCAAAGGAAACAGGGTAGATTTCCTGCTTTCTGAGCACTCTGCTCATCTCCCACTAGAGATGATTTAATCAATCTTTCCCTCAATGAATTTGCCGCAGAGCTTTGACTTAAAAATAAATTAACTGTCAGTATAATGTCAGAAAGCTTGCTACAAATTTCATTTTCTTAATTGTTTGCAGCGTATATAACTTCCTGCACTTCAGAAACAGCAACCTGTGATAAAGGATGGAGAATATAGTAATGCTGAACAAATTCAAAGGAGAGAGATACATCTTGAT
This sequence comes from Lagopus leucura, assembly GCF_019238085.1. Taxonomy (NCBI): domain Eukaryota; kingdom Metazoa; phylum Chordata; class Aves; order Galliformes; family Phasianidae; genus Lagopus; species Lagopus leucura. The sequence continues at coordinate 6,413,867 of NW_024962271.1, read as the reverse complement.
CTCACTGCTAGCATGTGCACTACAACTGGATTAAAATGGAAGTACCAATACTGAATAATGTCAGTACTGTGAGAATAATTTATAAACGAAGGCTGATGTTTAATTTCTTACCCCATAGGCTTATGTCACCTGCCAGATAAGGTCCTCCAAAGACAAAGCCAACTTCATCTCCACGATCAGCTTTCACATACTCTGGTTTAGTATCCCAGTATAAAGTGGAACGATGCTGATACTCAAAGAAGTAGTAGGCGCTCCAGAATCTAGAAGACGTCACATTTAGAGAGTTGCAGGAGAAGCATGTTAGTGTTACTTTAAATATGTATAATGCTTTACAGGCAACTGGGCACATTTCTGAATGTAACACTACTCCCCAGTACATATTTGTATCTTTAATTAAAAATGAAGAATGCATAGTATTAAGAAGATGAAAAATTCACCTTGGGAATACAGATAGAAAACAAAATCCAGTTATTTCCCAGTTCTGCATATTTTGGTGTGCCTTGCCTATGCTTAGATGTCATAAAGTTTCTACACTGCAGAGCTGCTGACTTCTGAAGCAGTAGTGGGCTAAAAGGGAAATTCCAGGTTCCTTCAATTTTTAAGCTTGTGTAATTCACACAGCAAACGTCTACTTGTGTTATCCTTTTCTTGTCTCAGTGTATTGTAACCATAAGCCCAAGTGCAAAATACAAGTACAAAAGTAAAGACATCATTTGCTTGATGTGGTTCTGTACCCCTGAATCACACTTCATTCTCAAAGTTCCCAGTGGGAATTTCAAGAAGGGTTACCTGCACAACAGGATTTGTTTCTATACCATTTAATTCAGCCTGTAGTGAAGAGTTTGAGTGTCCTGTTTTGAGACTGTTTTAAAGAGAGTGTTCATTGTCTCACCCCAGTAATAACTCAGTGCTTTAATGGATGGTATGACAATAATGAAATCCCCCAGCAATTCCAGAAATCTGTCCTGTAGCACAGCAGGATCATTTGTGTTTTCCAGATATTCATCCATTATTACTGACAACAATTCTGCTGGCAAATTCTAAACAAATTTTTTAAAAAAGGGGGGGGGGGGGGGGCCGCGGAAACATGGAAAAACTATCACTTTCAATTAGCTGCTAAAAATGTCAGGTTTTGAACTTCAGAGATTCTGCAAAGGTAGAAGAGTAAAGGATAGCACCCATACTGATGGAAAAGCATGATGGCAAACAAAACTCACTGACATTTTTTTGTGAAAAGCAAAACAAAACAAACATGTTTCAGATAAAATTTACAACAGAGTTATATGATTTAAAACTCCTTAGGAATCAATTATTTTTCAGAAGTTTGGCATTTCACCCATCCTGACAATGTTTTCTTCATGGCATCTGTTTTCTTCAGGAGAAAAGAGACAGGAATAACAAGTTTGAGTTCTTGAAAGATGCGTAGACTAGTAGGCTACAGGGCAAGACCATCAGGATTTCTAAACACAGCTTAGGTCGTTAGTGTTACAATTCACTGTTTGACAGATACAGTTCAAAACAAAGAGTGCAAAATATTTTCAGTAACTACTTAAAAAGCTATATTTAATTTACTGAAAAAACCTGCCTTGAAACCCAATACGCAGGAGACTGGATATAAAATAGTGTAAGGGCATCATTACAGTAATCCTACATACAAATACATAACACAAAAATGTTGGTTCAGATTTCTTGAAGAAGAAAGGTATTTCCCAGAATGTAGGCCTGACTCAAACCTACTTCTGATTAGCTCCATACACTGCAGCCCTGCCAGCTTTGCCAGCATTCTCCTCAAAATTATCCAGAAAAAAAATTCTCCAGAAAATTAGAGAACACCAAACTTCACAAATCAGGGATATGCACCAAAATGAGGTTTTACTTCTTAGATTAGTGCAGCAATTCTTACCATCATTGGTAGTAGAAACTCTAAAGCTGAAGTGATTGATTTTTTTTATGTCCCACATCTCTCAAAGCTGGTATTGTTGATATCTGCACAGAAAAAAAGATGTTGCTAGAGCCATTTAACTTCTCCAAAGTTTCATATTTTAACAACTTTATTCCACTTTATTACTACTCATATTTATTTCTGAAGCAACCATATCATATGCAAAAATGCAGGAACTGTCTTCAAAAGCTTGTATTTACCACAGCATATGTTTCATTCATGGAAGTTACTACATCAGCCATTCTAACTATGTACTTTATCCTTAAATCAATACGTTGTTAAAAGATTTGCAAGACTGGGGAGCATTAGGGCAGAATTAAGCAACAAGCTTGTTGTGTCTCAAAGGCTTATTTTCCCTCAGGTAGGGGAGATCCTGTTTGGATCACTGGCAGCCCCTCTCCCAGAGACTCACGAATACTACATACATACAGAACAAATGCTTTGCATTACAAAGCCAAGCATGAATACTTATAAAACTAAGAGGACAAGAAAGACAGGACAAATCGATCCCCCACATTTTGCTGCACTGTATAGCAACTGTTCTCTTGAAGTTACCCATAGAATTCACGTGAAAGAGTGCAAGTGGGATACCTGTACTCCACTCAGAAAACAATGGTTTTCTGAGATTTTTAACCAACAAATCTTATTGCATGATAACAACAAATACAGGGGCAGCAACACAAACAGCACTCATTAGAGCTCACAGCATAAGAGGTAAAATGTTTACAGTGATCAGTACAGCATTTTTAAATGTCCAATGTATTGATCCTGAATACTGCACAGGTAACACCTGTGTGTTTGTTGTGGGGGAAAGAATTGTTTTTATTTTTGCAAAGTAATAAGCTCATGACTGCAGCATTATTTTTCACTTTCTCTGCCTGGTTAAGGCATTAAATTTATGGAAAATACTATATAATATTGACAGTTCAGCATGCAGGATGCAACCTGTCTTACTGCTTTGTGACCAACTGGTTCTGGGTCTCTACAAAATCAGAATGAAAACAAAATTTACTTTATATGTATTCCTAACAGTGCATACGTAAAAAGTGTCTGACAAGCAAAGACCTCCCCCACTCTTCTCAGAATCACCTGCAGTATTTAATACCAACATTCCAAAAAATGAAGAACAGATATTAAATTACAGATTTAATATTCCAGCCAAATTCATTATTGGTGACTCCTATCATAAACAGGACCATGTTAAATTCTTTTCCAGCCAACGTATCTTCAGGTGACTTATGAAGAAATACTCCATCCAAAACTAAGGGTAGAAATGGGATTTCCTGAAGGAGTAGAAAAAACATCAAATTACTTGTTAATAGTATTTTCCCTTTTTCCTTCAAGTCACATAATAAAACACCCACATTTAGCATTCCAGGTGCAGGAAAGAGCTTTAGGAAATCAGGGTACCTATGGCCACTGTAACACACAATTAGTTTTTCACAACAGCATGAAATGCTAGCCTGGCTGGGGTACGTTAAGATATAATTCAATGGTTTTCTGATCCTGTACTGTTTACAACTGACATTCAGGTATATTTATGTTTGAGCCTTGCACACAACTTTACAGTTGCTGTGACACTTCACTAAAAAAAGTCTTAACTAAAGAAAATGCCTGTGAGATAATTTGCATATTTGGGTGTACTTTGACAAAAATTCAGAAAAATCAACTTTGGAGCAGGTCAATTATTAACACTGATCAGAAGCTGATCTGAAGTTCTGCAAGCGTGCCATCAAAAAAAATCTGTTACTAAGTAAAGTTTCACTTACTGTACTGTTAAAGACTATCCATTGCTTCCTGGTTCCTCAAGCAGTTTATTAGTGTGAGTGAACTGCTAGTCTCACAGTTAAATATATTTGCAATTTTCAGAAAATTGTTAACAAAGACAAGAACTGTTAGCTATGAGTTAGTCTTTAAGGAATTTATATGCATAAGATCACTGTATGCAGTACTGTTGTTTTACATAAGGCCTAGTTTAGGTGAGCTTGATAGATCTTCAAGTACTTGATTTTACTAGAGATCCTACAGTTAGATCATTAAGAGAAATAATTCTTTTGTACTTCTCTTTAGTGCTATATTTCTGTTCACTGATACACAACCAATCTTGCTATAGAGATAGCATGAAATTGTAACAAAAATCAAGACAAGGAAGTTCAGAGAATCAGGCTGTGAGTTTCAAATTATGACTGCCTACAGCTTCAGGCAGAGAAACAAGAAAGGTGCTTTCATTTCAAGGTGTTTTGTTTGTTCTGTTTTGTTTGCTTTACTTCAAACTAAGAGTCTCCATAAAAGCCCATAGCTGAATAAAAACTGAGTGCTTCTTCTAATTAAATGTCCCGTAACACATTCAACCATTATTATGTAAGTGACAGTGTGCATGAAATTGGACATATGCAGCTAGGCATATGTGTAACTGAAAATACTTAAATCTACCCACAAATATTATAATCTCATAACTGTATAACCTATTTCCAACATCAAATGAACACAGTAAGATTGAAAATACACACACTATTTGAATTAAAATCTTACTTAGTGCTAATCTATTTATCCATACATATGCCTTGAAAAATAACCCTAATCAACTTGTCTGCATGATACGCAATCAGATTTTCCTCTTCTTTTAACCAAATAATCAGATATTAAAAATACTGTTCATTATGGAAGCTTTAAAATGCAAAAATGATCCTACCTTAAGATCTGCTGAAAGAAGTAAATCTTTATTAGAGGGAATTAGAACTCCACTCTCTAATATTGCTTTATGAAAGAGACCCTTAGACAAAGTAGATAAAACCTGCCAAAAAGGGAGGAACAGAAAACATTTATTGTGCATCACGGTCCTTATCTCATAACAACTTGCTCAACTACATTGCTGCAATCAGTGTGGAAATACACTTCTGGGGAAAGTGATCAGACTTACTTAGAACAAAGTACCTTTAACCTTCTTTTCAAAAACTGGATTAAGCATCAAATGTTACAGTAATTGAGTTTACTTCTGAACATTTTAAAAGACATTTTAGTTATCTATTGCATGCTTACCTGTGCAAAAACACAGCAAGATCCCGCAGATACACCAAAGAGTGTGACTGATCCTGGATCCCCACCAAAGTGTTCCATGTTTTCCCTGACCCACTGAAGAGTTTCTTCTTGATCCAAAAATGCCCAGTTCCCACGAGCATGTTCATCACCAGTACTGAAAGAAAAGCAGTATAAGCTAACATCTCAGGAAGAGTAATATTTCTTATACCAGAATAAAATTAACCCTGCCAACTTACAGTTTGTGCAGCTTGGCCAAGGAAAGGTCTTACAACTCAACCACTTAACCACATAAACCACTTATGCTTTAAGCAAAACAAAAAGTATGTAGTAAAAAGTGAAATGGTTCATCTTACTTGAAAAATCCAAGGAGTCCAAGTCTGTACTGAATTATTACTACCACTACAATATTCTTGCAGGTTGAAAGTGCTGAACCATTGCACCTAGAAGCACCACCAAATACAAAATTGCCTCCATGGATCCACACCACGACCATTGAGAAAAAAAGGGTGAGACATACATTACGCATTGGTCGGCAGATTTCATATGAGAAGGGAATACAACAGAGAATTAATAACTTCGAATCACTGAAAGTCAATGGGAGCTTAATTTCATGTTTATGGATTGTGAATTTTGCATAATATTAGTCCTGCTTATGCAAGACAACATTTTCAAAAGCAATTAAGTGGCTTAGGAGTCAGGATTAAAAGCAGACATTGTAGATCACAAGGTTTCACAAGGGGTTTACGTACAGGTAATTTGTTCTTCTTGTCTGCAGGGCTATAACCATTTAGATACAAGCAGTCCTCAGAAGTCCGAAATTGAATGTGTTTTTCTATATAACTTTTTTCAGCTTTTTTCAACATGGTCAAATCTTGAGGACATCTTCACAAAAGAAAGAAAGAAAGCATAATTATTAGTAATAAAACTGAAATATTAGCTATGTACCAATGATAGACAAAACACATTTTCTTTATCAGGCTGAATTTCCACTTGGCACTTGAACTCTCTGTTACTTACAGGAATCCTTATGTTTCCTAATCCCACAGTTCTTATTAAATATCCCACTACCAGTCAATCCAAGTACCTTAATAAAAATCATACACTAACAATCGTACACTAACAAATATGACAGTACTGACAAATATGAGCAAGTACAATACATGCAAGTTAAATGAACAGCTCTCACAGCAGCGGGTAAGAAGTTGCATCTTTCAGATCATTCCAGGGGTCAGGAGGTTCAGGTGGGGAAAACCTCAAAGACCCAACAAGTGCTTTTGCAAAAGGAATCCCAAGGAAAACATTTACAAGTCTGTCTGTTCCCTTCACATTTACTTGTTTTCCTCTGAGCAGTCCACATGCAATAGTCACTTCTGGTTCTGCAGCCTTCTGCCCTAAGTAGCACATAAGCCAGAAGAATTAATCTGCATTTTCATAATTATCAGATTTTTCACTGAGGCTTTCTTAAGGAAACAATTTATTTTGAAGATTTCACCTTGTTCAATTTTGTTCAGTTTTCATTTTACTTATGTGCAATGACACTCCCCTCACCAAAAACTTCCACAGCTGGCTCTGTTTATGACAGTAGGAGCTAGGTAGGGCACAGTTTACACACTCTGCAAGATAATAAATCTTAAAAACAATTTCAGAACAAACGGTAACAGACAAAATCATCAATATCTTCTAAGTTTACCATTCAATAAAACAATATCCTTTTATTAAACAAACCCTTTTATTATTTTCATAAAAACATCTCAAGATGGTTTCATTAAAAATAAAAAGTCACTTGTGCATTAAGCTTATTAGGATTCTTTTGCAGATTGCTAATACAAATAGAAGAGAGGTACTGCTCTTGAAAACTACTACCCTGTAATTTATTAGTGCAGTAGCTTCCCCATCAGCAGTTAAAAAATATATATATCAAAAATCAAAATCAAAGACCTTGCATCTCACCTTCTGTTCCACAAGTGGTGAATGTTAAACTACAAACCAAGATACAAAGCAAAGAAATCTGGGTTTGAGGAGCAATTTTTCTCCTAAGTTGGATTCCAGATTATTTTCTTTTTTTTATGTGGAAGACACTGGTACAAAGGCCTCTGCTGACTGTGCTCTCAGTAGGGAGCACAGCTGAATTCCCTTCTGAAAATGCACTGCATTAAGCACTTTCAGAGCTGTAACTGAAATGGAGAACAAATACAATCTCTTAGTGTAACATACCTGTCATTACCTGATCCTGATGATGGATGATTTGGCCCAGCATCAACTGTGAACAATGAAAGGTCTTATCCTAGTTAATCTGTTTTTACTTCTACAATCCTATACACACCTCAATTTCCATTTAAATATTTACTACTTCATATTTTGAATCTTTTAAGTGCTACAAAGCAGTGAAATTTTAAAGAGTTTCAGAGCTACTGACTAAAATTCCTGTGAACAAACACAACAAAAAGTGTTTGCAGATTACAAATAACTGGGAAGAAAGGAAGAAAGGAAGCTTAGTTATTGCAAAGGTTTAACAAGTGCTAGCATATCTGCACCACAATTAGCATAGTATGTGTGCTTTTCCTCAAGAACTGGCCTCCAACTTCCAAATTAGTTTTTTAACCTTTTTGCATATTTAAAAATAAATGGGATATTAAAGCTGAGGGCCAGATTACAACATCTTTTCTGTGACTGCACAAGGCAACAGAGAAGCCTCAGTGTAGGTTAGAAAGCAAGGCCAACACCTTATGGTACGTGTACTTCCCTCAAAAGACAAGGAAAAGACCATGACCACTCCTTCACTACAAAATAGCTTCCTATGGTGGAAATAAGCTGGCTATCCAAAACTGCCCAGTTTTCCCCTTTTGGCTGAGAAATCTCAAAAAGATCTGTAGTCCATAGGAGCATGACAACACTCAAAGCAAGTAACTGGCCTTAAACAGATAAGCCTCAAGGTCTTCTTCACAGTTGGATCTACAAGTTTAGCCTGCTCCACTAGCTCCCAGTTTTCAGCAGGCAGAACACTACATAATGGATCTGTGTTTCTCCACCTTTGATTCATTTTACATCTCCCAGATGAACAATGTCACCAGAACTGAGTTGCAAAGCATACTGCTCCAGGGTCTGCTGCACTGCTTTCACTTCATTCACCTCCAAAATAGAGATGCTGCAGAGCCATCTTCTCCATAACAGATGGGTAATCATGTAAGTTCACCCTGTCTTGAGATTCGTCATTTGGTTCTTCTTTAGATGCTTTTTTCACTGTAAATAGTTCCTCCTCAAAATACCAAAACAGGAAGTGAGACCTATCAGCTCAAATGAGCTCTAGGCTATCCCACCTTATCAGCCCTCACTCACCTCATCAGCTTGAGTCATCACCTCCTTATCCTTTTTCTCCCTCTTCTCTGTGAACAAAATCAGTATCAGACATATTAGCAAGTAGATAGATTGCTAATTAATTTTTAGTGATCTAAGAAAATAAACATTTTTTCACTTTTATTAGTGCTCTGAATTGAAAGAACTGTTTATCACAGCAACAATACCAACACAAAGCGCACTGAAGCTGCCGTTCCATTCAGAGCCAACCGTTACAAGTCACACACAGAAAAGCTCCTGGTGCACAACCCGCATCCCGCAGCAGCGACAGGGATCAAACGGCTGCCCAGTGCGCGGGCACAGCTGTGCCGGGGCTGCTTACACAAGCGTCTGTCGCGAGTAACACAGGAGTAAAGCTTTTATTTCTGCCGGCTGCCAGCAGGGCGGCTCGGGCGACCGGTGTTTCATTACCCATAACCGTACCTCGAGGCAGCCAGCAAGCTGTCACTCGAGAGATAACAACAAAAACCAATCGTTTCTTTTTTGTGATAACAAATCTTTTTTTGTGTGATAAGTAATCAAATATATGGCTGAGAAGCTGAAGCAAGATACTGCGTGTTTACACAGAAGTCAATGCCTAACTCCTAAGACCAAGGGGTGAATGAAGCTGCGCTGTAAAACATCGCTACAGCCCCGATCGCTCCACTTACTGTAACAACGTGATTTTTTTTTTTTTTACACGCAGTTTGCTTTTTCAAATTAACTCAAAGACGAAAGACATTGCTTTAAGCAAAACATGACCCAACTCTCCCCCACCCTCCCCAGCACCGAACTCCTCGTAGCCCCGCACCACCTCCCCGCACAGCTCCTCCCCCTGCCGAGCTCAGCACCACGCCGACAAGCCAGCCCTCCGCACGGCTGCTCACGGCTTCAGTGCCGTTCCACCGCTCGCCCACGGGGGAGCACTCCGCACCAAAGCTCCCCGCCCGGTCCGGCGGCGAATCGCGTCCGGGCTCCTTCCGCCCCGCCGGCATCGCAGCCATGGTGGGCCCGGGCGGCGGCGTGCCGCTGGAGAACGCCAACCCGCTCATCTACCGCCGCTCGGGGGAGCGGCCCGTGACGGCGCGGGAGGAGGACGACGAGCTGCCCGACTCCATCGACGACCGGGAGATCTTCGATATCCTGCCGGCAGGGCAGGGAGGGAGGGCGGGGGTAGGGCGGGCGGGCGGCCTCCGTCCCGCTTTCCTTAACGCCGCACATCTCATCCGCTCCATTAACGACCCCGAGCATCCTCTGACCCTGGAGGAGCTGAATGTCGTCGAGCAAGTTCGAGTTAAAGTGAGACTATCTTATTTTTGCTGTTGTTGTTGTTGTTTCTCCTCTTTGTTTGTTCATTACTTTTTTTTTTTTTTTTTTTTTTTTTTTTACCGTGAAAAGAAGTGTATTATGTGAATTTACTGCATTTAAACATAGTACTTTAAGCCCTCAGCAAAGAAAACCCGAGCAGTGCTGTGCATGGAACGCTGCAGGCAGGGCACAGCAACAAACCTGTTGGTTTGTTTTCCAACAGGTGAACGATGCCGAGAGCACCGTGGCAGTGGAGTTCACACCCACCATCCCGCACTGCAGCATGGCAACGCTAATCGGCCTGTCCATAAAAGTGAAACTGATCAGATCACTGCCCGAGAGGTTTAAGGTGAGTAGTAAAGTCACTCTGGAAAGCAGAAGAGATGGATGGTGTTCAAAAGCAACTAAAACTTTTTGCTCCACATTATGGAGGAGGGAAACGCTCCAGGCTGAGGAAGGAACTAAACTAGCAGAGCAGAGCTGCAGTTCTGTGCTGGTGGCATCGCAGCTGATTGGGGTTGTGGTGTGAAGGCATGAGGGCACAGAAGGAGATGGCAGTGCTTTAGCCCTCTGCCTGAAGGAGGCTTATGCAGGTGGAAATGTGGTGTTCTTTTGGGCTTGGTTTTATTCTTGCTGGTACAGCATCTGTCCTTGCCAGGAATGTCTTTTGTTGTTGCTTTGTTTTGCTGTTTTCTTAATTAAATACTTTGAGCTTCCAGTGTTTTGTTGACTTGTCTCCTTTTTCTTTCTCCATACTTTTTAAGATGGATGTTCATATAACACCAGGAACACATGCCTCTGAACATGCAGGTAAGTGTTTTATTGCTCTGTTGTGTGGTTTTCTTTTATTAATCCAAAAATTAGAGAGAAGATAGATTCCTCCAACTGCAGATCAGCTGTTTAACATCTGGGACTGTACACAAACCAGCCCCTTCTGGGAGATGTTACAGAACAGGAATGTGTAATAACAAAACTTAGAAGTACTCAGTGTCTTGGATAGCCTGTGCTGTCAAATAGTCATTGCTTTACCTGGAAGGCACAGAAAGAGGGGGGAGGCAGGAGGTAAATTTCCTCTCCTGTTACACATACACATGCATAACTTCCTGCTGCTGAATTATAAATAACTTACTGGTTTGAGATCTGCTAATGTGCCGTCTTTGACTTTAGACCACAGCTTTGCGATATAGTTAGCATCTGTGGAGTTATTTTAGCTGAGTACCACAGCAACACTGAGACTATTAGTCTCACGGTAAAGTACTTCTAAAAAGACCTCTTGTACCAATATTTTGACCAGTTCCTTGTGGTATTTTTTTCTGTGCAGTTAACAAACAGCTTGCTGATAAAGAACGTGTAGCAGCTGCTTTGGAAAACTCTCACTTACTGGAAGTGGTAAATCAGTGTTTGTCTGCTAGATCATAATTGCCTGATCAGGAAACCATTAGTATTCTGCTGTATTAATTTTGTATATAAGTGGTGTTGCTAATGCTACATGTATCTATGAGCAAAATAAAACTACCTTAAAGAAGTGTTCCATTATTTCTTCAAAAAAATAAAAAGCATGGAGAAAATTAGCTTGCTGGTAGCTATAAAGCTGTGATGTAAATTGGCTTTTTCCGTTTGTTCATTATTGCACTGCTGTGATTTTTGTTCTGAACTTTTAAAAAAGATTTGGTTGAACTTGTTTTTAACAGGTTTCTTACTGTCTAAAGACTAGTTATAGACTGCATTTTAGAAGTGGAGTTTGTGCACTGGGTTTCACAAGTATACCAAGTTAAGTAGCAGTTAAAATCTTTATACTCATATGATTATTTTGGACTAACACAGTTTTTCCTTCAAACATCAAGATTTCTACAAATTCCTGTGTGCCAAATTGTAAAACATTTGTGGCAATAACTGTAAGCAATTTTAAATCATCTAATTTATCATTATTATTATGTTAATCTAAACAGCCAGTATGGAGGGCTCTTTAGATATGTATAAAATGTGACTTGCTTTTCCTTACTCATCACTTGTATCAAATGCAGTATCTTTGAGGAGGTTTTTGTTTCTTTGTTTTCTGTTTTCCTTCCTCTGGCTCATGTTTCCTGTTTTCCTTCTGCTGGCTCATGGCCAACCTGTCATCCACCAGGACACCCAGGTCCCTTTCCGCAGAGCTCCCCTCCAGCAGCTCATCCCCCAACCTGTACTGGTGCATGGAATTATTCCTCCCCAGATGCAAGACTCTACACTTGCTTTTGTTAAACCTCATCCATTTTTTTTCTGCCCAGCTCTCCAGCCTATCCAGGTCTTGCTGAATGGCAACACAGCCTTCAGGCATGTCAGCCAATCCTCCCAACTTCGTATCATCAGCAAACTGATACATATAATTATGTATCAGCTATGTAGTACGTTTATCAGTTATTTACAGAGTAATTAGTATAGAGTTCTTGGTTGGGTTTTTTTTTGTTTGTTAGTTAGATGTGTGATAGTGATGCTTTACGTTTCAGTATTTTGTATTGGATAATCTCAGATGCTATTTCAGAAACAGTAAACCTTATGAAGGACATTATGTAGACACCACAGCCTGCTGGAACAGGCTAGTCTGTGTTGCCAGGAAACTAAGGCAGTGGTAGACCAAGTGAAATGGTGAAGTTCACATATACAAGAAAACAGAACAGCAGCAAATCCAAATCTACTCATTTTAGAAATTACTCACCCAGTATGCACAGAGCTTCTGTAGAAGGCCAACTCTTCAGCAGCGTTTATTTGCTTATTTGATTAGCATCCTTCGAATAATGAGCGTTTGGTTTGATGTTTGAATGAAACTGGAAATAAAAATAATATTTGTGTAAAATTAATGCTAATAAAGGAGTAGATTGACACACCTGCTAATATGCTCTTTGTCTCTCAGGCCTAATCACTGAACTGATCAGTCCTGACACTGCCAGCCTTTGCACCACTTCAGCTCTGGCAGTATGTGAAAGCAACTCATAAGCAATATGCTTGATATTGATTTTTTTTTTTTTTAATTTTTAATAGTAAAATGAAACTTGTCCTTCCAGATTTTGTGGAAGACAGGAATGCAAATATGGGGGGTAATAGAAAGATGAGTAGGCTGCAAACAGATGTTTGATGTGCTTTAACCTATGTATGAAACAGAGAAGGAATTAGTAAATTATACTTTATTTAATCTGCTTCTTAGCATTCACCACTACATAGTAACAAATAATTTATTGGATGTTAGCACTTGTCTTACAAGCCATGTTACGCAGTAATCCTATGGGTGCACTTTGCACTGCTTACTTTTTCAGAGAAGCAACAGTATGTGGTTAGGTTGTTCATTGTACATATTTCAGAGGTGACTTTTCAGTAAAGGGACTTTATTACAGTGTCAAACCAAGGTCTGACTCCTGCTACTTAAGAATGGTTAATTTCATACCTTTGGATCTGGTATGTTTCTTTAAATGATGTGGATGTTACATTAATTAGGTGAGAGAAACAACAGAAGGGACAAACCGTTGTTACTGGGCTGAAGATCGCAGCTCCTTCTGTATGGGCTCCCTCAGCTTGAGTACTTTCTGAATGCTGATGTTCTGCCTCTTTCAGCAAAAATCTTCCAGCTTTAATGATCCCTATCTAGGGCCTGATGTACAAAGAGTAAGTGGGAGAAGAAAACATTAATTTGTTACAAGTGTTTCTTCACAGACTGCTCTTTCCCCATTTCCTCCCCCCTCAAAAAAGCCCCCTAACTTTAGTCTCTCCAGTGCTTTGTAATAGGACACATTTCATCAAAATATGGCTCTTTAGAGCAGCTGCATGGAATACAGTCGCATTCAAGTCCAGGAAAAATGCCAGAAGCAGACATCTGTTTCACACTCCTAGGCTCTGAGAAGAGTCCTCCAGGAGGACTGAATGGCGTTAATTCCTCTTAATCTACAAACACTGTGACAAAACCTCTCTAGGGTCGCTGGCTGTGTTGCATGCTGGAGTAACCTGCCTTGTGTTTGAGCCAGCAGACCAACACAGTTTGTGTGACTCAGGCTCTGCTGCTCTGCACATACTCGGGCCTGCACGCACACATCTACTTCCTGGGAGGAAACAGACTTCTTTCTAGCTACTCTCGTGCTGTCATTGCTGCCCAGTATCTGCAACTTCTGAAGACTCAAACTCCCAAATTCACTATCAGTGGCTACAAAGCAGCTCAGCAGTTTCGTATCCAGAAATGTTACTGATCTCTTCCTGGAAGAAGTGACAAGAAGAGCTTGGCATTTCAGTGGACAATATTTCTTGTGTTTCCTTGCATGGAGTGATGTGTGCTACACGTTGGCAACAGTTAATTAAAAAAGAAGTTATTTTAGTTTTCCAACTGTACTTAAGATTGATGTGTTTGTAACAACTAAGTGCTTTGATAAGAATCTCCCTTGGGAGCATTGATTTATAACATGCTTTACAGTAGTTTTTTTTATAGTTGTTAAAAACATTCCCCTCTAGCCTGTCAAGCAGATAAGTGTACCACTCTTCCCCCCTCATGAAATGCACTGTTTGGCATAAATACAGACTGAGCAAGCACGCAAGTTTTTTCCTTAAAACAAAACTAATATAGCAAAATCTTTCAAATGTTTCTATGGAAAATACCAAAAAAGAGGAGGAAAAAGAAAGGAAATTGAAGCTATGACTAGAGTGTTTAAATCTGCTGGTATATTTCACAACCATTTACCAGCAATGTTTAATAGAAAACATACGACTTTTTTTTTCATTCAGGAAAATGCTGAAAATAACATTTTCACAAAACACAAGAAGCAAAGAGCCCTCGTTTTGTTCAGTGTTTCAGTAGTTGCAGAATATATGCTACTGAGTTCTATAAACTTTCTACATATTTCTTAACATCTGTTCATGCATTTCTTTTATGTTTTACCTGTAAGGAGCTTTTGCATCCTGTGGCAGGTTACCTCCATTGCTTAACTTTGTGGCGAGAGGAACAGCACTGTCTGCAGTCACAAGGACATCCTGGTTGGTTGAACCGTTGGAGACCCTGCTATCCCACCTTGATGTACAAATGCATCAGAGCAGCAGCATAATTTGCAAGTAGCTTCTTCGATTTCAGTGCTTTTCACGAGTTGTTGCAGCACACACAAGTTTCAGTTGACAAGGCTGTGCTCTTGGATTCAAGTCTCTGAATCCTGCCATTAGTTCAGCTCTCACTCAGGGCTAGAAGGAGAGAGCAGGACAAAAGTTAATTTCCATCAAGTCAGTGGAATAAATGTAACATGGCAGTGGAGAGCAGCTGCTATCTTAGAGTTTTGGGAAGGCATAAGAGAAAGAGAAGAAAATAGCAGGGCCATACTACACCTCACTGTGCTGCCCTGGATTTGTTTTCCCTCCGCCCTGTCTTTCTGGGTCATTACACAACCCATCCCATAGTTCCCTCACAGTGCAGCAGGAAACAGGAAAGCCTTTGTTGTCTCACTGTCATTAAGTCCAAGTCCATTCCCCACAAAAAGCAACAAGAGAGAAGAGACAACAACAATTACCTATGTAGAATTAATGCTTTAATTTGACCAACGGAGATGTACTCATGATTTTGGAAAGGAGTGCAACAGCCAGTGAGTGTGGACAGCAGTCGTGCCTACACAGCCTAGCAGGAAAACCTCAGAGACCAGCAAGTCTTCCAGGACTGCCAAGCTCTCTTGTCTGTATGTGGTTCTCTCCATTTTGATTTTTCTTGGGATGATGTTTTATTGTAGCTTTTTTTTTTTCTTTAATCTACCCAATTAATCTCATCTGAGTTCCCATCAGATGCCTCTCACTTGGTTTTGACTAAAATAACCTCAGTACAATGTCAGCAGTTTGCTTAACACCAGGATGCCCAACAGCTTCAGTTCTCTATATTTTGCTCATGGAAGAGCTGGCACATGATCTGTCTTAGGATTGTGAAGGTGCCTAAGCAGCAGTGTTTGTTTTCATCACTTCTGCAAAGTAACAAATAAATCAACCCTGTAGTTTGCAATGCTTGCATGAAAAAATTGGTTAATGCCAACATACTCTTTTTTTTCCTCCTGTTTTATAAGCATATAAGCGATGAAGCCTTGTCATATTTGTATAGTTGTTATTGTTAGTAACAAGAATATTGGGCCATTCCTAGCAAAAATTTGAGTTGTTTAATTTTACAAATGAAAAGTAAACATTGTATTAGCTTTAATCTGTACACATCAGCTATGTATCATACAAGTTCAATGCTCGCAATATGTTCTATTGAACCTTAAAACTGCAGGGACTTCGTTGTGAATATTGTGGTCTTCATCCTCTTCAAAGCTGCTTGGGCCTTTTACTGACTGCAAACATATTGGGGTGTTTTTTTTGTTGTTGTTGTTGGTTTTTTTTTTTTGCATGCCTAATGGAACAATTCCTGTTTCAGCACAAAGAAAGATAAGATGAAAAAGACAACACAGTATGAATTGTGGCTCGGTCAAGCTAGAGAGAATGGAAACAATCCCACAGAACAGACTCTGGAATATACAAATAAAGTAACATGCCAAAGAGAGGAAGTACACGTGTGAAAGCTGCCAAGACTGATGTAATGCCTGATCAGCTGCATTCAGGTCTGTACCACAGAAGCAGCAATGCACAGATCCTGTGCTGCCACAAACAGGGACAACTGGAGAGGCACTGCCCTGCTGCATGGAAGATGTTTTCCTGGCTGGGTCTCCTGGCACTGCTATGTGAGATGTGTCCCAGCCACGGACTGCATCGCTGCACTCAAGCTGTGAAACAAGGTCTGGCAGCTCTGCAAGCCAAATAAAGTTAAGGTACAGACAAATTCTCAGCGTGATGCAGAAAAGGATACACAGAGAAATGGGATAGCTGAAAGTAATACCAGCTTACAGCTTCAGATGTGATCACGGGTTGTAACGATGCGCGGTGTGCATTACCCCAGCAGATGGTGCTATGATTTCACGGGGGTCAGCGGCTGTCTTGCGATCCTACCAGCACAAGCGCTACTGAGTATCGGGCAAACGTCTTTATCCAGAGTTCCCACTTTGTCCTCACCCAGCAGAAGGTGACTGCGCCTGTCAGATGGGGAGGTGCTTGTCCTACCTGTCTGCTTGGGGTACGAAGGCAAATAGTGCCTGTGCTGCCCCTGTTAGTCCTGATCAATTTTTTTTTGTTTTCCCTTACCTGAACCCCTTCAGACTCGTAAAACCAGCGTGCACCACTCACAACCATTCTGTCACTACATAGACAGGACACATAACCAGGTGCCTCCTCCACTAGCAAAATCTCCTTTTCAGTGCTGACAATTCCTACTGAAGTGACACACAATTTATTTCAGCTGACTTAGTAATTATCGAAGCATTCAATTCTAATTAGGATTGTGGTTAATGAAATCTGCCATAAAATCATTTCAGTTTTTTAGCCTTCATAAATGAAATTACAAATATTTAACAAATATAGAGAAATAAATAGACACGGCATACAATGCATCGTTATTTTCTTTGCCAGTTCATCAACAGAAGCCTATACATCGATATGACTTGATGATGACAGGATGATAGACTCATTTTTCCAATGAGCAGTTTTCTTCTTATAAGGGAAAGAGCACTGCATCCGCATGAGATCATCTAGGAAAGCCCTCCTTCCTGAAAAAATACTATATTCTTTTTGGTTGCCTAGCTACATGCTGCTGTTACCTTAGAAGGCTGTAGTTCATCTAAATTATTCTGGTGGTGCTGATGTGCTTGAGCAGAGGAGTAATGCAAATATATAGCCCTTTCTTTGGTAAAGATTATGAAAGAAGGATTATGCAGAGGGTAGAGTGAATGTGAAGAGCCTTTGAAGAAATGCTGTTTACTATACTCATCATGGTGGGTTTTTGTTTTGTTTTGTTTTTGTTTTTAAATTAATTGTTGAATAAAGATCATTTCCACCTCATAGCCCTGGATGAGTGAGCAGGCAGTGAAATCACAGACTTGCTGCTTTTGACGTGAAACCTCTGATGCCAAGGAGCCAATTGCTTGGTTAATGCTAATTACTGCTATGAGTAAGCTTGGAGAAGGGAAAAGGCTGTCAAGGCCTGATTCTGCACTCATTTCCAAAACTGTGAAACAGGAAAAATGCCATGAAAGGCAGAGACTGCTGAATTTCATTAGCAAAGGGGTGATCACCAAGTTCTTCTTTGAATATAGGTAGCTTTGATTATTTAGAAAATTAAGACTGGCCTCTTAAAATGCCTAAGACCCAAAGATTTTTATTGTAATATATCTGTCAAAGACAACTCTAGCAGGGAACTCTGCCCCCAGGCATGAGACATGTAGAGATTGAGGGCATGAGCAATAATTCTCAGGCATTTTCCCAGCATGACCAGCAACACAGCTTGCTGCTGCCTCTCCAAAGATTCCAGTACATGGTATTCACTGGCTGTGCTACCAACGTATTCACCTGAGAGTAGTAAGAAATTGGTTTTCTTCCATTCATCTTATCTGCTTCACTGAAAACAATTTGGGTTTAATTAGATATAGGTTCATATGGGACTAGCCAGGACTGAATGAATTTTAGCACTGGAGTTTTGATTTCACTTGCTCTAGTTAGGGCTGATCATTTTACACCTTTGGAGAGAAAATGACATACAATGAAATTTATTATTATTACTGTTTTTCCCAAGAGAAAGACTAGAAAGAATTTTGACAAGTGAGAATAACAAAGTCCATGCAATTCTAGTTTATCTTTACCATAAGCATGTTGGAGGTCTTCATAGGATTATCCTAAATAGCAGCAGAGGCAAAGCAGAAAATGAGACACTTACAAGAAAGCCTTTTACTGTTGTTATACAGAAGTGCATTCCAGCCATACAAATTCTGGGTTTCTCCTGGAACAGATGATAGAATCTTTCACATGGAAATTCCTACACATTTTACATTAATGATTCCATGAGATCACTCACCACGGGAGAAGACAACCATACATTCTGCACCAGGTTACAAAGAAGCGTAAAGCCTTTCTAATTCAAATTCATAAGTCTTTTCCAGGAGTGAGAGTTTTTTCCTTGGCTTCAAGCTTTTTCCACACTGAAGTGAAAAGGAAACTGAGTTATCCCTACATGGTAAACAAGATCAGGTTTCATTACCTAAAGCAAAAGGGCAGCTGTGTTTTACGACTGGTCACCATCAGTCCCTACCAGAAGCCTCATACAAGATGCAGCTACTCTAAGCATTATAAAATGCACATTCAGACACAAAACTATATTTCTGTGTAAGAAAATATAGATTTAAAAATTCATGTCCTTTTCCTGATCTTATACACAGAAGAGGGCAGCACAGTTAAAGTTTCACTTCACATGGTCACTAACATTATAAATTTCTGCCTTACCTCTTTTCTTTGGTGACAGATCTACATGACTCAGCATGGCAAGTGTGTTGTTTATTTCCAGAAAGGACCACAGGCCTGCTCCTACTTTGGGGTTTTCATTGCAAGGACACTTTTCTTTGTTCACCTGCCACATCCATGGAAGCATCTGTAATACAGTGATTTTATTTGGGATTATTCATTACTTAGATATAATCCAGATTTTAAGCCTCCATATCCCCAAGTCTTCTTGATACCTCTGTAGTGTACTGAACGTAACTAATGCTTCATCCCTGATGCAGTCTGCCATGCTCATGGCACCCTCACTGCAATCTCTTGCTGCAGAAAAGTTTTCCCTTACAAATATGCTTTTCCTTCTACAAGTTTCTGTGACTTTTCTGCAGTACTAAGTGGAAGATGCCTGCCAACAAGCAACTTTTGAAGACCTTGTTCTGTGGGCATATTGAATAAATGGGTTCTGTGGGTTGCCATGGGCAGCTTTAGGCTGTTTTCTACCCAATTTCCTGGCTATTAAATATTAGTTCCTCAACAAAAGAGAACTACAGTAGGTCTGTGAAAATGTTACTTAATGCTTAATTGAAAAAGAGTAAGTAGATGCTAGGAATTTTCAGGTCTAAACAAAATTAGAAAGTATCTCTTCCCAACTCATAAATCCACAGTGACCTGCAATTTGAATAATCTGCATTTCTGGTCCCCTCACTTCTAAAAAGATGTATTGGAAGTAGGAAATATTCAGAGAAGAGTAATTAAGCAAAAGGTTTACATGAGTGACTGAATACATGAGATTTCTCAGCTGAGAGGCAATTTCTGAAGGAAAATATAAAATCATTATGCGTATGCAGGAAAAAATTACACTCTTGCTTTACAATACAGTAACAGGGGGGTGTTGCAGGTTATAAAAATTCTACATGGTTTAAAAGCAATTAGAAATACATATAGGAAAAAAAATGCATCAGCAGCCTCTGAACAGTGGGAATACATGGCAGGCATACGGGTGCAGTTTTAACTGCTTATCATGTCCTTACTGGCAGTTCTTCAGATATCAGCTGCTGACTGCTGGAAACTGGATGTAAGTTAAGTCTGACCCAGTACAACTCCTTTAATTTGTTATTGTAAATAGATTCGTTCCCCTTGCCAAGAGCTACTGCTGGTAAATGATAAATCTTACATTGCAAATTGCTTCCTTACCACTACGTACCTCTCAGTAGGACAACCAGCCATTTACTTTGCACGCTCTTTAAACCATCTTCTGTTGCAATGTGTAAATTCAGAAGCTTTTTCACAGTATCAGACTTCCAGATATTTTGTGAAAGGGGTCTCTGAAATCCACACTGAAGAGCATACATCCCACAGGAATTGTAACAAGATATTTAGCATTCCAGCCACGGATGGACGGCCCATCTCTTCCCCAGTATATTGTAACAGGGTAATTTCTTGGTACTGTGGCGCACTTTGTCAAAAAGTGGCTATGAACTGTATAGGGAAAAATGAAATTAGATACGCCACTTGTGCAACTTTTTTTTTTCAGACGGGTGATTCACCTGGCTCAGCTGTCATGAAGATCATACAGTACTGGAAGCTTTTGAGATTACTCAAAGCAGTGAGAAATTCAGGACAGCGGGGACACAAAGCACATTTCCAATCAGTCCTATCCCAAATTATTTTTTACACTCTTTCATTTAAGAAAGACAGAGGTATTTACTCCAAAAGGAACAGATTTAAAGTTCATCCATTCTATGCTTCTACATTTAAAAATACAAACAATACCATATTTTTTTTTGTAGTGCTGATGGGTGAGCTTTAGAATTTCTGGTCTGGAGCTGGAAGGAAACTAAGTAACTGTAACAGGACAGAAAGCTCAGCAGTGGCAGCAGAGCAGCAAGGTCCTGGGCTGCAGCAAGTGAGGACTTCCTCAGCAGCGGGCACAGAAACAAAGGAAAGAATCTATTTACCTTCAGAAGGCCTCAGACAGGCAGGGATCTCCAGCAAGAAACCCTCATCCCCACTGCCAACCCTTAAATGAGGGCTGGGAAGGGGTGCATCCTGGCTCCATCCCTTCTGGTCACTCAGGTGCACTGCATGCACGGAGCTCCCCTGGGTTGGCCCTGCCTTCCCACCAGGTGCTCAATCACTGCTTCAGGCTGTGACTCAGCATTTCTGCTACAGGAACCAAGTTGGGATTAATTTTACAGATATAATAACTGGGTTTATTTAGGTTTCTCTTTGTGTTTTCCCCCTGCCACTACAAGTGAGCTCTCTACACTATGTTGTTTTCCACTGACCCCAAAGCTTGCATTTCTCACATCTCACTGTTGCAGCCCCAGCACATGGCTACCTCTACCCAGTAAAAGACATCAGCTGTGTTAAATGCAAGAGTAATTATGAGAATAAGCACGGCTCCTTGGCCGAAGGGAAGGCCCTGCCTTGGGAATGTGTAAATGCAGGTTCAGTACAGATGAAGCATTCATTGGGCTTGCAGACAAAGGAATCAATGCTAAGACTGAAAGCTCCACTGTTGATACAACCATTTGTACAGTTCAAACTGCAGTCTACTCTTGCACCACTGCAGATTAACTGCAAGGTAATGCAATATACCATATACTACATGAAAGGCCTAATACTTATGTATGTAAAACACACAAACAGAACCACGTGTGTGTATCTGTTCAGCACACAATATTAGTGTGTGTAAAATCACAGGGATGTGCAGAGAAAAAAAAATTAGGCCATGTGTGCACTATTGTACAAAGAGTAGGATAAAGAAAAAGTATTTTCTTCATTTCCCTGTAGCTGTTTTTATCTTGCTTATGTTAAAAAAGTAATGCAAACCACATTTCCTACCACTGCTTCTGTCTCTTCTCCCACTGGCCTAAGTTTCTCAGTTCTGTAATTAAAATAATAATAACAGCTGCTATTTCTTTTTTAGTCTAGGTATTTGGGAGGTAGCCAGACTCAGGCTTCTGCAGGAGTAATGCTTCCTGTAACTTGGCAAGAACAGACCTTTGTGGATATCTCTGCAGTTTGTGTAGAAATAACTTCACCCACATAATGGCTGATTAATTAGACTTGAGGCAGTGCAGATGACTTGAAAAGTAAGAAGAGAAACACACAGCTTCCAGCATAGAGCCAAACTGAGAACAATACTTTCCCAAGCCTCACTCTGCTTATCCAGTCTTTGGGCTTTTCAGAATACTTCTATTATTTATAACAAGTGGGAAACTATTCCAATGTAAGACAACAACTAAAACAAAAGCTAGAATTCAGTGGAAATAATCATTTGATGTAAAAATTATAAATGCAGTTTATAACATGGCATTTAACCTTGAATAAACACTGATGAGGTAGAATCACAGTTTATTCTTCCTCCAAAATTCTGCTTTTCCACCTGAAAATCTGAAGGGAAAGTGCATAGATACCAATTTATGTGTTCTTATGTGTTCTGACTGCACCCCCTGCAAAGTCGTGCTTGTCATTTAAACAAAATGCACTCCACATCTAGCATAGCAAAAAGAAACACCAAGCACAAGCTTTATTATCACAGTAACAAATAACTAGAACTACAGGATCATACTGCATGTTTTACATCTTCCATATGATGAAAAGTACCGAGGCCAAGAGAGTGCACTAAAAACGCACACTAATGCTTCTCAAAAGCTACAGAATTAATGGGAAAAAGAAGGAAAGGAAGAAGAAGAAAGAATGAGGAGAAAGGAAAGAGGAGAGGCGTGGGAGAGGGATACAAAGAGACTGGACAGTTAACAACCATAAACAAAGAAAAGGCACCTTAAATAAAGGGCAATTGAAATAATAAAAATGAAAATTGTACAAGGATGAAGGGAAACTAAACAAAGCAAAATGTTATCCGTTTTTAGAGAGCTTACATACAAAGTGAATATTTTGGATTGATTCAAAAATCAGAGACTCCAGTGGTTCCTCCAGGATCCCACAACACTCTGGTAGTTAGAATGGAATTAAACTGGGTGCCTGGCACCAAGGACAACCCAGTGCTTCTGGCCTCAGCAGAATTTGCTTGTTGCTTTCATTGAAACTTATTCCCTCCTCACACACTGAGGACCTGGATAGACAGTGGTCCTTGACTGCAGCTCTGCTGCTCGCTATGATGTGGCTGCTGCAGGGAATAAACACTGAACGGCTCAAGAGCCACCTGGGACTCATGAACCACAGATGGTAGCACTGCTACAGTGATAACCTCAATTCGGAGTACTTCCAATCTACCATGCAGGCTGGAGCAGACCTTTACCTTCAGCACTGATAGACTCCAGGCCTGGCTCTATGTAAAATTTCCTGTTTCCGTTTCAATATATAATGAACACTAGGCTTACTAAAAATATGAAGTACAGTATGTGACAGAAGCACTCTTTAATTAAAGCAAACCTTAGACCAGTAGCAGCTAGTTCAGTGGAAAATAAAAATAGAAAAACAAGACATTAGGGTTTCTTTTACATAAAAATAAATTAGTTACTATTTGTTAGAAGTAGAATCTTGTGTTAGTGGAAATGGAGGGCAGGTGATAAAGGAGAGGGTCTGAAAGTCCATCAAAGAAATTTAAATCAGCTTCTTGGGTCTGTGTGGTCTCAGATGCATCCCACCAAAATCATTACGTGCTGCAGTACCATGTGCAGGAATATATATACATAGCAATAGCGAATAACAAACAGAATTACATGCTGTGTGAAGGAGCATGTTACATGTCTCAAGTGATGAACCTGAATTATCTGTCAATTCCTTCCAACTTCACAAAATAGCTGGATCTATTAGGATCAAGGGAGATAAAGCAGCTACGTGACCCCTGTGATCCCTCCCTCTCTGGTTCTACACAGTAAGAACAGCCCTAACCGCCTTGGCACCGCACTCCTCCAGATGACTTGCAGTCATCCCTCTAGGAATAAGTGAAGCCTCAGGGACCTAATCCAAGGCCATCTCACTTTCTGCTGAAGGATGATTCACAGAACCCAGTGCCAGATCCCAGTAGTATCCTGTAACTGTGATGGTATTCTGTAACCATTAATTCATTCCTTGTACCTGGCTGCTGGCACAAAACAAAACATTTGCCACGTGGTCCTGAACTTTTGTAAGGTATTTTCTATTTTCAGACTCTCTTCCTGCTGAAATGCTGTTCTTTTAAAGTCTTTATTTAGCATTTTCATATGCCTTTCTTGTTCTTTTTGTTGTTTTGTTAGTTTTATTTTTAGTTTTGGTTGTGAGGGCTCTATCTTGCATTTACATCATTAAAACATTCACGATATTCATCAGAAGAGTTGGAATAAAAAATGGCTCTTGTTTCTTAGCTAGGTTTCGATCAGTAATGCTACACATGCCACAGAAGCAGCACAGTATCTTTAGTTCTGATGCCCCCCAGATTTTCCTTCTTACACACAGAAAAGAAATAAAATATCCCCACTTTATATTCCAGCTTTTAAAATTTGGCCCTGACACACAGTGAAGCCAGCAGGACGGACTGGTCCAAAAAATTCATTAAACCACTCAGTATTTCCAGGTGAGAATTTTTGGCAGAAATATTCAGTTTTTCAAAAGTTAACTGAAGAAAAAACATTTCTGGAAGTATATTTACCCACTTGGCTGCGTAAAAACACAGATTAATTGATGCGGTTTGCTAGATTTCGGATTATCCAAATTAAGTAACCAACATGCATTTCAAATGCTATTGCTAATTTGTTTAAATATGATTTAAAATGTAAACCACGGCAATGTGTTCTGTTCATTTCACTGAAGCACTCACCGCTTCTAACAACCAGACCGACGATTGGAACTGACGCGGCTATTTCGGTGCTGTTCTGAGGGACAGGCTGAGAGCGCTGCAAGCATTCCGTGATCTTTAACTGCCACATTAACACTTTAAACTGCAGTTATCAGGGCAAAGCGGTCAAAGCCATCCCAACAGCATGGACTGGAGTTATAATTAGCTCCTGAAAATAAGAAAACATGCACTTGCTTTCATAGGAAAAAAAACATCTATTTCCTGGAGCCAGACCCTTTAGAACAGTTATGTGTTTCTCTTGTCGCAGTTGAGTAGCCTCACAAAGTGGACATTATAAGGAAAAGATGTTTCTCAGTTGCTGTGTAGTATTTTATTGTCCATGCAACTGCTCAGCTCAGCCCAGAGACCTTCTTTCCTTTACCTGATTTCTACGTCCATTTATTACTTTCCATCAGCTCCCTATCTCCTTGCCTTCTTTAACCTTATTTCAGCAGCTGATTTATTACCTTAAGCATTCACTAATCTGATGGCAACGGTCCCTACACCAAGTCACAGGGATTTTCCCGCACTGACCAGGCTGTAATCTTCTGGGAGCTGGAGCCAGGGCTATTTTGGCTGTAAGATGTCCACCGCGTCGCGGTTGCTAAGAAAACAATAAACTGTGTGCACGGTGCTGCGGTGAGCCATTCAGCACGCCAGCGTAGCTATCTGCTCGGCCCTTTCCTCACTTGATCACACGGTAATGACTGTGCTACTTAAGATAAAACCTTCACAGCCTCACTTTTGCTGCTCAGGTGAAATCGAGGGAAGAATTTGACCTTTATGTTTTAAATCAGCTTCTGAAACCGTTAACGCGGCACGCAGCAAGCGTTTGTATCGTGCCGTCACAGCATCTAGCACGGGGGCTTCTCCCCGCACCCTCTCCTGAACATTAAGTAATCCAAGCACGAAGCTATGACAATTTTGCACGCTTGCAAACGTTCTTCCCAACAATACTGTAGACAATACGGCTTCTGAGCCACGGCATAGGGCACCACGAGCCGAGGAGACCCGCGTACATCGCCAGCCCCGTGTTCAGTTTTCCCTCGGCGCAGCCTCGGGAAAGCAAAGCCCAGGCGGGGTCGGGCACGGCCGGGGTTCCCTCCGACGCGGGGTTCCCCTCCCTTCCCGTCGCGGAGGGCACCGGCGGCTCCTCCTGGGGAGAAGGGGGCGCGAGGGGGGGCCTGCCCCTGCCGGGGCTCCCCGCGCCGGGCTCCCCGCCCCCGCCGCGCCGTGCCGCTTCGCCGCGCGCTGAGGCTCCGTGGGCGGACGCGGCAGCCCACGGGCGCCGGCAGGCAGCCGCGCGGCGCGCGTCACGGCGGGGAGGGCCGGGCGGCACAGCCATAAATAGAGGCGAGGCGGCGACGGCAGCGGCATTCGCGGGGAATCCCTCCCGGCTTCCCTCCGAGCGGCGAGGTAAGGCGAGCGGGATCCGGCGGCGCTCCCCGGCGGCGCGGAACCGGAGCGCGGGGCTCTGACGGCTCTTCTTTCCTCCACGTTCGCAGCCCGGTGTCCCCATGACTCTGAACCGCGGAGACAAGCTGCGCTACCTGGACAAGCGGCGCGGCAGCATGCCTTTCTCCGCACACCAGCACCTGCACCGGCGCAGCATGCCGGTGGACGAGCGGGACCTGCGGGCCGCCCTGCCGCAGGACGAGCTGTCGGGCCTGGTGCGCTGCACCTCGTACAGCCCCGGCGAGGCGCACCGGGAGAGCTGGGCCTCCGACTCCTCCGACTCCGTCATCTCCTCGGGCAGCGACTCGGACGGCAGCCTCTACAAGGTGATCCTGCTGGGCGAACACGGCGTCGGCAAGACCAGCCTGGCCCGCATCTTCGGCGGCGTAGAGGACGGCGCGGAGGCGGAGGAAGCCGGTGAGGGCGCGGGCGGTGCGAGGCTCCCAGTCCGGAGCGGCACGGGCGCGGTGGGCGGCCGGGCGCGGGGTGACGGCGCTTTAACGAGCACTGTCTTTCCTCCAGGAAACACGTACGACAGATCGATTATGGTCGATGGAGAAGAAGCGTCTCTCGTGGTGTTCGATATCTGGGAACAGGTACTTGCAGCTCGAAGATACTTTTTCTTTATGGAGCAGTCGGCGGTTTACCCCAAAAACATGTAGCGATGGAACGGCTCTGTCTGGCTACTTATTGTCGGATGCATAGCATTGAAAGGAAATCATGCTGCCTTTATTCTGCTTTGCAATTATTTCTCGTAGCTAGATAAGCAGTTCAGAAGCTAGGCTAGGCTTGGGCTGCGAATCCCTCAGTGCTTTGAATAAAGCTTACATTGGCAGCCCTGGGGAATTCCTGTAAAATTAGAGACTGATGATCCGATTGGTGCAGACCTGGTATTATTTCTAGAAACAGTAAGATTTTAAGAAAACTTCTTGTAGGCTGGTTTACTTTTGCTGTTTGTAAATAGATAAAGCTAACAAAAGTATCTTTCAGGTGTTCACAATACTTAAATCGTTAACTAGACAGTGTCAAATATCTTTTTCAATGCAGTAAATCTATTTGCCTCCTTTTGTTTTAGGATGACAGCCAATGGCTCCAGAACCACTGCATGAAGATGGGAGATGCCTACATCATTGTCTATTCAGTGACAGACAAAGTTAGTTTTGAAAAAGCCTCCGAACTAAGGATCCAACTAAGAAGAGCAAGACAAACAGAAGACATTCCTATTATTCTTGTGGGCAATAAGAGTGACCTGGTCAGGTCTCGGGAAGTCTCAGTCGATGGTAAGAAACTATTCATTTATATAAGAATGTCTAAATTATTACTAGCAAAGGCAACAGAGGATCGTAATCAACAGAGCTGGTCCGGGTTTGATGTAGAAAAATGTATGACTGGAGGCACACCAGAGAAATCAAGCCAGCTGGTTCACACTGGGGACCATGGAAAACAGTGAGGGAAGACTCATACATAGAGCTGGGCTCTGAACTGCAGTACAGGAAGCACACAGCTTCAGAGCTACAAGGCTGAAGCTGTGGAGTTTTACTGCACAGTTGCTAGTCTCAAGATTTGATAGCCTACATAAGGGACAGGAGTGCCATGTCATAGAAGCCAGGCAGTCTTTGATGGTGATCCCACAGTAACAGTACAGCCCTATCCTCTAGAAGTGATTCCATCACGTTTGAGGTGAGGTGGAGACACTAGGCTCATACAGGCTTTTTGTATGTCATCTACAGCTGTGGTCAGTGAGAATTTTCTGTTCCATTGTGCATTTCAGCAACTGAGTACAGTAACAACTGCCAAGTATTGATTTCATGTATTTAAAATTTATTTTTCCTTCCCCTGGGAAGAATAGTGGTCTTGGTGCTGAAGAACCATTTCTTGCTGTCTGGTTCTGGCATACTTCTTGTGTTAAATGCCTGCTCAGGGAATTGACTGGAGTTCATCAGGAGATTCTCATTCTTTGCAGGCTGGTGGCAGTGCATAGTTCACCTGTCCTAGAAGTGACATTGTTTTACTCAGGCTGGCAGCTTTGTCATTACTGGCCACGAGGTGGACATGGAAACTTGCTATGCAGCAGTGTTCCAGGTTCATGGTTACCCCTGGAACACTGGGGACACAGCATTGTCTATTTTGAATGCCGTCCTAATCAAATCCATTAGTTGGCAACATTATGGTCTCTGCTGTAATTTATATACCGACCTGACCTTTTGACCTGCATCAGCTTCATCTGTGCCTGATGTGGAATACTCTCACTTCTTACAGCAAGGCTGAGGTGTTGATTGCTCAATAACTTCCACAAGAAGCAGCAACTAGCTCTTCTTTCTTTACCTCACTGTCTCTCCTATTGAACAGCAAGCATGCATCAAGTCCCTCCCTTAAATCAGCTACAGATCTTAAATGATAGTGGAATGGTCTACCTATAGGGCTATTTTTGCCTTACAGTCAGCATTGCTGGTCGAGTGAGATTTCTGAACACACCACAACAAAAGAGTGAAAAGTAAGGGGACAAAACCAGGACTGCAAATGTAATTTACTGCTGTGTAATAAAGCTCTTTGGTGTTGAAGACACTTTCTTTTTAAGCTAACCCATTTTTTTTCCTGCTAGAACATATGAAGAGAAAATGTCAGTCTCCACTCATCTCCCTTCTTTTCTTTCCATTCAGAGGGACGGGCCTGTGCTGTTGTGTTTGACTGCAAGTTCATTGAGACCTCAGCTGCTCTTCATCATAATGTCAAGGACCTGTTTGAAGGTATTGTTCGGCAAATCAGACTTCGCAAAGACAGTAAAGAAGACAACGCCAGGAGAATGGCCAACACAAAAAGAAGAGAAAGCATAGGCAAAAAGGCAAAGCGATTTCTTGGGAGAATTGTGGCAAAGAATAACAAGAAGATGGCTTTCAAAGCAAAATCTAAGTCTTGCCATGACTTATCTGTGCTTTAGAAGCTTCCAGCAAGGTCAGATGTTGCCATGTTGGAGGTGAACAAGCATTTGGCTGTTGAGAAGTACATGGATGACCCTCATGGTGATAAAACAATGACTTATCAATTGAGACTCTCATTACTGCCTTAAGGTGCACAAGCAAGTCTGGAAGTTACCTTACAATGTTGGCTTCATTGATGAATGGTTTGTTTCAATATATACAACTAAATGAACTAACTTTAATTAAGTGGCTTGACATGCCCACATTTTCACTATGTATATATGTTGCATACATCCTCTTCTCCTGTGGATACCAGAGATGCAAAGATAAGAAAGGATGATAAGTGTCACCACAGACTTGCCTCGTTTGCAGAGCAAAATTTAAACTTGTACGCAGGCTCGTACACTCTTTTTAGTATAAAGTAAGCAATGATAAATCTTTTTAAATTTAAATGTGGGATGGGAGGAAATAGAACCACATTAGAATGGAAGGAAAACATATTTATATATATATATATAGTTAAATATGGAACAGATATCAGTTTATGAAGTTAATTTGCACTTCCATTACCTGTTATTCAATTAATTTGTTACTTGTTTACATGCAGATTTTATAATAAAGTATTATTTCCTGTTATAATAAACTGTGCTTTTTTCATAGTATGGATAAAGAATGACAGAGCAGTAT
This sequence comes from Lagopus leucura, assembly GCF_019238085.1. Taxonomy (NCBI): domain Eukaryota; kingdom Metazoa; phylum Chordata; class Aves; order Galliformes; family Phasianidae; genus Lagopus; species Lagopus leucura. The sequence goes on along the minus strand of NW_024962271.1, from coordinate 6,384,067 downwards.
TTTTATAGTGATCCCTTTTTTCACTGTATAAAACATTAATTACAGACTGCAAGTGATCTATGCAGATATGTGTATTGCAGTTCTGGAATGAAATGAATCAGGAATACTCTGTCCTGTTCTTCAGCAGACAGTTCTTTTAAGGAATTCCTGCTCTTATGAATACCCTATTACAGCAGCTGGCATTGGAAAGGCGTATCTTGATGTTATGGCTCATCTTCAACCTGTTACTCTTGTCAGCTTTAGCAGAAGCAGACCTCTAAATAATATCTTTAGTTTGTTAGGTTTTTGTCCATGCTGGTGAATTGAAACCTGTAATGTCCAGTTTCTTACTCTCCAAGTACTCTTTTCAGTACTCTTACTCTTCAAACCTCTCCAGGTTTGAAGGCCTGTATGAAAGCCAATGAGAAAATGTGTGTTTTTGTTGTTGCTTGTTGTTTGCATCTTGTTTCTCATTTCTTTGTTTTCCTGTTTTGGGAGCAATGTAATTTTCTCATCTACTCCCAAGCCTGTAAATACCTTTCAGTGGCTTTGGGAATTTCAAAGAAGCCTGGCGAGACTGTCTGAAAGAGTTCTGAAAGACTCCAGCTGTGGGCTACTGTGGCCTGCAGCACCGCCACAGTTTTCAAGTCCTGTGTTATAATTAATGTGTTACCCTGACTTTTACCAATTTACTATTCATGAATTTAAACATCAGTCATGCCTTAGCAAATAAATTAGGCTGACTGCATATGCTTTATAAATTCCTCTATAAAGGATGCATTATCTTTAAATTCTTCCATAAGCTCAGTTCTCACTGTCAATAAAACACAAGTTCCCTCTCTTTCCACTCCCCTTAGCTAAGTCTAGCTATTTAAAGAGATTGTTCCACTGACTGGGGGTTCTTTGCATGATCTTACAGAGGCTAGCCCTTCCCATGCAGCAGACAAATAGCATCAGCTGTTACACCTCAGTGTGAGCTTCCCTGAACTTGAACAAACAACTCCGCGTGGGCTTAGCCTCCTGATGTGCTGCTGGGGCAGCTAGCTATTGGCTTCAGTATATGTTGCTGCTAACAGGTCATATTAGTTTTCTTGTGGAGAGAGGTGTTTGCTTTGTGACCTGAGCGAGGTCCAAAGCAAGTGATTCTGCCCTGCAGCCAGAGCTTACATTTACCTGATGATACTTCTTACTTGGATTTGGCCTGTTTTCACTAGCCTTGCTTTCTGGCACACTATTATCCCTGGAATGTCTAACCACGGTCAAGAGCATGGCATCAGATGTCTACTTACACAGAAGCTTTTACCTTTCAACATCAAAGAAAATGACCGAGTCGGGAAACCTTGCTGCAAAAGTGTCCAAACTGATATGCATAAATCTGACACATACCGTTTATGTTTATATTAAAGCTGCTAACAAAACTTCGTGTAGCTCCCTGTGTGTTTGCAAAGCTTTTGCCTTTTAGTTGTCCTATGTTTTCAGAATGACTGGGAGAGAATTGGCACTTCATCTGGATTGACTTTCAAGATTTAATTGTCAGTAATAAATACAAGGAAGGTGATATAAATCCAGAGATCGAGCCGTGTCTTTTCACAAAGTGCAACGTGTTACAAAGATGTTGCGACACAACCGCAGCTGCAAAGCGTCCCCAAGGTCATGGTTAACAGCTGTGCTTTTTTGCAGACTCTGACCTACAAAACAGAATTTTTCCTGTGTTTCTGAATTCAAAAGATGATGTTTGGACAACTCTAAAGCATAAAAACGATTTGTGTTTAGTACATTTCTAGAGGTTCATATAAGCTGTGGGAAAGAATTTGGATTTTAGAGTAGTGTCATATAGGCCACTGTGAGACAATAAACTGAATCATCTGAAAGAAACATAGGCTCATTTGTACTGTATTCAAACAGTTGACATTATACAATAAAATACTTTTCAAATCCTCATTGCATTGGTTTTTTTCTCATTTGTTTCTATAAAGTTTTTTTGCATAATTCAGCAATAGTTCATGAATATGGGGAAGGTTTGATGTTATTACAGCTTTGATAATAACCTGCTCTAGAACAGTATCATATTCCATACTATGGAAGCATTGCCATGAATATTATTTTGCAGAGTTTCTGTAGCTCATGGAAGATTTTCTACCCTGACCAATAATAATATCTAGCATATAGTTTAATGCAATTTCCAAGGAGATTTTTTGAAAGTATACATGCAAACAGCAACTGGCATCTAACTGCCAAATGCCTCCAAAAATCAACATTCTTCAAAAGGTTTTTCCTATCTTCAAGCATTTGACAGTCACCTGTGGGCTTTAGTAATTTGGGATGGATACTCAGATTCTAATCATTAATGGGGGTGAATCTGAATCAGGTGAAACATACCGGGAGTTCCAGACAACAGCATTTTCTCTCATTTTACCAGAACAGAAACAAGCGTCAGAGGTAACATTGGTATGAGTTCTCTTATTTTTTTGCCAGCACACATCAGTTTTAATTTGGAGGGACAGATCACACAGTCATTTAATCTTTATTGCTTTCACTGCTACTGCCAGCTGAGGTTCCTGTTACAGCTGATCGTGATAGAGGATTTTGTGTTGGCATAAATCCATTTGGAACAACTCTAATTATTATCATCTGCAGTGGAAGGACGTTGCATTTTATATGTGATGCATACATGAGATAAACAAATCAAAGACTCCTCTGCCTGTTATTTTTAAAATAGCTTCTCTAAAACTCTTCGCTGTTCAACTCTTCACAAAAATGTGAAGAAAATCATTCCTCCATCTGCCAAAAACATAAAGTGTAAAACTGAGTCATATAAATAGAGATGGAATGTAAACTGCTGGGGGAAGACATAGCATCACCAAAAATGTAGTTTTATTCAGATGTATTTTCTCAAAATAGATCTACAAAACCAGGCCAGGATCTACATAGTAACGTTGCATAACACAACTGTTCTTTACTGAAAAAGAAAGCATAGTGAGTTGACAGTGAATAAGAATTGAGTGCAGGATAAAAAATCACTAAGAGGTAGTTTAAGAAAAGTGAGATAATATTTATGTTGAAATTTGCTTTACTTCTCTTAATTTTTTCCAGGGACAATGTACAGACTGACTGCACGTACAACATGAATCTTGATTTGCATCACATCTGTACATTCCAGGGCTGCCGTTTAATTTATAAGAGTCATCTCTAGCATTATCATGGGCAATTTGGCTCCCTGTTTGGATAAAGGAACATCTGATCTCTGTTACTCCTGAAGTTATAAATGTCTAAAAATTCAAATTGCAAACAACGTCAGCTGTCTTTGTGCTCTATGACATGGATGTTGAATAGAGAAATAAGAGATAAAAAGAGAATGAAGTGCATATCATTTAAATTCATAATATCATTCAGTTCTAACCCACTGTTCAGAACCCAAATGGGAACACCACTGTTAACTTAAAATTGCACCACGAATTGCAGCACTGGCAGGTAGAAAGCAGGCTAAGGAATTTACTTTCACACCAAGTTCTTCACCAACAATTACCTTGCTATTATATATGTACCATGAAAATGCCCCAGCAACCAGGTAAAATGGGCAATATATGTTCCAAAGACTCCCCTTGCTCTCTTGTTCTCCTTTTTTTCTTTTATTTCATGATTTTTAAATGTGTTCTTTGAACGAATCACTGGAAACCAATTAGGCCCTTACTGAGTTTTTTCTATTATTTCCAAGCTTTATCACAGGACCTGAAGAAGATATTAATCTGAACTAAAATAGATTCAGAGACAGAAATCAACAGAATCCATTTGAAGATAAGAATTTTCTCGTCCTCTTAAAATAAGCTTCTCAAAGGCCCAAAACAACAGCTGAAGAAAGGGCAGGCTTTGGAGAGCCAATGCAGAATCAGAAGTTGCTCCTACTCAGAACAGTACAGACAACACGTAAAAAGCTTTTTGGCAGTAAGTTCTACTTTCATCACCCTCATTACACTAGCACAAATAATTACACTTTTGTATGGCTTGCAGTGCCACTGAAAGTTGTGACCCCTGCCTTAGGAATGATGATTTTCAATTCAGTAGACATCTTGGCAGAAGAACAGAAGTTTTTGTCACCCTAAAATGGATTATTGTAACGCATTATGCTTAACAGAGAGCTTTCAGGAGCTCCATGCTGTAGGAAATGCAGCCATGTTAATTAAGCTGGCTAGGTCACAATGAGCACATAACTCCTGTGCTCTGGCCTGTATTCCCATAAGTTTCTAAGTGAAGTGATGATCTAGAAAAGCTGCAAATAGCACTGGACATAACTAATGCTGACGCTGCTTCACTTTGCTGCATGTTTCTTGGCTCCAACATAGCTTGCTGAACTCACTATAAAGTCAACACCACTTATTGATTCAGGGCCTCTCAACAAGAACAATCTCTGTGTTTCTAATTGCAGCTATCACATTATCATAGGTATTGGGCAACAACAATTTAGTGCATTTTACACTACAAAGGTACCTGCAAGAGATCATGCCCTTTTTATTAGCCTTGCATTTCAAGGGCACAAAAAGCACAAAGCAGTAGAAATAGATCTAAACTGAATTAGAATGTACAGTAAATTTTAAAACCATGCAGACTTGCAATGGTTCCTGTTCACTATGAGCCTTCCACTGGAAATTTTGAGAAGTGTTCATCTACTTAATCTTCAATAAAAAGAATGCTGAACAACTTTCTCACAGATTTCCCAGTTAGAGGCACCCCAGTTATAGGGCTCCTTTGTCACACGCTTCTCATGTCAACTTCAATTTTATCTTTCCAACCTCCACTGTTACACATTGTCACCCTTGCAGCAGTGGCTCAGCAGAATGCTGGGAACGTCTGCTGCTGCATGGCTTACTGAAAAACATCAGCTGTCAACAGCCATAACATGAACCTGGTCTCCCAGCTCATTACTTTACATAATATGGTCTAGATAAAAATGTCAGATTTTGCTGCACGTAAGTCCCTGAGTAAGACAGCATAGCAAATTAAATAAATTAAACTACTCTCTCCTTGAATGTCAGGGGTACTACTGCATTTGCAAGGCAAAAAGGAATGCAAGGTTTTTAACTGATCTGTTCGTGGGGGGGAAAAAAGAAAAACAAAAAACTTATACAATCTGACAGCTGCCTTTCATTTTTATCCTATGGTCATTTTCCCAATGGAAATCTCAGAGGCTATATTGTTGTGTATGGTCTTCTGCCTTTTAACTATCTATTCTATGCAGGGTTTACAGCTCACAGTGCATAACCTAATTATAACAAAAAGAAATCAGAACTCATCAAACTTTATTAGTAATAAGTATTTTCTGTGTTGCTCTTGACACCCTGCAACAGACCTAGAGTCATTGCCCATAAGAAACTGCAAAGCAGACAAACCAGAAACTACAACACTAGGCTACATTACAAGTACATACAAGTGAAGGCACTGAGTTCGCATGTTCACCATAAACGCACAACCAATGCATTTATATGCAACCATTACCTGCAGAACTGGTTTTGTGGTTTTTTTTTTCTCTTACACAGTAATTCAAAAGATAATACTAAAAATCAAAGCTATAGCAGAAAAGCGAACTAAGCACAAAAATAAGCAGTAGACAGACTGCAGATCCGTCTTTTATTCACTCTCTGTTTTTCAAGATACCGGAGAGCTGAAGTATCCATGCCTGTCTGCTTAACTTTATTCAAAAGCAGAGCTATTCCAGTAGCAGAGCAGAACTTTGAACAGCCAGATCCTCAAGAACAAAAACTAAGGGTACAAACACACATCAGTGTACCTTCCATAGGCTCAGATTCATCATTAGCAGAACATGCAATTCTTTTTAGATAGGTCTCAAGGGTTCTAGGCAACAGCACATCTTTTATTCTAAAACTATGTTCAAAACTAAAAAGCATTAAGATCTTTCTAATTAATTTTATATTCAGCCTTCATAAAATGACTTGTAAATTAAATTCTTAGATAATTGTTACAGAACTTGATTTGACTAGTAATTGGCTCAATTTTAATTACAAGGTAATTAATTAGCATGTCTTTATTATTTTGCTCCCAAAGTAATGTTCTTCCCTACAAGAGCAAGATGGAGAAATCAGAGAAATTGAGAGCTGGCTGAATTTCTGCCTCATTTCTGTTGGCTTGGACTGTGACCCCTTAAACTCACACTGCTCTCACCCGGCCTTCCCATCAGCACAGGTAAGGACATCTCCAGCCTTTAAGGTGAGTACTGTAGCAATTAGTTGTTTCACTTGCTTTAGAGCTTTTTCATTTCTTGTTGCAAGACTGTGCTTAAACATCTGCTAATACAGTTCTCATATGGAGTATGATGTCGAGCAGATGTTCAGCCCAAAGGAACAAACCACAGAGAAATTTTGACAGGAGTTGTACGTTGTGAATACTGTAAAGGCAAATTTTAGCATTCCGGGCATTGAATCCAGGTCTTTCTTGACCAGACCAACATTTTTAATATTCTCCTGAATATTGAACATCAGAAAGTTTGTAGGTTTGTTTTTAAGAGTTTTGAAAGCACTCAGGCACACTGGACTTTTATTTTTATGCTGGAAGAGGTTTGTTCAGTAGCAACAATCAAAGTTAAAATTGTATTTATAAAACTAAGCTTATTTTGATTTTATTTAGTTTGTTTTTATGATTTTTTACTTTGGATGTCACATGAAGACTGATCCTACATCAACACTCACAAAAGTCACATCAAGAACCCAACCAAAAGGAAAGTGTTCAAATGACATCTATATGCAGCTTTTCATTCAAGGGTTGGACTGGAACGTTCATGAAATCATCTCTGACTTTCCTTCAGTCTCTTCTGAAACTGCAGATAGGGGATGGAGATCACGCACAGGCCAGAAATGAGCTGCATTGTGGACTTTTGGAACACACTCTGCTGCCTGCAGTTATCCTCTACAGATGCAATAGCCAGGGTAAATGCAGAGGGAGGACAAAATACAGAAAGGGAGGGGAAACAGTGGAGGAACGAAACAACACTTGTCTCTGAGCTGCTTCCATGCTGAGCGGGAAACTTCCTGCATCACAAAGCATCACCTCCTCACTTCCTCTCCCACCTCCCCCAAAAACAAAGGGCTATTTTTAATTTACTGATTGTAAAGCTTACTTTCCCAACAGCAGGATAGAGGTTTTATTAAAACATTGACTGGTACTAACATAATCCAGAGAAATCCCATCTCTTTCAAGGAATAAACCCTGCTGAAGTTGGTTTGCTGAAGTGATCCAGTTTTAGTTTTCTTTATTAAGCCTTGAATTTAGTTGTATCTCTGTGAGAAAAGCTGCCAAAATCCTTCAAATCTGGAAAACATACAATGGACATTGAAAATGGCTTATTAGGGTCGCTTGTTGAATAATGGATGAAGAACACTAACTGTATGCTTACCCCTAGAATTTCCTGCAAGGATTACCAGGGAAAAAAAAGAAAAAAAAAGCTGAAACTCTTCATTCTACTTATCTACATCCCTATCAGTATGGCCAAGAAAGAACAGGGCCTCCATTGCTAAATGGATACCCAGCTTTATCTTTCTCTTTTCAACAGAGTATTACTTATTACTGCTATTGAGAACACAGGACAAATCCTGCTTTTTTATGGAGTTAGCAGATGTAGGCCCTGTTTTGGAAACACAATCACTTAATGCTTAATGCCAGAAAGGTACACTGAAGCCTAAGCTTGAATAAATATTTAAAAAGCTGTTGGTTTGGAATTGTGTTCTTGCTATAATATTGGGAAAACAGAAACAGAATTTGGTATCTATGTCATGTCATGAAAATGTATGGTATGTTTGCAGAAGCAGAAATAGATTCTGAAAACAAAATAATTGCAGGGCAATTTCCATCCAACAGGCACATTGTGACAAAAAGATGAACAAGCATAGAACAGTTCTCCAGACAGATGAAAAGCAAAGCCAAGCAATTCTTCCAGTATGATTTATTTTACCTAACTTAGGAAACAAAACAATAGCAAAAAACCCCACAGATCGTGGAACAAGGGCGAATGCAATAATCAACTCTGCTGTTTTGGAACGTTCTTAGTGCTTACAGTTCACCAATTAAAGAAGACAATCACTGAAGCACTAAGCTCAATTAATGTCACATGGATAGAGAAGCATTACTGAGCAGCACGGTGCTAAGAAACAGATTTCCAAAGAAAAGAATTCCAACACATCAGTCTAAACTGTGCAATTTTATCAGAGGAGTAGCAGATATTTTGCTTAACATTCCACCCTTTGGGATGATTAAGATGGAATTTCACTTCCACTGAAAAAGTAAGAACATAGCTTTCAGAACACAGTAAGTTTAAAATGTAGACTACATAAACTTCAAAGGACCAAGTAAAAGATATTTCTTAATTTTCGTACAACTTAGCTCATGAAACTGTGGTGAAGATTAAGGCTGACAGTAATTGTGGGAAGTGTCCCTATTAGATCCATATGAGATTCTATGAAGTTGCAGCACAGCAGCACTGCGTCCTCCTCCTGTATGCCAAGCTTTGGTTATAAGGATGAGCTTTTTTTCTTTTCTTTTTTCGGAGGAGGAAGGCTTGAGCATCTTACGGGTTGAATCATTAAAAACCTGTGAAGATACATCTCTGGTGTAACATAATCCCACCCTGCCAAGGGCTTCTCTGTCTTTCATATGCTCACATGTGTTTTTTTCCTTTTGTGCTGAAATATCAGGAGCCTTCTCTGTAGATTTACAGTATGGGAGAAGAGACTCAAGTTTGTCTCAGGAATTTTTAAGTCTCCAAAGCAAAATGTTCTAAAATGTCCACTGAGTGGGAGGATGCAACAAGGAGACAAAATGTCAACGTGTTACATTTTTATATTTGTTTTTGTTAATTCAGAGCCACTGCAATTTAGTAAAAAAAAAAAAGTGTATCTTCAAACACAGACTGATGTGTATCTAACTTCAGAATCATTGCTTTATGAGATCCCCTTTTACTCCCACTCCATTTCCCCATATTTCCTAGTGGAAACAGTGTTCTGAGGCTACAGATAAGAGGAAACAAAAAAAGCATTCCTCCAAAAACCATGTGGGAAAATGGTTTCCTGCCCAGCTCTGCTTGCAAATACAATGGGTTAAATGCTAATCATGTTGAAGCCGCTAAGAGTTTTCCCTTAGATCTGATCATAGCAAAGATATTAATTTTCTTTGTCAATAAAGACATAACTTGAAGAGGCATAAAAGGGGAAATATTTCAAAAAAAATTAAGTAGATTTTACAAAAATTGGCGAGCTATGCATAACAAGAATTCAAACTTCTATTTCTTGTTCATTTTGCACAAGACTGTTCTGACAGATGGATGCATTCAGACAGAGAAATTAAAATGAATGCAGTAACGCTCTCCTGATTATTTTTGTTTCCAATATCTTGAATATTTAAATGACTACAGACTAAACTAAGTTTCTATATTTGGTAGGCAATCAACAACAACAACACTGTGGAAAAATCTTTCATTTTATTTGATTAAAAACAGAGCACAGGTCAGTCCTGCAAATGCATTACGCTCCTGCCACAGAATGCTTCCACACCAAAGAGTGAAATCACGTGCTTGTGTTTCTGATGAGCATGAAGGAGTTCAAAGAACAACTTTAATTTAGGAAATTAAGCATATGCCAGGGGATTTGGAATGCTGACCTCCAGCTCATTCATCCCACCTCTTTGCCCAGGCGTGTACGTAGCTCGTGCAGCTCAAGCCACTGGGGAAGGGACAGATAAGCCAATTCACTGATAAATCTTCCCCTCAAAGGTATCATCAGATCTGAGAACAGCATTTTGAAGATCCACAGCAGAATTTCTCAGCACTCCTCTATTACAGTTCTAAACGTGTTTTGTGATTAGAGCCCTTCTGTACAGGTTGATGTGCATTAAAGAATGTATCAAAACTATAATGGATAGAGAGCTTCATTAAAGGCAAATTTAATATTGCTCCCTTTTGGTACTGAGAATCCCACTGCTGCATTACTTTTCTGTTTGCATAAACTAATATTTTTTCATCAGAATAATCTGTTTAAAAGACGTTGGGATGACACTGATAAATTATAATAGGAAAAATCAAAACCATTCACCTACTGTTGGATCTCCTTGTCATGGTAAATTTATTGTCAGTTGTAAAAAAATATTTATATTTATATCATTAGTATTCAATTAAGGAAATTAAATTAAGGAAATCTTAATGTGATTTATACACTGTGATTCTGTGTAAAGTAAGATTTTCGTTTTAAGCACGAACCTGTGCTTAGCTATTCTCCATTTTAAATATGAAACGCCCCTTTCAATAAGAACCATTAGATTATTATTGAACATAAAGATACTCAAGATGATATTCTTAGATATCATCTCAGTCCACGTGTTCAAACATCCAGTTAACCACAGTTTCTAAAGGCGTGCTTGACTTAGAGTATGTAAGTCATCATCTTCCTATGAGTGTTTGTCTTACTCGTGTGACTAAAACTGGATACCTTCTTAAGAAAGTGGGTGATTCATGGCCTAAATCAAGAGTTACCATATTTAATCAAACTTACGTTGCTGTGAGATCAGACTGAAATATATGGAATCCAAGTCTTTACCTTTTAAAATTCTTATGCAGAATATCAAACACCATCTAACCAGTTGATTTCACAGATGTGTCTGCTCATGTAGATAAAACAAAGTGCAATGGAAAGGAGGCCTGGGAGCATTGCACACTCTACATTGTGGGTTATCTAACTCTTTTCTCCCTCCATTTCCATCCATCCTATGAAATGGCAAATCTGCAGCTCCTCAGTTTAGCCAGACAATACTGACTGATCTGCACCAAGGACACTGGGTAGGACTGGGTTAAGATCGGGGGCAACTCTTAAATCCAGCTTCTTTGAACAAAATAAGCTCTCAGCAAGGGCCAGCTGAACCCAAATGTTCAGACTCGTCAGGTGAGCACACAGACACAGATTCACAGTAATCTATCATCAGGGAGTATATATTTTGTGATCTTGTTAGGCACAAAGACATTACGGAGGAGTTGTCATAATTATTAAAGAAAATTAAGCCAAAGTCCTTTTAACATAAATACTGTGCTCCAGCTCAATCCCATCATGGAGCACTCAACCAAAACAAATGTCACTGATGCTAAATTTGCCTCTTAATTCCTAACAACCTCTCTGACTTCAGTAACTGTCCTCTATTAGAGTAACAAATGCAGTCATTCTCCATCCCAGCCATAAGCACCATCTGCCATTTAATAGGTGCTTCAGCAGCTCATTACTCTGTACTTAAATTGACTTTGAACAGAGCACTTCCATTTTATTGCCGCTGCACTTTGCATCACCAGCTAGGACCCTTAAATTCAATACTGATAAAGTCCAGGTTTGTGCAACTGGTGCTGTAACTTTATTTTCAGTCTTAGTATCCTATTCCTCACTTGATACTTTCTGAATTAATGAGCATACAACATGGTCCAGGTACAACTGTTCTACTTTTCAGAGAGCAGTAATTCAGCAAACATTTCTAAGGAGATTTAGGAATGTGACAAGTGTGTTTGGAGTATACAGCTGCTCAATTGCACACACAGAGTCAAGTTCTGTGCAGCTTAATGAGTATAAAATTAATATGAAAAAGTATTTACAGATATATTTTCGACATTCTTTAAAGAGCTACTCAGAAAATAGTAGTGGAACTTTCTTCAGCAATAGGTCAAATGGCATTTTGATGCCAATTAATCTTTTTATAGTAACTTACAGATGCATTTATTTCTGCAAATACTTCAGCCATCAAATACAGACTAAAGCCTTCAGCTAGTATTACTTATAGAACAGCCATAAAGTTTTTATTTTGATCAATGTTCATTTTGTTCAAGTCTTTCAAAATGGGTATTTATATGCCCCTCTTCTTTTGTGTTTGTAGTGTATTTGCTGTATGTTAGAGCTTAAGCACTGTACTTGGAAACAAGAGAAAGGAAGGACTTAACAGCCTTGATCGTTTAGAAACATCTTGAGCAGGTATCAGCAGGTGAGTGTCTGGCAGAAGAAAAACATAGAAAATAATGCTAATTAAAGAAATGGAGATAAAATAATTATCACAGAAAATTAAGCCTGCATTATCAGCTAATACCACTTTACCAAAATTTGCAAATTAAAGAATATGGGTTACATGGCCAGGAAGGCAATTTCTGTAAGATTTAAGTCATGTAAGATCTTGTGTCTTACTTCCTACCTTCTCAGGTGCAATAAATACTCGTACTCGATGGCTAATTACAGAACTGGAAAAGAAAACATGGGGGTTTACCTATCTTACAGTGACAACTTTGTGGGCACCTTTTTAAAATGCTGAGCATTCTCATCACACAGTCACATGGAATGATCCATCCCATAACTGGACTGAACATGTGTGGGTACTCATACTGAGTCAGACACCTTCCCCAGCACTCATTCAGGCCACATTTGGCTACAGAGAATAGGAGCAACAGGGGAAGCTTATCTCCACACCTCAATTTATATTTTCCACTAGCATTTTAAATAGAAAATCCAAACATCAGGTGCCCTTTATTAGTAACAACTACGAGATACTTTCCTACAGCTGCAGTACCAGCATGTGTATTAAAAAAACACGTTTAGAACTCAGTAATTGCAGAAGATAAAGGTGAGTATTCAGAACTGGATTCCATAATCAGAGCAGCAGCAGTGAAATACAAAAATAACCACATGCCAGTGGTTAGAATGTTTTCCCTGCCACTCTTACCAGAAGTAGCAAGGTAACACCAATCTCCCCAACACTTTTCTAAAAAACATATTCCTTTTTCTCCAACATTCAAATGTTTTAGGATTCACATCTGTTAATCTTATCGAACATTTCTAAAAATAATCTAATTTATATCTCACGTACTGTTTGTACTGCACGTTTCAGTAATTATTGTTGCTCCCAGAGAGAAGACTAGAACTGCATATTAAAAGAACAAGTATGAAATGCCTTCCTTCCACAGACAATCACATGTGGAAAGGAGAAATATCACGCATTACTCTCTGGGATTAGGGCATTCTTTTAACTTGCCATTTGGCATTATGAGCACAGTAAACAGATAAAATATAGAAACCATGTGACCTCTTGTTCCATAGCCTTTTACACACTGCTGCTGTAGAGTAGCTTTCAGATGTCAGTACAGAACTGCCTGCTCACTGATGCTCGGTAAGAAATGTCAGGGAAGAGATAAGCAGACTAAAAGGAGACTATTTTAGAAACATGGATTGCTCTATCATTAGTTCTATAGATAACGTATTTTTGAACAGCAAATGTTATTGCCTAACCAAAGTCAGAAGGAGACAGTAGAAAGTAGAGGTGATTGAGATGATTCAGGACCTCCATGGAGGGTGAGAATGTTTAACCTTGTTAAACCACTGTTTTAAGCTGGTTGGGTATTGAAAGTCTTCATGTTAAAATGATTCTAGTTTTGGAAAAATGGAGAAAAAGTTTCCTGAAGATTTAAGAGGAAAGGTCAGGAACAGAAAGAAAATGACACCTTCAGGTGAGCATTAAGATATCATGGAATGGAAAATAAGGGCTAAACTCCTGATTCTCAGTTCTATAACAGGAGTTGTTTCAGTGTATCTCATTACTATGAATTCTTGTGGTATCTGAGAAGGCACTTTTTGGTCACTGTTGCACCACATAAGCTCTAATGCCTTAAGTGGCACGCAAAGGATGTGCCAGACTTGGGGAAAATTCTGAATAGGTAGACTATGGAGATTTGCCCAGCATCATGACAAAAGTCTACTAAATTAGTTCTATGTCTGCTTGCAGCCTATTAATATCACAGAGATGCAGAATTAGGTGCAGCCTCTAACATATTTTACTTTTCAAATGGTCCTACAGTGCAGGGGAAAATGTGTGCATTAGAAAGAAATAAAAAGTTATTTTAGACCGTTAATACATTACAGACAAAGACTGAAGTGATGACAGACAAGATAACAGGCTATTTTCTTGAGGTGATCCTGTAAAGGCACACAATCTATAGATGACCTTTATGTGCAAACATACTGAAACATTCTTCTTACAAAACACACTTCTATAACGTTAGCATATTTTTAGAAGTCCTCTTAGTCATGTATAAATGCACCTCAAAGGGATTTAATTTAGACTGCAATTAATTTTCATCTCCCCTACACAGCAAGTACAAATGGTATAAAAAGCTCCTAAATGAAAAAGGAAGTCTTTTAATGTTGCACAGATGTCAGACAGTCATCACACAAAGCAAAAGTCAGCAGAGAATGTGACCTATTTGGTACTCCTTTCCTTTCACATTGTTATAAATCAGGAGTAACTCCACTGAACTCTGGCTTATTATACTGATGAGAATGAGATCTAAGCTGAAGAATAAGACCCTTGATTAATCTTGAAAAGCTTTTTTTTTTTTTTTCATTTGAAATTCTTAGCTGCCATCAACATCGTGCTTTTTTCAATAGATTTGCCTCATTTGGTTTTCACTGGTCATGCTGCTTTGCACCAGTCTCAGAAGGTGGTTTTTAACAGCAATATTCTTTGTATTGTAGATGTTGTAAAGGGCTTACAGTACATTTCCATATGTTTGCAAGAGAGGCAAAAGTTACTTCATGCCATTGCAGTAGAAGAATTAATACTTTGAGAGCTAAATGAGTTTTAATGGGTGCTTGTCATTCTCTACAATTTGTAACAAAAACCCTCCAGAATAAAGAAAAAAATAGGTGAAGAAATGCAGTGCTCCAGAACTTTCTGCCAGATTGCCAACATTTATCTTAAATGTTTTCCCAGTGCTTTTTTCTGAATCTTATTCCTGTTCCAATATTAACTCTTGAATGTCCAGTTTCTGGTTTCCTGTGAATGGGAATATATTGTATTGAGTCAGACACTTCACTAATGCTACTCCCCAGAATGATACTGGAGAATGTTGTTGGATCTCCCATTTATCTTGCTCCAGAGAAAAGAGACAAAGTCTTTGACTAAGCTGCTGCATGTCAAAGCAGATGATCCCAACAATGCTATTAAATGAGCATTTACTGAACGTCACCTGATTGCTTAAGCTATGAACAGAAATTCTCCACTACATGAAAACTGGCACATGAACTAAGGAAGAGCTTGATTTGGATCATAAAGACAACTACCTCTAGCATAGAATACAGAAGACACTTAGCAGCTGTTTAATGCACATGCTGAAACAAAACCTGGAGGAATGACTTCAAAGTGCATTTTATTTTGAAAGATTAAGCAATGCTGCATTAAAATACTGGAAGAGAAAAAACGACAGTGTTCACATTAGGACAATTCACTGAGTTAAACCATCATGATCTCTCTGAACAGTATATTTGCTTGTTGTCTATTTCACATCCTTGCTCTACAGTCAAGAAAACAGGGTTTCATTCCCACCAGCTGTTAAAAGAGAGTGGTAATATTTCTTAAACATTCTAAGTAAATCTCTAGTGAGAGGTATAGGCATGAACTCAAATTTGATGCATTATTGTGCTTCTTAGGCTATAACTGATCTCAATGCAAAGCTAAAGTAAAGAACCCATCCATAGAGGTACAAATGACTACAGAAGATGAGAAGCACCAACATCAGTGCATTTTCACTGTACAAAACATATTTTGCTTCAATATTGTTGCAGGCAAGTCCATCACTTGTAAATTTAGCTGAAATACTGACACATGCAGGAGATACCTGAAGCCTCTCTCTCAGCATAAGGTTTAAATGCTGAAGCATATCCCACCTACATAACATACACATTAACACAGCATACAGCCTAGGAACATCCTCAAGTCCACAAGATTCTCAAGGTTGGTCTTCTTTCTAACAATAAGAACAAAACTGGCAAGGAACTGTCTGCGCCTTCTCTGCAGGTTTCCAAATCAGACACCTAAGTGTCTTCTCTTGTCTACTTGCAGGAATGCACAACTGAAATAAGTCTGTACAAATGGGCACGAGATAAAAATATTTGCAAACCCCTAATTCCAACTGTGATGGAAGCTCTTTCTACTGATTATTTTAAATCAGTAGAAAGAGAAGAGGAAGGACGCTGGAGCATAAGGTACAGGGAAACATTGCTTCCATTAAAAATCCAAACAAATAAAAAGTGGTATGTGGTGAAAAAAGGAACTAAAAAGGCTAAGTATCTGTTCCTCCGAAATAGAACACCCTGCATAAGAATTTTTTAATCACATGCTATGTCAACTAAAGCAGCAACGTCTTGGCTTGAGTTTGAATGGCCTGTCTCTGTATCAGATTCTCCTGCTTGGATGTTTTTCAAATGACATTTTATGCAAAGAAAAATCTTCTAGATATATTACAGTGGAAGAGGCTCAATCTGCAAAGCTTATTTCTTAGTTCAGATGGAAACTGCTTTAACTAAACTATCACTATCTTCTTTCCTTCTAGCAGGATCGAAGTAGTTGTCATGTTAATCACCTTATTATCACTGGCAGTAACAAAACTGAATTGAACCATCAGTAAATGAACATAGAAAATACACAAAATCAACCATACAAAATCTCCCTGAAGCTTAAATTAATGTCTGTAAACTAGATGTTGTGCTTTTGTTAAGAATTATATATTTAATAAGCTTCATTTATATGGAAGCATCTCTGTACTACACACATCCCAGATCAGCAATTATCCTCTATTTCTGCAAGGCAAACATTTGGGAAATTAGTCTCTAGGATATCGTGCCTTAGCAACAGTTGAAACTGCAATTGTGGAAAACAGCTGAGTAGCTCCAGGTGCCGTTCTCCTTTCAGAACTGAATGCAAGATGTCCTCAGATAATTTCCAAGATAAGTCCCGAAATCCTGATTTTCAAAATCATTTGATTCAGATCATTCCACTCAGGTGAAATGAAATTCCCCTGTAATCTTAAATCTACTCTGGGTAATTTTTTTGGATTAGGAACAGGGCCTTTGGTCCTGCAAACCTGTGATTAGTTTACACATATGAATAATCCCCTTAAAATCAGCCTTCTCTTGTCTACTTGCAGGAATGCTGCTGTGTGCACAGGTTGGTTCATCATAAAGAGCAGATTTGCTGTGTGGGCCAGTTTTAATTAGGAGATGAGGTCATGGATCATAGCTGTATGACCTTCAAGTGACAACTGATGAACTGTTCCATTTACATGAAAATGTTTAAGATCATCCAAATTCCTTTGTTTTGGACTAACGGTCTTGGATATTTCTGCATGATAGATTAATCCCAACATCCTGTTTTTTTCTATCTTACCTTCATATTTTTTTGAAGTATTTAAAATCAGAGCTGCAATTTGCCACTTTCTTACTCCAACTGTACCTAATTGCTCAGCTTGCATCATTTGACCAGTAAGAGAAACACGATTGCTTAATGCAGAGTAAAGCCTGCTGTTCTATTTGTTGGAACACCAAAGGGAATCCCTCAGGCATCTGAAGATGGGGTAGGACAAGGCTGCTTAAAATAACGTTCTTATTTTAAACACGAATTACAGATTGCACAGCTCTTTCTTCATAGCAAATAAGTGGGAGGGCTGAGTCATATGACTGCATCCACATACTTTAGGAATATAGTTATGTGGGTTAAGAGGCACAGAACCTAAACAAAGTCACCCAAGAAACACATTAACGTTACCATAAACAAATGGATGTTTAAATTAGAACGAGTCCTCCGTAATGTCTGCCTTGTTACTCTGAGAATTGATGAAGCACGGCATACATCCCATCTATAACAGTCACCTTCCACTTTCTCCTTGTTAGGAACTGCTCAGCACCCACAGAGTTGAAAGGGTTTGTGTCTTATAAAAGCAACAGACAAGCTATATTTCATGAGGACTGTACAGTGTAAACACAAGTGTTTGTAGCTAAATTTCCATGGTAACAGTAAAAAAAAAAAAAATTTATAGTATTCTCAGAACTTGCTATCCATTCTTCCTTAGACTGGAGTAACTCTTTATTGCTTTTCACTAATGCAGAGCTGCAGAAATATTTTTAGTAATTTAATCTCATATTTAAATCAATCTGAAAATGAGTTGACTCGAGTTTGCTGAAGGATGTCAGGCAAAGCTTTCACTGATTTGATTTTACTCGTTATGGAGAAGTTACACCATCTAACAACAAGAAAACGTCCAAGAATCCTAGCACAATTTCATTATTTCATTTCAATTTCATTATCACTATTCTGAATTCAATTTAAAAAAAATGCTGCTGTTTGTGGAACTGTGAAGGCTTGCAGTATTTCAACTGTAGTCTGAGTAATATCATTAATTATACATTCCAAGGATCTCAAAGCAGATCGAAAAAATTACTCTTACAAGTTCTTGCAAGAGGCAGGCATAATTTAACGTATGTTACAATAACTGAGGAAGGGGTTAGTGATGGCTGTGAATTTACATATTCATTTAGAAATCCAGTCAAAGTCAATAGCAACCGTTTTCTCTGGAGTTGTAGTTTGCCTTACTGATAGGTAGGATGAGCCTGGCAAAACTCAAACTTCAGCCCAGCATTTCTTGATTCCCAGACAACTTATAAAGCCACTGCACCATATCTGGACATTTTTTGATAATACAAGGTAAAAACCTTCTTATGGCAAAGCCTGGTCTTCAACCACAGCTACTTTTAAAAGCAGACAGTGTATTGCCATTTGAGCAATGCTGTCTTCTTCAATTGCATTCTATGCCTGCTCCTTCTTTAAAACAGATTGACAAAAAAGATTAAGTTCTTTCGACAGGAAAAAGTTCTGGGCAGGTAACAACAGATGAAAACACACTGCAGTAAAGAAAAGAAGTGATAGAACAAGAACTTCATACCCTCTCCCCCAGTGTGCCTGGACAGTGCTCCAAGAAGATGACTTCTACACATACTTACTCTTAATATCGATTTTCAGTAAAAATTTAGATTTAATGTTTTTTCAGAGACCCTTGCTGCTTGAGAATAAAGATTGTTATCCATATTCTCACATTAATGTTTTACCCATGATTCCAGGTTCAGTGGCCAAATTGAACAGGCCCATTGTTATTTGAAGGAGAAGGGCCTATTTTTGAAGGGCCTTTTTCCAATGGATCCAGCTGAAAACATTTATACAACAGCAGAGACGGGCAGAGAAAAGCAGAAGTAAGCATAAATATAGTGAACAATCAGTCTGAAGTTGCAGTATGGTTTTTTCAACTACTGTTCAGAAAATTTGAGTACAGACATGGTTTTGTTAATATGCATTAAGAAAGTTTAACATGTAAAATAAGATCCTTAAAGATAAGGCCAGAGGAACAAAATCTTTTGACTGCTAATAACTTAGTTTCACAATTCCAAGATTCTGCAGCACTTCTGGACAGCGTGAAAATGCTATTGTCTCTTCTAGGGAAAGATGGAGAAGATAAAGTGATAATCAAAATCATACAGGCAGCCTGTGACTAATCTAGAATTATACTCTGTTAAGTGCCTTATCCATTTAACTCCTTCCTTATAGATTCAGCTCCTGATAACACATAAGTGCAGTTCTACTGAAGCCAGAAAGACTTTATAGAATAAGAGGACTTGACTCTCAACAACAAAAATAGTGAACTTTCAAATGAGACTGAATCAGACCTTAGCTTTGATTTGAATTGAAACATTAGCTCTCTAGATTTTAGTATTATACACTTCATGCAGAGTAGTTTCTATGGGACCAAATCTTATCTTTCACAATCAGAATGAAAACCTCAGCCTCTGGCCCAGTAAGAACTGAAAGATCTGGGGCTAGAAGTTGCTCTGCAGGGCCCTCAGGAACAATAGTGAGCACAGAAAGCAGTTGGGACACTTCTATAGCAAGGGGGGCCCTGACAACAACGCTGATATTAAGCAAAATTGTGCTTAAATACCCTTCCACGCCTTCTTGAACTTGAACTAACAATCCACCTACCCATAACTGCCACTGTTAAGAAGGAATACTGAGCCAAATAGGCAGACGTGCAGTACAGCTCTTATTGTCTACACTGTCTTGGATTTTTTAGATGTCTTACTATGATGCAACTGTCCCACTTTTTGAAGCAGACAGAACAGAGTTTACTGATGTTTCAGTGATGTAGGAACATGTGATCCTTGATATTTATAGAAAGAGCCCTGGGACTTCCATACACCAGGAAAGCCTGCAAGCTGCCATCTGGGATTCTGAAGTCTATTTTATGTCAGTGATACACATTTTATCTTCAGGGTTCCAATTTCTCTCTTTGGAATATAAAAAGCCAAGAATAGTGCAAGCAATGAATGCATTTGAAGATCTCTGTAGAGATAATTTCCCTTTTAAAATACTGTAATTTGATGCATGAACAATACTTGTCATGAGAGTTTATAAATAGAAAGTAATTTTAGCCAAATTTTTAGTCCAGCTAATGGCAGAATTTCACAGACTGTGGTTAAGATGAAGCCTTAGCACGTTTTGGTGATGCTACATTTCCTAACTAGATCAGCAGTTTGGAGTTATCTACCGGCACAGTCCACATGTTTCATGAAGCAGATAAAGTCAAGTTTATATCAATCACTCTAGCTCAAGACAGTTGTGGTAGAACAGGAAGAAGTTTTATCAATTAGCTGTCCACTGACAGATTTTCTCTCCTTTTCATTGTTCTGCTAATAAAACGTGTTGTGTATAATCAATTAAAAATATTGAAAAAAGAACTGAAAAAGCATTGAAAAGTTTAATGTAACAAGTTACATAGCCTGTGCAGCTTACAACAGTAGTTATTAGTGATTTCTGCATGTGTGACTGAATGCAAATACTCATATGCATTGTTTTGTGTCTTTAAACTTTTGCTGGGGTAAATTTTTGTTCTTTTGTTTGTCTAGCACTATAATTTTTACTGCTTTAATACATGTGAGCCATCTGTGTAGGTGTGCATGCATATCTGCTTGTTCCTAAATGAAGCTATGTTTGATGAATGGTCAAGAACCCATTTGTATAATTTGTTCACCAAGTCACTGAGTCACAGGACAGCTAACCAGCACATGTTAAAAAAAGCACAATGAACACCCCCAGATCATGAAATTATTCTACATACCACATGCACACAGACATGTTCACACTCAGGTTGCGCTGAGAAGAAAGTGCTGCTATCTTTTCAAAGCCTCTCTTTCAATCAGATCACATTTCTATCTCTAGGGAAGGGTATAATTATAAATCCATGAGTAAAGTTATGAAGTGCCAGATATCAAAAGAATTGCAATAACACAAGAATTGAGCATGCTAACTTGGGTGTTTGCATACCCACAAGAACACCATGTGGCTCCTGAAGCTTGTAGGACAACTCAGAGCTTTGACTCACTCTTCCACATTTGATAAGGTTCTCCTTGATTACTGCAAAATTATTTTTTGAAGATATGATTTTCCTATGTTAGAAAAATGCTCTGATGAATTAATCCCAACTTGAATTATATTGACAATATTTTTATTGAAATCTCAATGTTTGTTTTTAAAATACCACATGAGATCTTTATGGCAAGATAAACAGCACAAAACATAGAAGTGATTCCAGGCATCCTTGGTAATTATCCATCAAATAAGATGATGTCCTTCTTATTATAGAAGGTGCAATGCTTGATCTCAGAGAGGACAGATTAACACGCCAGACTTGGAAACTTTACTCTAATAGCTAGCTGTCAAAGGAGTGCTGACATCTTGGAGGATTGCACCCTGGAGTATTGAATAATGTTCAGTTACTCTACAACAAGATCACTTCCATACGTAGACAGCTATGACAAAGGTTAAGGGTATAGCTAACTTTGTTCCCACTACATTCAGTGATAAAAATTTCACTAACTTCACTAGGAGAAGAATCATGCCAACTGTAGCCTGATACTTTGTCACAAAGATTACTTCATTGTTTTGAAATCCAATTGCACTTCCATAAATCATGTGAAGAGTGCTGGATGTACTGCATAGCAGATTTGTTAATCTCAAATAATATTCGTTCTATGCAAAAATACTTGTCTTATCCCTTCCTTCTCCCCACTCCACTTTTTATTTCTTGAATACAGATGGTGAATTTGCCCTAAATTGGTATTGTAGGGTTACTAAGACATGAATACTATATGTATTTATTAAGTTCATGGCAGTATTGGGCTTTGACTGCCTAATCTCTCTAGGTAATATAACAACAGAAATAAAAGAATATTAAATTCACTAATTCTAAATTAAAAACTGGGGGAAACCTTCTGAAGTCTAAATGACCCACAGGTCAGTCCCATGAGCATCTGTATGCAAAGGTACAGCAGGATTTTTGTCAGGGAAGAAATCGTATGAAGCTTGTGAACCAACTGGTTAAAATAGGCTTAGATTAATAGGCTGTAACACCCTGCAGACAATTCATACAGGATAGAATTACCTCTTTACAAAACGATTTTGGTACATAAAAGGTTCTAAGAGACACTAGGGTTGCAGAGTCTGTTTTTTATTTAGGATAATTCACAGGTTAAAGTTCTAGAAGAGATTTATCAGTTAAAATTAGCTTCTAAATCTAAATCTCTAAATTTAAATCTCTAAGTTTAACCTCTAAGTCAAAGCCTCCGAGTTAGATAATAATTTCCATAAGAAATAACCCAGACCAACCACGAATTTTCTATGTCATTCTGGATTTCTCCTGGAATGTAAAACCAAAACTCACTATTCCTATTTTGACCTCAGACATGAGATTAATTCTGCTACCAAATACTAGGATAATGGTAGTTCCTGTTATATGTGGAAATAAGAATACTACTTCTAACAGCAGACACCTGGAAAAACGATTAAAAATAAATGCAGAAGTTCCTGTTGCATTTTCATCCACAAGGATCTGCCTATATTTTGCTTTTGCTGTGGCTTGCTTTGCTGTGGTACTATATGACAAGGTGAATGGTATCAGTACTGAATTGTCTTCATGTAATGCAATCTGGCAAATTCTAAATGATATACCCAGATATTTACCAATCTATGGACTAATCTTGTCCAGAATGCTCATTTTTTAATAACGTGTGATCTAAGATTATTTACAGACAATCCAGCTCTGTGTCTCATCCATTAATCTGTAATTCATTTCTTCTGAATATCTGAGGTAACCAGCATTTATGAAAATATCTTACTGGCTGTTCTGAGCTTTGCTTACACAGCTACAATTTTTTGTCCTACCTCTTGGGCAAAATACACAAACTTTCTATGGTTAAAAAAAACCACCAACAAAAAGTACAAGGAAAGAGGACTTTACTCTGACTGTAACATTAACATTGGGCACAGTCACCACTGTGCCCTCACCTGGGGTGTACTGTATTAAGTTTAGGTATGTAGAACTCACCTTTGGTGTTCTACTTCTTACTTAACTAACAAGATGGACAGCTCATTTTTCTGCTGTGAAATCAAAGCCCAGACTGTTCCATTTGTCCTGCACTTTAATATATATATTATATATATTAAATATATGTATTATATATATATATATCCACCTTATCTAGCATCTCATGAAGAATACCTGAAAAAAAAATCTGAAACAAAAAGCAGCACTTTTAAAATTCCTTTCCCTACATTTTTGTAAGAAGAAAGGAAAGGAAAAAGAAAAGATTCAGAGCAAACGGACAGTAGATTACCAAAGGTCCAAAGGCTAAGTCAGTTGAAAACTACTTTCACTTTCTCTACCAATTCTTCTGGAATAGTCATTTACTGAAGTATTTCCCTCCTGCATTGCAGTGCCAGTACCAGTTTCGTTAATGGTTATTTGTAACATAATAACACCTACTAACATGCATTGCATCAGTACTTTGTAAAGACAGAATTGCAGAGTCCTCACTCTGTGCAACTTAACAGTCCTGTCACTCTGTTTTATTAGGCTAAATCAGATACTGTGATACAATGGAATCTTACTTCATAGATACAGAAGAACTGGCTGAAGATCCAGGTCCAAACTTTGTTCCCTAACAGCAGCTGAAAAATTTCTACTTATTGTCTACTGCCATCACTGCCAAACACTGCCACTTTCCATGGAGCAGAAACAGAATTTAAGTTGAAGAAAATACTCAGTTCATTGTAATTTAGTTTCCAACTAACATAAAAGTAGACCTTTTTTTTTTTTTTAATCTGGAAAAGCTTACCACAATGCAATATAAAGCTGCAGAAGGGATGAGAAGATACAAACTTTGAACAAAACAAAAAAATTATCCTATTTTCTCTTTCCTAACATAGAGTCTTAAGCTCCTGGAAATTAGTGTTCAGTCTCTCTCTTGACTTTAATCAAGTAATTTGGCTGTAATTGAAGTGGCAACTGACATTACAAAGTAAGTATACAACTAAGTCATTGCACTTGTAAGAATAACATCTATTATTTCTAGTTCTTCATTACGAAAAGATGGGGCTGTCAAGATGTGGTTTTGCGTTTCTCTTTGGCTATCCTCTTTCCCACACTCATAGGAATCCTGCTTGGTAAGGGCTGTAAAATGCATTACATAGATCCATTTTTCTTCAGTTTTAAGGGTCAACATTTTGAGGTTCTTAGAACACTGGATTTTGTCCTTGCACTGTATGAGTCACTAATAAAGGCAATGAAGATGAGAGATGATCTTTTAGTAATTGCATAATGCAGTACATCCTGATTGGTTTACCTCTGTGTACACCAGTCTTACATTTCTACTGACGTCAATGAAAGGGCAAAACTTGGGCTTTTTAGTGCTATCAAGGAAAGTGCTAATACCCTCAAGCAGACAGCCAGGTAAGTGATAATATCCTTTTGGTGAAGGCAACAAAACATGATATTTTTTGCCATTGCCTATCACTTACAAGGGCATTTTAGCTCTTGACAAAGGTGGCACAAGGTAAAGCAGAATATTCCAAACAAGGTACTTAGAGAGTTGTCAGTCAGTAAGCTCATACACAGATTTGGACAAGGCTGACTTACCCACAAGCATCAATGTTAGTATAAACTGTCCAAAACAGATGGAAGATGTTAACTTAGTATCAGGCTTTGTAGCATTTTGTTTTAATATGGAGAGTTTAAACAGACTTTTATCCAATTTTCAGATGACAAAAATAATGCACTTTATATTACCATCTGAAGGACTTCATCCTTAACAAATAAGACCTTTTATATCCCAGTACAGATTCCTGGAAATACGCTGCACAAAAACAAGAGGAGTATTTAATGTTATATTTGAGGGATGCATGTTGAAGCCCATCTTTACCTAACAGTTTTGCTCCCTCAGAAGCATGTAGTCCTCAAAGCCCCTAATAGTGGGGGGCTACCTATATTTCCTGGGGCTCTCCTGGCTTTAATCGCTGCTCAAGTGGAGCATAGGTATCATTACTGGTTGCCACCTTCTCTTAGAAACTCTCCCTTTCACACAGAGGATGTGCCTGGAGAAGGGAAGCAGCACCATGCAGCTCACTAGGTACAAAAGCATCAAGACAAAGCAGTGGTTGAGAGCACACCAGCAGGTCCTATTTTCGTGCACTCTAAGCTTTGATACATTGAAGCTTAAGGAGCTAAACACGCTGTTGCTGGTAGCTATGCGGCCAGGCTCTGAAGACTCAGAAACAGAGGGAAAAGACTAAACTAAAACTTAGAAATAATGCAGCAGTAGCCATGACCCAGAAAACACTGCTTTTGAATTAGGCAGATTTCTGAATGCAATTTAGCTAACTAGATCCCACATTCTAAAGAACAAATCCATAGCATTCTCCCAAACTAATTTGACCTTACTCAGTTTTGATTTCACACTCTCTGACCTCACTGAGCTTTGCTCAGATTTCTGGTGCAAATTTTGAGGTGCAAATTCTTGACTTGCTAAGAGAAAGAGACAGCCCACTTCCTCTCACTGATCAGTTACTCATCTAGGAGGATTTTCTTTTCACTTAGTTGAAACCTTGTACGTAGGTCTGAGCTGTGCCTGCTATGTTTGTTGGCCCACAACAGACATCTTAAAAAGCACTGCTAAAAATGAAACAGCAGGTTCTTACAGAATAGTCTCGTATATTTGACAGCTACAGTGCAAGAAACAATAGTGACTCTTGTTACATATGTGACAGAATGGGATATGGAAAGAACTACAAAAAAGAAGAGCAAACATTAAGAGGCAAAAGAAAAAGCATTAAGGAACGGGATAGTATTCAGATAGATTTAAGACCTGGTCTGGCCAAGTCAGAAAAAATGTCTCTCGATCTTACCTTATAAGTGCTATTTCTGAGAAATTTAATGAAAGAGCATCAAATTTAATCAAAGCAGCACATTTTTAAGTGCTGGATATGCCCCAAAACAAAACAACAACCTTACACACACACACACAAAAAAAAAAAAAAACACAACCACAAAACAACAACACAAAAACCTGTGAAGTTTGGTTTTGAAACCTCAAGATCTTCCCTTAGAAAATCAAATAACAAAACTGACAGCGGCCATCAGTTTTAATGCAAATTCATTGGTGACCACATGTTATAAAAAGTGGATGCTGACTGAGATTTGCTAGCTTACATTACTTGGTCATTAATATTCCTAGTCAAAACAGTACATCTAGTCTATAAACACTTTGAAAGTGTCAGCAACGTAACAAGAGGTAGAGAAATAAACGACCAGTCAAATCCAAAACATTCTTCATGAAAGGCAGCCCTTGTAAGAGCAGGAACTCTTATTCTGATGTTTCTCTACAAGCTGGACTCCTGGAAGTGGCTGCTATGATATACTTCTGTCTTCTCTTTTGACAATAGAGCCAGATGAGCATCTTAAGAAGTCAAAAGCAAACAGCCTTCAGAAGCTTTTGATTCTGAACTAAAAATTGGCATTTTCTATACAAACCAGATTCCACGGCTTCCCCAACAAAGTATCCAGCAGTCGAATCTCCTATTAAAGCAAAAATATGATTACGTGGCATTTTCAAACCAATCATTTGACAAGGAACTGAACCATGAAACAACTCAGGGCTATTCTGACTGTCTCAGCAAGGAATGATGAGGGCTGGTAGAGAAAAGCTGGATATGATGTTCACTAAAGGCTTCAATGTGGCATTAGTATTTACATAGAAAAAGACATTAGATTAACCTGTCAGGCAACAAAGAGCTGCACAGGTTACCATTTCTGACATACTCCATGCTCCATTAGTAAGATAAGAGTCTGTCTCTAAAAACATTCTGAAGTAATCGCATTTTAAAGGGATTCATGAAGACATAATTTCTATTTCAACATTTTGGTGGGCTTTTTCCTAGAAAAACTCTATGGAAGGGGAAAAAAAAGAGGCAGCACTGCAAAAGCACCTAGATGGGAAGTTATTAACAGCATCCCTGAACTAAGAATAAAAAGCACCACCACCAAACACACAAACACAAAGGAAGCACGCAGAAAATAACAATATAGCATTTAGACTTCCTGGGTAGGAAAGGTTTGAAAGAGCACCCATTTTCCTTAGCATAATCCAACGTTCAGAACACTCGGTATTTATCCAGGCACAATACCAGCACTTGTAGGCTTCATCTGAAGAGGAAGAAGAAACAAAGGCAGTGGGGAAACTGTAGAAGTCAGCCCAAGCTGCCCTTTGTTTCTGTGCAATCTAATCCAATGCAAAAAAATGTCAAGGACCATCACAAATATTCTTTTGTTACTTTAACTTGGATCAGTGCATCCTGATCAGCAGCCGTCAGAGAAAGCCTGAGCTGAAACATACAGATTTTTCCAGCCCTCATTCCATCTTGTCCCATATCTCACACCAATCAACACCCTTTTGTTGTTGATATCATCCTCTCAATCATGACATGTCCATATATTACTTTTTCTTTCTTAATTGTATCTCTAATTACATAGTTCATTGACTACATAAATATTATAGCCATGATGTATAAGAAACAACAAAATTATATCTCAATCAGTGAAAAGGACATGAGGATTTTTTCTCTAATTATGCTGGACAGCTTGTCAAATTAACACATGAGCAATGACTATTTGTCAGTACTAGTGTTATATACATTTCAGGTGAGATTATGAAAGAAAACATGTCAAAGTTTGGCTAATGCCTAACTCATTCACGGTCAGCTTTAGAAACCCACATTCTGACAGCACTGCTAGCTGTAAATAGCAGACTGCTATTTTTACTCAGGACCCAAAATGCACACTGCAACATGTTTAAGGACACCCAGAGCAAGAGTGAGAATGTTGCCCATACTGTTAGTATTTGAGTCTGATTAAAATGGGGGCAGTAAGTAAACAATCGATGCTTCAGCACTGTGCCAGCAAGCATGCAGGCATTAATGAGCTGGTGCACGATTTCTTTCAAAGCAGTTGACAATTCAGATTATTTTCTATTGGCCTTGGTAATGTGCACCCAAACAACATTAAGACAAGAACACTGATTAAATATGATATTTTTAAAAGCAAACAATCACTGGTTAATAGGACAGAACGCAAAGGAATAATGCACAAAGGACCTTAAAAAATATAATCTAGACTTGTATTTTCTGCTAATGCTTACAGTACATCTTTTTCTCTAGGTTTTAGCAGGTCTTTAACATACTATGGTAACTTCCAGAAGATCCACAAGAGCCTCTCTCAGTCTCATAATAAAGTTAGTCAGCAGTGACGCATCTTCTCCTACTCTGCTTTTTACAGGTCCTTCCTTTTCAAGCCTCCTAATCCAACTTCCTACTGCCTAAGGCACTGCATTAGTCTTCTCTAACGTTACAGATAACACAGACACCTAAACTTCAGGTGAAAGCAGTGGGCTTTCCTCCCACACAATACAGCTATCTGCCACGATGGCTTTATCCTAGAACTTTACAGTCATTCCCCAGTGAAAAAGAATCCAGAAATCAAGAAGTTATTTAAACAACTTGATTATTTGCAGATGAAAAACTTAAATCACATATTACACACAACAATCCAGTTCTCAAGCATCACGATACACAGATTGCAAAGTTGAATATTTCAAAAGTTAAGATATTTTAAAACATCAAACTTAAAAAACTACCACCAAAACCTTTCTTCTGCCCCCCACAGCACAGTAACCAAGTCTTCTTCCAATGCTCCCTGTCCCCCTGCACCAAATGTTCGTTTGTGGCTCTAAAGCAGGAATTTAAGCAAGACCTAACCACCTAACCAATATTTCTTGTAAAGAAGCAATGAAATGTTACCTAGACTTGCACCTGAAAATGACAGTAAAGATGTAAACAAACTAGAAATTAACTGCTTTCTTGCAAAAATGAAATACTTTCTTAAGATTAAGGCAAAATTAAATGTAGCTGAAAACCACACCTTACAAATGGAAAATATCAGGAAGCCCTAAGAGGCAGATTCCCTCATGTCTTTTTCACTACCTTTTGGCATATCAACCTCAGCTGATTCACGGCACTTCATTCTAGTCAATGAGTCCATCACGTTTCACTGATGACTGAGAAAATTTGAATCACTTTGTAATAATTGTGGAATAAAAACATGTTTTGACTGTAAGTGCTGGATAGATAGCTTGAAAATGGCCTGGTTTAACTCAGAGTTTATTCACCTGCTCACTTTCCTGAGGTGTAATTGAAGTTGGCTTTTCTCACCATTAACTTGTGAATATCAGTACAGATGCAAAGCTGTGCACCAGGTCCTTTTATTTTTCACTTCTGAAAATATTAAATTAATTTCAACATAACCCACCTCTACACTTCACCTAACTTTGGAGCTGCTCCCTGAGAAGCTGACAATGTGATTTCCATTGATGGACACTATGGACAGCTTGCGTTGCACACAGTCTTGACAGGACAATCATTCAGTGCAGGCCATTGCTCAAGATGAAGATAATAATGGAATTTGGGTTTGCAATAGAACACAGTACCTTCCCATCCTTCCCTTTAGAACCAGCAAAGCAGAGAGCACACCAAATTCTGCAGAGACACATCATTGTACATGGCAGGTTGGTAAATGTGCATCTGTAAGATTGAAACTACTGGCAATGTTGGGCAAAAAACTCACAGATCATCTGCATGCTGGGACCTGCAGAGGCAATTCTGTGGTTCAGAGTTGATACTGAAAGAACTATTAGAAACCCACTAGTGACAGCTTACAAAATTCTATTTTTGATTACAACAGTGAAAATTGGCTGTAATCTGTACGTCACAGCAGTGTAATGAAAATAATTGATTATTTCTTTAATATAAAACCCAGTGTCAGAGGCATGTACTCTTCACTGTGACTTTTCTTCCTCAAAAACTATTCAGGAGTCAGCAGACATTAGGAAGCAACCTAGCTGTAAAAAATAGCAGGCAATTTCTAATGACCAGCGCCATAAATTCAAGCACAGCAGCACAGACACCAACCATTTGTTGCTCCAGAAACTACTTCTCCACTGTGATTCACACTGCTGTGACATCACTGAACAAGTTACCTAAAAAAACCCTCCAAGTAACTTGAACAGAAATGCTTCTTTTTCAGCCTGTCTGAATCACACATAGCTGTGACAGTAGAGGAGGAATTTACTCGTCATTATGAAAGCAAGTGCTGCAACTTGAACATTCATTTCTGTCACATGGCTATAGAGAGCTGTCTGCAGTGGATAAAGGTTGGCACACAAATCACCTTCAGCCAGCAGCACTGCTGAATGA
Organism: Lagopus leucura; assembly: GCF_019238085.1. Lineage (NCBI taxonomy): Eukaryota > Metazoa > Chordata > Aves > Galliformes > Phasianidae > Lagopus > Lagopus leucura. The sequence goes on along the minus strand of NW_024962271.1, from coordinate 6,353,566 downwards.
TAAATCATTGAATATATTTAGGAGGGTAAGGTCAGCTAGACGACTACGATCACTTTTCTCTATAGACAATTACAGTGATAAGCAGATACGATGACTCATTCTAAATAACTATAAATAGTATCAAGCAGTCCAAAAGCCCAATTCTGAAAAAGTTCAAAATCAGGATTGGAAGTTTCTTAGCCTCTCAGAAGAGCATTTCCATAGCTTCTACAATTAAGATTAAATATTTCACCTTCAGGTTCACTGGTATCAGAGGGGCTGCATTCCCAGCCTGTTTCGATCAAAACGCACTGCTCCAGGGCTGCAAACAGGACTGTATGCAAGTGCCTAACAGTTATCAGCTTCTGTTATTTTTACTGAACTACAACTTTTCCTGCTTGAAAGGTTAGTGATTTGAAGATAAGCAGCACATCAATCCCTTGTTTCTTCACGTTGTCAAGCGAGAAGGGTTCACGGCTTTTTTTGCACTAAATTTTTGTCAGTTAACTTCAGAAGGGGTTTCATAAGCATACAATTTACATTTGTAATTGGAGAAATATTAACGTGAATTCATGTTGCCAAAATGACTGATTGAATCACTTGGAATTCATAGGCTTATATTTCTAAAGCTTACAATCCTCTGATCATACTTTCTCTGCCTTTACTTCTACCCTGATTTAATAAAGGGTTTTGCGGGAGGGTTTTATTATCTTTTACTTTTTTAAATAAAGATGAAAAATGCAATGAAGTTGTATTATATTGCTTCTGCTTCAAAACCTGTTTTTCAGACATCACATGATGTCATCTGAGGCATGAATCACACATACCGCAAGATTTCTTTTTAGCAATGATGTAATAAGACAGCAGAGACCACATTTCCAGCTGCTGCTTCTAAATCTATGCTTACAAATTGTCAGACGTTTGTGTATGTAAATAAGCATTTAGAATTCAAAAAAAGGCAGACATACCAAAGAAGGTCCAAAGTGGGGCTGCGAAGAGCATCACAGATATTCTTCTTCCTTAGGTTACTATGTAAGTACAACACAAGAGTGCAATGGAGAGTTGCTGCCTTAGAATACGCAGCACTTTACAAAGAGCTTTATCAGAAAGAGTACTTTTGATACCTTCAGTTACCTGTCAGATTAATCCAACATAGATGGCCCAGCACACAAAAGCATGCCATATTATACTAGAAGAAAAGATGTGCTTTCAAGCTGTCACTGTTGCAAGACCTTGCACAAACACACACATTTTCCTGTGAATACTGGTGCTTTTGAGATGTTCTCTTACAGGTGTACATGCTAACAGAAAAACAAATATTTCTTAAAAATATAGACTACAACACTTATTTTCTAGTACCCTTATATTAAATTTGATTCATGCCTATCTACTTGCTGCTATTTTTGCTGTCTTACTCCACACCGCTACCCCCACTAAAATAAAATTTTAGGAAAAGCAGTTTTTTTTTTTTTAACTTGACAGCATGTACATGAACATGTACTATATTTTACCTTGTGTCACAAGCAAAAGCTAAGGCTCTTTTGCTCCTGAGCAGTCACCTTTGCATTTGGTAAACTACCTGCAGCTTCAGCAGAACACAGACAGTAAGCTAGTTTCCTGTCTTCATTGGTCTTACCTATAATGCATGAAAAACTGTAAGACGAATAGTGCCTGTCCAAGCCAGTACTTTTGCCCCCACACCTCCAATCTGGAGGAAGCACACTCAACAGATCCAAACAATGCCCTTACTTTTAATTATCTTTTCAGACAGCATATTTTAACCAAACACATTTTAAACACGGAAGCTCTTCATGTCATTTATTGGCTTAATTGCTCTGTAAATAGTCTCCCAAAACTTTTTTCTGTACTATAGACTCAAATATCATTATTGGGTGGAAAAAATGTCACTTTACATGTTTGGAAGAAATTGTTGGCATAAAGGCAATGCTTAATAACAGCACTATTCACTTTCAGAGAAAGACCGTAAAAGAAAAGTAAGGTATTAAAGGAGTAGAAAAGGAGAAATGAAGAGAGCTTGCTTTCAGTTGCTGGCTAGATCTTAGGCACATGAATAAGAGATGAGATCACAAAACTAGGAAGAAATATGAGCTGTTAAAAGTGAGTCTACATAAACAGTAAATCTTGTTTGACAGGCTTAGTGAAATTTATTTAAGGGCTAACGCAAAGGACACAGGAAGGAAAGGCAGGAAATAACATCATCCACATTCATGAAGAGACACCTGTTGTCTTGCAGCCTAGTAGGCTTGTAAGTGAACGTAGTCATAACACTGAGCAAATAACACTAAAAAGGGGAAAAGGAGTTGTAGAAAGAGTATGGAATGGGTCATCGACAGGATCTGGACCACAGTAGTTTTGGGCCTTTGTGTCATATGCATCTGTGAAAGACTGCCTACAACATATACTGTGTACTCATCTTTGCCCCGGTCTCACAGGGAGAAGTTGTTGTACCTGCTATTGAGGAAGTCGTGGCATCTTGACTGAGAATTAAGAGCAGATTGCCAGCATATTTTTTCCTGCTATTGTTAGTGACCTACAAGATCCTTTTAAGAAGACTGCAATCACATTTCTCCAGGCCCTTATTCATCAGTGAGGAAAAGGCCAAACACTACTACAGTACAGATGAAGGAAATTATTTCCACCCAGAGTTGCTTTGCTTTTAGCCAATCATCATCTGAACAGAGCTTCCTTGATTAAACCTTACATCTAGTGCTACTGAAGTTAATACTGAACTACAAAATTAAGAAGGGCTGATGGATAAGTTGATTTTACTTCAACACCAGGGAATAGCATACTAGTTTGCTAAATGTACATGGTAGACATCTTGAGGCAAAAGAACAGAACTGGTATCTTTTAGACCATATTAAGTTCTTGCTTTTGACTAGGCACAATCTGATGTCTTTATTCTGAGTACAAAATAAGCCAAAATAAAGATTCCCTTGGAATCCTACTTCAGTGCTCACATCAAACTGAACTGTAATATGAACACTGCTGTCTCTCACTGCTATCTCTGTCACATTTCAACGCCTCCTTGAAAATGCAGCCACTGTATTAAACAGTGTGTGCCACAGGAAGTTAAAAACATGGACAAGTAGTAAACACTCAACTCAGGGCACTGCACAGAGGTTAACCTCACAAAATTTAAGCTTCCTTCTTTGATTTGCAACAGTAACATCCCTGCAAGATGTGCCTGGGGGAATATGTCACTTAAGTGGGTCAGTACATCAGATGATGTCAGCACTTTATTGACAAATCTGAACATGAAGAGGTGAGTTATATGCTGATCTCCCACACCACAGTTACAGAGTGATCCAGCAGTGCCGTTTGAAGAGATCAGTGGAAAAAAGAAAGCAAATGCAAACCTTGCCAGAAAGCACTGCACTTATTTGGGGCCTGATTGACATCACAGACCAATTAACTTTAGTGGCAGTATGAAAATAAATTTACAAGATTTCTTGCGATTTCTTCTGCTTCAGGGTCTGAAACTATTTATAAACTGTGTGAACTGGAAACAGATGAAGTTTCATGATAGTCTAATATATGATTTGCCAGTTCAATTATTTGTGTGGTATTTCTTTTAATTGCTAATGCACAGCTTGTTTCATCTGAGTCCCTAGGACGTTTCAAAAGCCCAATTATATCTTAAAAGGTCAGTAAGCACTTATTTTTAAGAGCATGTGATTCAGCGCATGCTTGAGTTCAATGTTCCCTGTAACATTTTATAACAACCATCAGAAATTGCTAGTGATTTCATTTACATGAATTCCTTTGTTTGAAAGAAATCATTTCAAGTGGCTAGACTAAAAGTAGCAATAATTGACTAGCTAAAAGGTGACAATTTAAGAGAAGCAATTCAGAAACACAGCCCTAGAACACTTACAGTGCCCAAAGCCCACTAAAACAATGCTGCAGTAAGAGCACAAAAGGAAATACTCTTCCATCCACGGTTCACAATTTCACAAGGTGCTTGCTTTCAGCCAGAGTTCCATCTGAAGTGACTTCATCTGAAGGTTTCATCAACCTATTGTTCCTGCTCTCAGTATATCCCAAATTCATAGTTTGCATTTTCAGTCAGCAATACTAGCTTATAAAGCCTCTGAGTCTTATTTCATCCAGCATTATGTTTTTACATCTGCTTCTGGACTTACAGTACAAACCTAGTCACTGACCCTTGCACTGGCACAGCAAAACAGACAGTGAAATAGAGCACAAAGGATCTGTCTGAATGGGCTTTGCTGTGAAAATCCAACTGTTGACAAAATACAGCCACACAAGAATGCTGGTATTGATCTTAGCCTCATAAGCAATAAAACTGTGGGCAATATCAATATGCCTATTACTAGAGCAACTCAGGAATTGATGCTGTTGTTTACGGGGTCCACGCACAGCAGTATAAGAACCTTACAATGGTAAGGTTGATAAAAATAACCACAGCTTCGTGTTACATACCACTGTCATCTCTGTAGAGACTTGAAGGCTTCAACAATCAGATTTTTAGTACACCAATTAAAACAGTTTAAGTGTCAGCCAGTTCTAAAAAACTTACAATTGTAGTTTTAAAGGTTACATTACTAGATATACTCATCTTTTCTATGGGTTTTGAGGAGTTTAAGGGAGCTGTTGTTCTTCCTACGAAACATTTTCCAAACTGTTCTGAAAAATAAATAAATCTTTGCAGGTGCTGACAGATGCAGACACCATATGAGCATAAACGAAATTCACCATCTAGATGCTCCAAATCATTCACCTACTTCTACCAGTATCTAATAGCATCTCAGGTAAGGGTTAAGCCTCCATTTTCTGATCTGAAACTTGGCTGCTAAAAAAAAAAAGTATAGATTTGAGCATAATCCAGGCTCCTTCTTCAAAAATGTTAGTTTGTACAGCTGACTTTGCTAAGAGGAGATGGAAATCCGTTACTGCTGAAGAAGTTCCTCACTTTCTTAAATCAACTTTACTAACAATTTCTTTGTGACATAGCTGGTCACAGCTAAAAATACATGGATTTTTTTTTTAAAACTTTCTCCTCAGAGATATAGGGAGGAGCAATGGAATGCTTAGGGAAACACTTCCACACATTTTCTGTTCTATTTCAAGACTGGAGTATAAATAACTATCTTGTTGCACATCAATTATGGTCAAAAAAGCACTAGGATGTTCAGTATTAATGGTCAGTATTAATCGTAACTAACAAAGACTCCCCAAGGAGGGATGCGATTTTGCTAAGATCTACAGCTCTGTGTAGCAGGGCTAGGTCTCGCGTAGAACTAGAATTTAATCTCTGGTTTTTCAGACAAGAAGGTACTTCCCAAAGAGGCATTTTGATCTCAGGCTCCTCCATGTTGTGCATTTGTCCAAGACAAACTCCCCTATCTTTTGAAAGAAGTGCTGCTTCAGTCTCTTTTTTGTCACAGTGATGATTTCCTTGTGTCCTAAGGACATGCATACAAAAAGACTGGAGAATTGAGGACAAGCTCACAGGGATTTCTGCATCACTGTTGGTAGTGTTGGAACACTGGGTATATAACTGCCCATAAAACAAATCTTGAACCTACTTTTCTACAGAAAAAAATATACCCCCTTACCTTATGGCTAATAACATTTCACTGCCAAGTCCTCTTCAAGTTCTCTTTGTTTCCTACTTTCATAATTTTATATATATACACATAAAGAATGAGGACTTATAAATTATTCCAGTTAAAATTCACCACCTTAAAATATTTTTCCTTCTTACCTCCCACATATATTTCCTTATGATATTTACTTTTTCTATTTGGCATTCTCAAAAGCAAAGAAGTCTCATGAACTGATGCTGTTACAGGCTAGAGACCGCTCTGGTAAATGATGAGTTAGCTTATTTTACCAGTTGCTTGTGAATGGATGAACCAGCAGAACTTCAGTGCATATGGGAAGAGACATTTTAAAAACCAAATTCAAAGTTAAGTGCCATCTCTACGATTTCAGGAAATTTCAATAAACCGAGGAAACAATGATTGTAATTACTTTCATCCTAATTTAGAAAGTCTGAGTTGGTTTTGAAAATAACAGGTGAAGAGACAGAGAAAGCTCCCTAGCTTGGGTGTCTGAGTTTATACCAATTCCAGTACCCAGAATGCCACTCCTTTCTCTTCAAGGATCAGATCTCAAAGCACAAAAAAAAGGTGTTTCACTTTGCTTCTGTTTAAGTCAAAGATAAGAATCCTCTCAACTTGGAGTAGGGTATACTCAAGCAAGACAGTAAGAGCACAAAATAGAAGTTCAGTTGCCATGGAGACTGGACTTTTTAATTAGGTAGACCTTATACCCCCCATTTCTCACTATTTCTATTACTAGAAAACAGTCTTGTGTCCTTGATGAGAAAAGTAGCATTACTGCGTGTGGTTGTACAATATAACATCCTGGTCAGACTGCCTGCAGATAACTTGCTGTATTTCTCCACTGTATGATTGCCCCTTTAAACAACCATTTCTGCTGAAAAGGGTTTAATTCTTTCTGTTCCTTCAAACAGGAATTCCTCTTGCCTACCTACTAGGTTCTTACCCCTAGTTATCAGTTGACAAGATTAAAACCAAAAATACTCTTCTGCTCTACATGCTCCACAGTCCAGTAAAAGACAAAAATAAGGACATTTGCTTCCATAAAGTACTGCATTAATAAGTTACAGATCTGTCTGCTGAGCTGTTAGTGACTTCAAACCCACTGAAAAATTTATGGGACAAAGCAATTCAGCAGTAAATGGTGCTGTAAAACTCATAAGACCTGTGTTCTATAAACTGTATAAACCCAGCAAAGATTATTCAAAATTTCTATTAAACAATCTTTTGTTTTTATCTGGTAAGCTAAGTGATGTGTAGGTTTAAACTGAGTTTACTGGAGTATTTCCCTAGTTACTCCTAAACTGTATCCATAGCACACTGGGCTACAAATAAGTATCCTAAGAACTTAAGGCACAAGCTTTAATGTTCATTTATAAATATCTTAAGTGTGGAAGTCAAAGAGACATAGCCAACCTCTTCTCAGCCAGGAGGGACAGGACAAGGGGAAATGGCCACAAACCTGAACATAGGAAGTTCTGCACCAATAGGCAAAGGAACTTCTTCACAGTAAGGGTGATGGAGCGCTGGAACACGCTGCACAGGGAGGTTGTGGATTCTCTTTTTCTGGAGATATTCAAGACACATGTGGACATCTACCTGTGCAGCCTGCTGTAGGGAGCCTGAATTGCAGGGGGTTGGACTCTATCTCTGGAGGTCCCTTCCAAACCCTACAATTCTGTGATTCATATCCCTACTCTTCAGCAATGGCATTTCAAAAGAACAGAGTACTACTGCTCTATATCGTTTGCTACAGCTAAATAATATCAAGAAGTAAACCAACAATAATCATGAAGTGAATTTACCAGGGCCTCATCCAAATACTTAAATATCTGAGGAATATCTTCTGTAACTGAAATCCCCACATTTATCTTAGTACTCCACAAGTTTGTTCACAATGCATTTTAAAGGACTCCTCCTGACATCTGGAACAAGACAAATTTACTTGAGACTAAACTATCTGCATAGAAAAGCTTGTAAGTTTAAACAAGCCATTCTGCTTTGCAGCAGGGTAATTTAGGATAGCCATGATACACATCAGATAATGGATGGTAACTTTTCAGAACAGAACATCAACCACTTTGCACCTGTTTAACTGTATAACACACAAGTTATCAGAAACCAGGAACTCTGTTCCAAAGTTACATAAGTACTTTTACTGCAATGTAATCTTACACTAAGATCCAGAGATCTTAAGGATCTTAGGGAAAAATCATTTTGGTGAGAGAGGTAAATCCATTTCTGAAACAAGTTTGAAAATTACCTTTAAAGTAGCTTTAGTTTCTGGGAAGGCAGCTTTGTTGCTCCATGCATAGAAACCATGTTTACAACAAAGAATTTCATAAGCTAGTAATAATCATCATTCTTCTTTAGAAGGTAACAGCCAGGGATTCTTATATACTCACCTTCAGGTAAAGAAGAGGCGAACTGTTTCACATGCTAGTTTCTCTGCTCCTTTCCACTAGGAAGAATTCTGAAGGATCTTACTGTTTTGTTTGCATCCAGTATGTGCCGATCAATTCCTCTTGCATTCACTAAATATACTGCTTTTGTCACCTGGGATCTACAACTTTCCCAATCAAATAAGAACATGCTATCCCATTAGTTCACAATACCAAATATTTTGCATTATTGCATTTAGAAGGAAGCTACTTCTGTGCAAAAAACTGACTGCTATGTAACCACAATATAAAAGGGAAATGAACAGTAAGACCTAATCCTGAATCTAGAAAAAGCAATTCAAATACTTAATACTTCCATGAGAGCAATGCCTCTTCTCGTTAGCTAACCTTAAATCTGAATCCCATCAATAGCTTTCTGTAAAGCTGCAATATATACAACTGATCAGCATGAAAGTTATTTTTACAGACTGTTGGAAATTACCTTAAATAAACACAGTCTATGTTTACAGACTAGTGGAATGAAACTTCAGCTCCATACTACTAGGCTTCATTTGAACAATGGAAACAGAAATAACAACCAGTCAGCTGAGACTGTTTGCCAATTTAGATATCTGACCTACAATTCATTAAAAAAAACATCTGTCTTGAGTGGATTAGCACAGTGCTTCTGTAGTTCTATAACAAGGAAAATAACTTCCCTTGTTTATAATGAGGGAAGGGAAATTTTCTTACAATTGAGGTTGATGTAGTTCTGAACTGGTAAAATAATTAAAGTATTAAAATAATTAAATGTATGTTCGGGCCTATTTTCAGTAACACAACTGGAAATAAAGCTGACCAAAGCAGCTGGTAGGCACAGGGAGACAGCAGAAGCGCACCCGGGGGCACGCTGTGCAGCACGGCCTGTTTAGGCTGAGTTCTGAGACTTGCATAGAAACTAAACCGAAAATGAAAAAGCAGAAAGTGAAAACGACATTTTCAGTCTTGTTCAGGAACTGAAAAATCCCATCCAGAAAAACACAGATTACTGAATTCAGGTAAAAATACTGTGAGACAGTTTTATAAACCCATGGAAGTACACAGAACTGCTCTATCTCAAGAGCTTTCCCTACAAATAATGCAAACAAGTAGGAATAAAAATTAGTTACTAGACGAACTTAAAAGGAGCTCCTACCTATATAGAGCTTCTTTGGAACAGGAGAAACTAACATCTTGAATTAAAAGGTCCTGCAGTGTTCCCATAATCTTGTAGAAAAACCTTTGATGAAATTTAGATTGTGATTACTGAGAAATCTGGCCTCAGGGATGAACTGATTTTAATTTAAACATAGATTGAGATATTATATTCAGATGTTCAGATCATTATAAACAAGAGGAGTGTTCCCTCTTGTTTATCCAAGAAGGCTTACCTTTTGAAAGAACACATCTAATTAAAAAAAATAAAAAGGAGATGAAATAAATACTTCAAGACTTTCTAGAAAACACTTCTTCCAAGTATGTGTTCCTTTGATACCTCCTAAGTCTTCATTTAATATTTCCTACCGAGAAACACACGACTTCACTGAAATGCAAGCTAAATGGAAAAATCTAAACAGGCATGCGACACATCTTAACAGCAAGGCTGGTAAGCTGAGGGGCAATGGCTTTTATTCAAACAGCTACATAGTTACAGTTACTCCTAATTCCTCATACTGTACAAAAAAGGTTTCTTGGACTAGTCTAAGTTTGCACCTGCATCCATAACCCACATCCTCCCACTTTGGGGAGGGGATTTGAGCACACAGACCTATCTCAGAGATAACTAGACAGAAAACTGGAGAGAACTTTTTTGTTTTTAACCTTATTGAAGCTCAAAAGAAGCTTTCTTCATGAATGAAACACTAGCGTGCTTTCACAAGACTACCCACAAAAAGACAAGCCCTATAAACATCTGCACTTGGGAGAGAGCAAGAGAATTCTGTAGTATCAGATCTCAGATGTAATACAGAACTTCTGTGCCACTAACAGTAATGAGCAGTAACAGAATTACTTTAAACTTAATGACAGACATTGAACACAGTGCTTGTATTTTATCTTTCCTCATCACAGAAAAGGAGACAGAAGAAAGGAGAAACAGGAATGCTTTACAGGAGAAGATAGTTGCAAGTTTTGAGAGAAGTAACACTTACATAAGCTAAGGTTTTAGAGTATTATTTATGAGAAAGCAGGAAATATCACCATCTTTTACCTGGCACAGAATTCTGAACACATTAGATGTCAGGAAATCAATCAGTCTGTCTGATTCATTTCCTTGTGCCAGGAAAACTGAGTATTTTTCAGCAAAGTTATCACTAACACAATGAACAGTTTTGAGGTAGTTGAAGAAAATCATCCCCAACACGTATTCAGAGATTCCCTTTTTCTAAAAAGTAATCACTTCTTACACTGGTGACTTATGAATAAACTGTTTCTAATCTCACAAGTTTAGTTGGAGGTCTTTGAAAAATACTGATTTGTTTAGATAAAAACTAAAATCACTGAATGTTGGTTCCAAAAGTATCTTCAGGAATTAAGGTCCACTCTACCCACATGCAGTGTTGCAAGGCCCACCACTGCCAGGCCCACCACTGCCAGGCCCAGGCATTCCGTTGTCACATTCACAGTAAAAAGAAATTAGCACTGACTACGAAATTGCATAGGTTGGACTAAATAGGTATTGAACACCACCACCTAATTTATTATCAAAGAACAAAAGTAAGATCAAGTGATAGATAATAGGTAGGTAAGAGACAAGTTATATACCATTAACCTGTGGGAAATGAGATCTTTTCTACTCCAAATCTAAGATTATCCCATAAGTCTTCAGAAAATGAATTTGATGAAACAAAGATGATGCCATCTAATGATGGTTATTCTCATGGCTCTTAGTATTACTAAGTACTAGCTTAAGTAAAACCCATTGATTAGTCCCATGAAAGTTCCTCTGAGCAGTCAGATGTTGTTTATTCAAATGCAACAAGGTTGTCAGAACTGCTTTACTACCAAGTCTCTAGGCCATTAGCATTCTATTGAAGTAATTCAGATGAACTTTATCTTTTTAGCAGTTTAGAAAGCATATTCTGCCAGAATTACCTTAACATTCAAGCAGAAAGCAGTTAAGTGAGCTGAAACTGCACTTGTTAAAATGTAAATCCTGACAGTTCAAATGTCAGATGTGCATAGTGACATGCTGATGACTTCTGACAAGCTCTCCCAGACAATCTTTGTTTTCATGGTAGAAATGTGCAATACTTACTCAGATCCATAAATAACACAAGATAAAAAGGGGCCAAATGAGACAAGTTTCCAGTCCAAAGGCAGCTCTGAAATGAACAATGATTAAATAAACCAACCAAAAATGAGAATAGAGCCACTAGTGCACAAGGAATGTAAATATGAGAGTATTTTTAACTTCTTTCCATCCCCAAAATGTAGCAACACCTTAAATAAAGCAAATGGTTGCTCTGGAACAGAAACAGACAGATGTTTGCAAGCACTGTCTTAATATTTGTTGCAGTTCTTTTTTATTTCTACTTAACTGATGTACCAATATGTTTACCTTGACAAAGTTTTGCTTTAGTCTAATCTGCTCAGTAAGGCAGTAATTATCAGTTAATATCTTGTTTTGGGAGCTAGAATATAAAAGAACTACGTATATAAAGGCATAGATATTTCCATTTCTTACCCCACCTCATGATGCCTCAGCATTACATCCAATTGAAACTCACCAAAAAATTGAAAAATGCATTTTTAACTCCACTGACAAACATTTCACCTATGAGGTTAAAGTGAAGATTATGCAAACCTCACAGATTGTCACCAATTTAGATAAAATATTTTTGTTTCCATGCTTGGGAACCCAACAAGGCTACAGTTTCATTTGATGCAGTTAGATATGAAGCAGCTATACAAATATTCATTCTACTAATAATACAAGTATTTAACAGGAAAGATTACACCTTTACAGCAATTGTAAAATAATGTTTAGTCCTGAGCAAATTTCTTACTCTTTGCATATGGCAGACAAAAATCAGATTTTGGTATGCAGTTCAAGTAAAGGCAGCAAATTTAAATGCTACATTTTAAAACATTCTGACCCTTGTGATGCAGAAGGGAAAAACCAGAGAAATCTCCTTCCAAGGTACTGTTTTCAAGATGCAAAATGTTCTCCAGGAAAGCCTCTTGTAAACCTGTTTCACATTTTTCAAGGTTGCTATACAGTTCCATCTCCCTGTAGAAACATCACTGCAATTGCATATTTGAGCTAATAAAATGCATGACACAGAGATATGTATCCATACACTGTTAATTGAATGAATGTAACAATTAGGCCACAATGCTATCCAATCACACACTGATTCTGTGTACTTAAATGCACTACAACACTTATTTAAATATCATTATTCCCTTGCAAGCTACAGATTCCATACATTTTCAAGAGAATGCAAATTCTCTCCAAAAATGTTTAGTAGACATTTGTATGGCTGTAAAATCCCATCTTGCTTCCCTGACATCACTTTCCTCTCCTCCAAGAGCTCTGAGTGAGAAAAAAATAAGACATACTAGGTCAAACCAAAGGCCTATCAAGCCCAATAGCCTGGAAAGTGCAGAAGAACAGGTCTGCATGACAACCCTAAAGAATATTCTCCAACACTGTGTAAGCAGTACTTTTCCTGAGGCTTTTTAGCTCTGCCAGTAAGACATCCTGCTTTTTGACAGCTTCTCATCATCCATTTCTATTTGCCTTACTAAGCAGAGCCAACTGATTCTAGCATCCATATAGACTCCATATATCCTAAATGGATTCTTCATGTTATTTTAGTGGAAATACTGTCAACATAAACTGTCTCTATCCTCAGCTGTTTCTCCATTGATTATTTTACTATGCCAGCAAAACTTTTTCACACATGTGACCAATGTGTGGTGAAAAAGATTAGGGAACAGACTGATCTTAAAATACTGTTACAAATGAATGCTTAAGTTTCTTAAGTAGGCATAGGTTATTCCAAAGGACTCCTTTACTGCTACCCACAGAAGGTAATGACTACCAGCAGGTTTTCAGAGGTGAGACATTTCACTAGATCAAATATGATGAGTGAGTCAGTAGCTCTGTCAACCCCGAGTCAATATCATGCATGGAATTACAGCTCAGGAATTCTTAAATTAAAAGGATTAGTAAAAATCCTGTGTTTGATAACCAAGGCAGAGGTATAAAATGCAACAGAATATACAAAAATAATAATAAACAGCAATATAGTTACATATAACAAGGAAGTAATTAAGGTACCATGAACTTTGAGGCTGGGAATTCACTTTCACTATGTGCCTGACACAATGAGAATCCTGTCACAACTGGGGTTCTAACTGGTACCACACTACAAATGGAAATAGCACAGGAATGTTAGGCTATACTCCTCCCCATACCTTCTCAAAATCAGCATATCCTCAGAAGAGCAAAGGCACATACTTTTTTTTTTTTTTAAAGCAATTAGAAACATACCAGCAGGCAAAGAATTAGCTTCACAACATTTAGCAACATTAGGTCTAACTGGTAGAATCAGTCTTTTCTTTTGTTCCAAACTCTCAGCTTTGCAGTTGAGAATTCATATGCAGAAGCCCTGAGAAGTGTATATTGCTATGGGGAATGCTCCACATGTCTTGGAAGAAAAGCAATTACGTAAATGTGCGCAAAACACCAGAGAAGGGGCAGAATTCCTATGGTTATTGAAGCAAAATCTTTTCTAGTAAAACCAATAACGTTAAGACATTTTCAACTCACACAGATTTTAAGACTTCAACAAATTAAATGCTCTAAAATTTAATCTCACGCAGTAACAATGATACCTTCAAATCTGTGAGCCAGGTTCTTTTAAAATCTTTTAAGTCAGCTTGAATAAAAACTAACACTAAGCTTAAGAAAGAATTTGCGTCTAGAGTTTGTATCTGCATCTGGCTACAATAATTCTGACCTCAGACACAGATATGTTTCCTTTTCCTGCCTAGCAAATATACTTGTAGTTTGTGAAAGTGAAGTACTAACCCTTGATGCCACTGGAAGTGTCCATGGAAGGAGTCCCTCAGGTAGATCATAGATATTTCTGCATGTCAGCTGCAGCTAAGTGGAAAAAAAATATATTATCAAAGCCTCAGCATTATAAGAACAGATTTATATACAACTCAGTGCTGGCACTACAAGAACTGAAAGTTTCACTTATGCATACAAACTTAGAACAAATTCTCAATTTCAAAGACTAACAAAAAGCCTGCATCTGAGTTTGAAGTTAACAGCTTAAGCGCATGTTTAAAATCATGTGGTCAGCCAGCTTGAGCAGGCTTATGCCTTGTAATAAAGAGAGCAACCTCATAGTTGCTACTTTTGGTAAAACCCAAGGAGGAAAAACTGCCCTTATTCCTTTTCTTTGCCCCATCACTTGGACAAGTAGAAGTAGAGCATATGCTATGTGCTATTTAAAAAGAGAAAATGGCAAGGCTTTGAAAGATTAACTGCGAGATACTCTTCCCTCCTGCCTAGGGCTTCCCATCACTCATAGAAAGGGCACAATAGCTGTAGAAAAATGAAGGAAAAATGAAGGTCACACAGTTCAAATCTTGCCTTTTCATTCCCTTCATTCACAGAAGGCCCTTCATGAAGGCAGTGTTACTGTACCATGACATTATCAGTACATACAAAAAGCTCCCTTGACAGCAAAAACGGAGAATGGCAGAAAACAGCCTTCAGAGAAATTGGATTTTAACGTCTGGTGTCAGAGTTATGCATCAGCTTATTTCCTTGCATACCTGGCGCCCTGGAAGAGTGCTGCTCAGCTGCCTCCGCCTGGGCTCATCCCCACCGGTCAGTGCCCTCCTCAGTCTCCCCAGAGTGAGGTGCTGGGAGGGGGAAAGGATCCTCACCGGGCAGATCCACAGTGAGGTGAAAGGTCTGTGAACGAAGTACAAGATCAGAGCACAAGTGAAGGCTCTGACAAGGGCAGGTTGTGGCTAAGCTGAAGATCAGCGCTGCCTCCTCACAGCTCGGTCTTCGCACGTGGACGACTTCCAAGAAAGGCTGTTAAGGGGCCATTAAGGCCTCCTGGAGTGCTCGGAATAATGACGGCTATCTCTCCAGCCACGCTCACAAGCACCGGCTGCTCCATAGCGTGGAGGTGAGGGAAGATGGCTGCCCCACCTGACTGAGGATGGCTGCAGGTTTTGGCGCCAACAGCTCCAGAGTGTGAACTGGGGTGCCAGACGGCCAGCACACATCATAGTAGGCCCATTAGCTAGCTGCTCTGTGCTAATCAACCGCACGCTGCCACAAGCAGGAAAGGAATTCGAACATCCTCATCGCTTGCAGGCCGTTTGGTTGTAGCTTGTGTCCTTCAGTCCCCCTCTCCCCTTGCAGGAGGCACAGACAATGAAAGCAGCCAGCAGCGGGGCGGCAGTGGCTGTTCCTCAGCCTGGAACAGCTGTGTGTGACTGTGGCTGTCCCCTCGGCAGTTCCAGGCCTGGGAGGGCTTCAGCATCACAACAGTTGAGCTGCGGTTCCACTTATTGCTCAGGTATTAAGACTTTAAAAGCTATTTCATGTGATTTCTTGTGAGCAGTTCCCATGTAAGAGTCCCAGAGAGAAGGAAATACTAGTGATAAAAATATAAATGATCAAAAGTAGGCAATCAGACATCAAATCACAAAGTAGTGGATCCATAACTAAAATAGGATTTACCCAGTTGAATTCAGTTCATTTTCTCTTCACGGTAGAATTAGCAGGAGAGAAACCATTCCCAGTTGTTCAGAACTGTATGAACTTCAAAATGTAATCAGCAGAAGTCCCAACTCACAGTATTTTATAAATAGCAGTTTAAATGTTTTATTTGGGATTTGTTATTGAAATGAGAAGGGAATTTAAAAAAATAAATAAATAAATGGGCTGATGAAATGTCTAAAGATAATACATTGGGAACATTTTACAAGCCATAGAAGAAAGAAGCAGCCATCTCCTCAAAAATGCCCTCATGCATTTGGTTTGTGATGCCGCTGTGCAGTAAGAGCAACAAATGATTTAATCTACTCTAACATTTCTCAAATTGAGGGAAAGAGGTTACTCAAATGTCAAGTCATTAGGATGGAGATGTGCTGTTTTGTTGACCCATTTACAAAAATAAAAAGATTAATTTAGTTTTAGATTTTAAGACAACACAGGGACTTTACTATTGCATAGTCTGACTCACACAGGATCAGATTCTCAAACAGTGTGACAGAAGCCCATTTAATTCACCCACCATTTGTGCCTCAGCTTTTCAACCTGTTGGTTCTGAATTCCCCACACAACGAAGGGAGTTCCTCCTCTGAGTCAGCGGGTGGCCTGGCAGCCTTCCTGGTTTCATCCCACCCACAGATCCTCTCAGAATGAGCACTGCTTGAGCAAGATCCTTTACCAAACACAGATTGAGCTTCTCTGCCAAGACACCATGCTTTCGTGTGCATAGAACTTCACCCAGGAAATGCTCTGCCACAGATCTGCATGCAGTTGTTCAGCAAGTTGTCCTTGTAAAGTCCTTCCAGACTGTGTAGACTTATGGACAGTAAGTACAGTTACACTTCTGATATTACAGAGGAAAGGAGTACTTATTAAACATCCCAGGTTAAAAATTTTTGGAGGTGACTGTAAATACCCCCAACACAAGAACTTCATGGCTCTGGCTGAGAATGCATCTTACTGAAAAGTAGCTTTATGCTTTCCAGTGCAGCATATTGGGTGGCCTCATTTCAGACCACATCACTTCATCCCCAGGAGCTGGTGGAATTAATGCCCTTGTAAGATTTGCAGAGATGACAGGAGTAAAGAGCTACAGACTGTGATAGAGGCAGCTGAGTACATGTACAGCCTGCACTGCCATTACTCAGTAAAAAAAACAAAGCTCTCAATCTCTGGAGTTCTCTTTTGAACACCTTTGACAACAGCCACTGATGTCAGTGTTTTCTGCAAGATGAAAAGACACTCAAATGCTTGCTTGTTTCAAGCCTTTGGTCAAGACATTCCTAATTGGTATTCCAGAAATAGCACTAGCTTTATTCTGTGTAGCAGTCTACATTAATCTGCCAAGTACCATTACATAAAAGCAATTAATTACATTATTTCTTCATTACTAGCTGTGAGCAAAAACAGTTTTCCCAACGTGCTGAAATGTATTTCTGAAGATCTTGGTAGCTATGAAGGGAAGATAAATGAGGGCAAGCAGAGTACCTAGATTAACACCACATGATAAATCCAGGCTTCTTCATGGATGCCAAATTAAGTATCCTCTTGTAGGCCTTGACCTAAATCTAACTACTCATGATTTCTCTTATACTTCTTCATTAAAAGGATTGTTAAAGATCATGGGATCTGCCATGTGGATAGGCTATACACTTCCTTTAGCCATAAGTACTTTTCAGAAATTATTCTTGCAGGCTATGGATAACTTCAGATGGCTTCAGAAGTTTCCACTAATTTTTCCAGAAGAATAATTTCATTCTCTATCTTCAGAGAAAAACATTGCTAAGAATGCTGTTATTTATCTTATTTTAAATACTTCAATCTATGACTGCTTGCAAACAGCTCCAAGCCTTACTGGTAGGACATGATTCCTAGTTTTAATCTTAGAAACATCTTTCCTTTGCTCTGTTCCTTTTTTTTAAAAAAAAAAAAAAAAAAAAACTTTCTTTTGTTTGTTCCTACATTTTACCATACTGATGAGTCCAGAAGTATGCAAGCTTGTGGTCACAGCATGTACTATGCTGAAACTGTACTGCCTTTCAAGCACCTGTAAATATCAGCCAACAGTATTGAATTACTTAGAAGTATTTAATCTCACCTGGTTTTGCAGACTTAGAATATTTTAAATTTTCTTAGAGCTCTCATCTCTCTACATCTTCCCTGTAATAACTGATCTCATTTTCCATAGGACAATTAAAAGACCCCTTTGTCTCCACTGTAGATTCAAAAGCAACCCTAAACTACACTGACCTATTTTACTACAGTGTCACATTATCAGGGAAATTTGACAGATGTCTTAGATAATTCATCATTCCCTCAAGGAATCTGACCTCTCTTAGAATAAAAAGATTGCAGGGGAAGCACTGAATTCCAAATTCAGAGACAACAAATTTTCTGGACAGTTTCAATCAGAGCTTTGGAAATTTATTTATATCCATATTGATGCATCTAGGCTTAGAATCTGGCTAAAGATCTATTCTCATACTAAAGGTTTTGCCAGCTGATCACTAACATCGATGCTAAAATAAGACCCTGTGTACTAAATTCTTATGGCCTTAAACAGTTTCTGGCTCAGGTTAGGCACTAGATACGTGGCAGGGTGAGGGAGAGGAGATGTTCTGATGTTTCTAGTGTGTTTGTTAAGCAAAAACTTGTTATTCAAATGCATTGTCAGTTTTGCTTCTCCAGAGGCAAAATTCCACATATATGATGATATCATGAAAGTAAACAGGTCCACACATGTACTTCTTGAGTGACTTAATTATAAATTATAAAAAAGCCTGTATACTCACATCAGGACTGATTTTTGAATGTTTCTTGGGTTTAAATTAGGGTTCTCCATCTTTCTCTCTCATCTTCACTCAGCCACAATTACCTTTCCCTCCACTTTATGCTTTACCTCTCTCCCTTGTGTGGTCCACATATTTTGTATTTGACTTGTTGCCCATCTGGTTGTATTGTGCTCACAAACAGTTCTTTTCTCATCTTTGACATTGACAAATCTTACTACTTAAGTTATCCCTAAACACTGCAGGCCTGTAAACTTGAATGCCAGCAGTACAGCTCAATCACCTTCTTTAGTTCGCTGAGTTTCTTAGGGAACTACTATTGCTCACAAGTTCTGTTTCAAAAGCTCTGCTTACTGTCCAAGGAAACTAGTCCAAAGATACTCTCATTGTTCTAGGATGCTTCTACACACATTGAAGCCACCACAATTAACCAATCCTCAATTACATAGTCACCACAAACACTGAGCAGCTCAGTGGTAAAACAGTTCTACAACTAGAGCTGGGACACACAGAAGTTTTGAACTGCTGCAACTTCCTGCTATGTTGTTTTCAATATCATTTGCTCAGTTCAACTAGAAAAAAAAGATCATCATAAAGTGCATTTTTAATCTTCCCTACATAGATAACATTACATAATCAAAAATACATAGATAAAAGCTCTTAACACCAATACTCAGTATGATTGTGTTGAGGGACATGGTTTAGTGGGAGCTATTGGTGATAGGTGAACGGTTGGACTGGATGATCTTTTAGGTCTTTTCCAACCTTGGTGATTCTATGATTCTATGATTCTATATACACCTGGACTGACCATCTTCCTTTCTGCTTTGAAAAATACTACCTGTTAGGCCTTTTAAAACAGGAACTAAACTGCTTATTCTTGTTATGTGCAATAGAACAGAAAAAAAAAAAAAACTGTGTCTGCATAAACTTAAACAACCAGCCTATATCTCAAACTGCCACCCAGAGGTTCATTTTTAAAGCTTTCTACTGATTTTTGATAGAGATAATTGAAATGCATCTTTTCTGATTGAACTCAAACCACAGCAGAAAAAGCCCATTTGGTTACCTTTGTAATGAAGATTTTTTTTTAGAAAAATGAACAAGATTTCCTGCAAAAAAGAGTCCTGGTTGACAAACATGAAGTTGTCTTGAATTGTTTTGGTAGAGCAGGCAGTGACAGGACAGGTTTAGAGGTGGAATAACCTGATCTTTGTTTGGGATGGCATACCTGGCAAAGCTTTTAGTACAGGGACTAGCAGCAAGGGGAAGCTTACTCTGATTCTTCTCCAGTCATAAAAGCTATCAATCTAACACCAAATACAATTTCCCCATGTATTCTAAAGAAAAACAAAAAAAATGTGTTAGCACATTTTAAGGTATGATTAAAGTAAATAAGTTTATAAGGTTTATAAACCAGTACAGAACTGGAAATAAATATAATCAGGTCTGAGTCAGCAGGTCCAGAGCCCAAATCAGAGCAAACAAACTATAATCTCTAGCTGCTCCCTATGAAAAAAATGGTGTCTTAATTTGACGTGTCAGTATTAAAAGGAAAAATACTCTGACTTATGACAGCAATAAAGGCATAGTCCGTAGTCATAAGGTTTGGAAAATCTGTCCACTGCTTGAGGGTAAAGGAGACAGTGAAATCACATTCACTGTGAAGATCCATACAAATTAGATAAGCAAATTCTTATTTTTAGCATTCGCCCAAGAGCAAAGACAAGGGAACAACACATAAACAACTCAGAAAGGAACAAGTAACCTAAGCTAAGCCAGGGTACACTGAAACAGTCAAGTTCCAGGCACAGGGTGTTCTCATGTAACTGAAGAGCACATAACTCTCCTAATTGGAGACAATTGTAGAAGGCAATCAAACAGGAAAGGTAAGCCACATATTTCTGTCCCTACTTTGCCATGCCAGGTGCGATCTTGCAAAATGCAATATCTTTTGCATTAAACTAAGGGCCAAAGCAAATTGGAGAGTTCACTTGCCTAAATTAATGAGCGTATCTGGGAATTTATTAAACTCCCACTGAGGTCATCTGGGCTTTAAGAAGATAAGTTTCTGGGAACCTGGTTCTTTGGTACCTAAAATAAAACTTGCTTATAATTTGAAACAGACCCCAAAATGGTGATTTTGAAGCTTTTTCTTTTTAAATCTTTTAAGTCTGAAGATGCCTGACATTGCCAGTTATCATTTTCCCTATTTCTCTGACAGTGGCATAAAAATAGAACAGCTCTGTAGCATGGAGAATATGGAAATCAGTCTTAAGCTCTTTCATTCACACATTTTAAGCAAGAGGGATGAGTAACACACATCTTCATATTTCCTTCCTGGGTAACAGTCTTTACTAGAAAAGGATGTGCGTCAGATAATTAAAAAAGGAAGCTCTGATCTGCTCAGTGAGTGAATGGACAGAAGTGGCATCATTTGGAAGAGGAATCAGAGCTGTAGAATCTGAATGAACCAAAGATCCTCCTTGACTGAAGAGAATAAAATAACTTGCAAAGCAGTGTGTTAGATCAGCTTGTCTTCTTAGGAAACAGCACACAGCTTCCTGTTCCATATGACTCTAGATTCCTTCTTCTCACTTTTCCAAATTCTCCTGTAATTCTACATTGGGAAGTCTGCTTCTGAGAAGAACCTAAACTTTAGACATATATCTGTTAGTGAATCTGACATTGTAAACCACTAACAATTACACAATGATTCAAGATCTTGTGAAATATTTGAGAAAATAATATTATTTGATAACTTGCACATCCTGAGCTGATTAAGACTCAGTAAAACATGCACTGTCTCAGACTGTGTTATGACCGCACTGGTTCTACTGCCACTGGCTGACAGAGAGAAGGGAGGTTGTGATTTGCTCTGTATAACAAGGCATTGGGCTTGGCACTAGTTACACATTCAACCCAGTCTCTGAGCACACCATTCAGCTCTAAGCCTCTGAAAAGAAGCCTGGTGTTCATTTTTTATTGCCTATCCAAGCTAGGCTACATTTCTTTGCTAACTCCTGTACTAAACCCTCCATTTTATGTATATATACACAAGTCAAGGAATTAAGTTCCCTGTCAGACATACACTTACCCCAACTGGAATAAAACCAAGGCTTGTAGTATTGATAGCATCTCATCTTGTTAAAATAGTTAAATATGATCAGGATTTATTCACACTATAAACTGAATTTCACTATAATCCCCTTCACTGATTTGATTTTGTTTGCAAGAACAGACAGCAATTAAAAGTGCTGTTAGCCTAGTAGTAAGTATTTTTCCATCCTCCATGTGACTCTTCAGCATCTGTGTTCCTGTGAGCAATTATGTGATTAAATTCATCATGTCTCTAAAGATAATCTCCTGATTTCTGCTTTCTTATTTCCTCAGAAGAAAAATATTCCTGTCTGTAACCTGATAATCATAAAAGTGAGTGCATTTAGTAAATCCATTTTTAAGAAATTTGCTAGGATGAACCAAATAGATTATCAAAATGCTACCATTTCAGGCTCTGCAGGAGAAAAGGAAATGTTCTGTATATCTGAATTGTAAGAAAACCCAACAATAAGAGCCACATGGAGTGAAAAACAAACCTTTTTCAGAGGAGAAACACTTGCAGTAGGATCTGTTACATCAGTCCTGGTATATAGCAGTGCATACACATACTGTTCGTAAAAGATGATTTAAGAAAAGTCTTAGAGCTTTGCTTGGAAGAGATAAATGGTAGCTCTGGAAAAGATGAAAGCGTTTGCAAGCTCTTCTCACAGTCTTTCTTAAAAATGATCAGTTGTAATAGCAGGGGCCTAACATAACTAATACCAATGAGAAAGGGTAAGATCTTCACCTAGAAGAGGAAAAATAAAGATCAGTGAGTTTTCACATCAGCTGGACCTGATGAACTTTGTCATCCTAGGGTTTTTAAAGTAGAAAGAGGCAATCCCATGGCTTATAATGCTTCTCTTTAAATGCTGGCAGAAAACTATACTAAGTAAAAAGAAAAAATAAATAAACAGTTCCTATTTGAAGAAAAGTTGAAACAGCAGCTGAAAAGTTATAAATTAAGAGGGATGACTTAACTCATTGAGAATATAGTGAAACACTTCCAAGCAAACCATACATAAAAACACAGAAGAACCCAAAGTTACTACAAACAGCATAGGTTAATCGAGAACAAATTCTGTCAATACAATCTAATTTCCTTCTGTGAAAGGTAACAGGCTGTTGCGTGGAGAACAGCAGTAAGCATCATACCTTCAGTAATGCTTTGGCTATTGTCTCAAACAGCATACTCAGAAAGAAGCGTTCTCTAGATGAAACTGCTTTTGGATGAGAGAAGGCTGTTTGGAAAGGATTACATTGCAATCTCCAATGATTCTCAGTGAAAGATCAAGCACCTGCCTAACTGGGTTCTGCCATAATCTGTCCCAGACAAGAGCTACTTGCTGTGCTTATGAAATCTGTATCTGCTAGCAAATGAGAGAGACTACAAGTGAATAGGATAAACAGGAAAAACAGTGAAAACAAATGCAGTTCACTTGGGATACATGCTACACTGCTTCAAGAAGAATAAAATAAAATAAAATATACGGAATTACCAATAGAGCAACACTAAAGCTGAACCTGAGAGTCTCAGTAGCTCAGAAGGTGGTCATGAGTCAGCATAGTAATAGTCACAATAAGTGGAAAATGGAAGATGAAGTTTAGATGAAAGTAAGGTCTAGAAAATAAATATGAAGTGACCTTTCACTTTTGTGATAGAATATGCTTTTGGGCCCCCATTTTGGAAGATACTCTTCAGGAAAGCTGTAGCTGAGATTAAGACAAGCCAGAGGAGGACTACACAAAGGATCTTTTATTCTCTGAATGAACGAACTGTGACTGCATTGATCAAAGCATTGAAAAGTGGGAAAGCAGTGAAATCCTACCTAAGACGAACAGGAAAAAGAAATAAAGCTATTCAGTGTTGGTTTTGAAGCCACCAAATTAGACTATCTGAGCTTTCCATTTTTTCACATTCCATGTTAAAGTTATCACTGACAGTTTAATGTAACTGCTTTCCATACACTCTTCCCCTCCAAAATGATGAAGTATTATATGAAATTTAAATTAGAGTTGATGGGGGAAAAGATGTGCAAATTGACTGTTGCACTGCATAGGATTTTGTCTTTTGTTGGACTTCTTATCTTCTTTAAAAGTAAATAAAATGAATGTTTACAATCTAATTGGGAGGATAAGCTCAGGCAACTGAAGGAAATGCTGTGCTACTAATCAAGGTTCTTGCCTTTTCTCTAACTACTATTCAATCTATAATCCTGAAGAAAAAAAATAGCTTCCAAGCAATCATGTCTCACTGGGTGAAATAAAAAATAAAATAAATATATCTGTATATCTATATTCACTCTGACTTGGGTTGGGTTAGAAGTATGAGTGAAGCACAATCTGAGCACAGCTAGATCTGATAAATGACACAGGCAATCTACTGCCACCGTAGCTAACAACTCAATGTGCAATTAATGTGATGAAAATTTACAAAGCTGGATAGAATAACATTAACAAGAAAAACTTTGTTTCAGTAACCCTGGTGCCTCTTAGCATTGAAGACTTCTTACTGCCCATTGCTGCTTCAAACAGGAAATCTCTCTTGTAATTACAAAAATTGACTGACCTTCTTTGAGAAATAATATGCATGATAAAATGGAAAAGAATATGTTCTGGCTAGATAACAGCTTGTTGTCACTCTTATGCTATTTTGGGAATCACACTTCCTATACTATAATTCAAGCCAAAGTATTGGCTTCTGTCAAGGATAAAGTTGCGTGTAGGTTTATAAGGACTTCATGTTTTTCAACAGGACTTCAAAAGACTGCTTTTGTAAAGCTACTCAAATCAAAATTGTAGTAATTAAGTGGTTAAATAATACTGCACTGAAGAATATTTCAAGTGCCTTTGTATAGTATTTAGTTTTAATTCAGCAAGGTAGTTAAACATTGGTTAGTTGCTTCAGGATATACAAACATAGCTTGCTGAAGTAAAACCTAAAATACCAATAATAAATTTCTGGGCCAGATTTTCAAAAGCAGATTTCCGTTTAGTGGCTTACCAAATGTGTTTATTGCTAAGAGCTAGGGCATAACACTTTGGAAGAATTTCAGCATCTTTGCGTATCTCCAAGCCACTACAGTCCCTTCTGCTGGCAGACAAGATTTTCTGTGAGCAAGAAAATCAGTGAGAGGCCTGCATCTTTTAATTTATATCCATTGTCTCTCCAAAAGCTCACCTACACAATCACAAAATATTAAGTTTCCCTCTCCATGTGTTCTAATACATCCTCAGCCAACCTTTGCATACAGATTTATCAGTTGTCACTCTGCTAGTGTGCGATGGTACCTCTGTGTCCCTCAGGGATGGCACTAATGCAAATTTCCTCCTCTGCACAACCTTCAGATTTATTGTAATTTAATTATGACTGAGAGTACCACATTTTTGTAAAATTTGGCTAAAATTGTCAATGGGTGTAAAACATCTTTAGGGAGATAGTACTGTTATTACTAATATGATAGTATAAATCTCATCTATAAATCTCATTTTCATAAGAAACAAAGCTATAAAGAAAATGACTGTCACCCTGACAGAAGCACACTTTCAGGAGAGAGAAGGTCCTTTATTGGAATAGGTTTGTAGAAGTAGCAATACTTATACCAATAGCCTGTAGGTCTTCAATAGCTGTAAGAAACTAAGAATCTGCTTTAGCATGGAGCTCTGAGTAAATGGAAAACAAGTAATCACAGGGTTTTGGTGAGGAAAGGGAAGAAGTAAGGGTGTGGGCAGAGAGCACAGGCAGCAAGCAAGGTAAGTAGTGTTCACTGTGATTTATTATATTGAGCATTTGATTGTAGAGAATATCTTCTCAACAGACTGAACCATTGTGATTATAACTTCTCTGAATCCAGTAGGTAGGAATTCAGCTGATTCTCCCTTCTCTCATAAGTCAAATCCAGAACGGATCAATAGCCTTCCTTGGCTGAGAATATCCAGTGACTGAAGTCTCAAAGAGAGCATTCTTACCATCTTGTCTAACAAATTCCAGAGATGGTGACCTGCAGGGTGTAAAAGGTTTCTGCTGTCTGTAGTTTTTCCAGAGGCGCTGACAAAAGACAGATGGAAGGGAAAAATCAAGTGTGCACCGTGGGAAGGACTGGTGAAGATTTTCTGGATCCAACTCATGTTCTTTGTCTTATCTTCTTTTCTTTCTTGGACAGTGGTAGAATAGATGTATAGATGTAAATCTTATAGATGTGAATAGATGTAATATAGATGTAAAAATCCCTAAAAATGTGTGATCAGACATAAAACCTGAATTTCTTTGAGAGATTGTCTGATACTAACAAGTCTTATTGAAGATCTGAAAAAAAAACAAGTGCCTGTTTCTGGATATTTCAACTAAACTCCTCAAAAACTGGTTTATGTCTTACCCACTAACTTACTTTCTAAACTCAACTTGACTTTAATTTTTATTGCTTAACAGCCTTATGACATATTTTCATTAACCCCCTGGCTGACCCAAGGCACACGTTAATGCATCTCTTCCTCATCAGCTTCACAGGAAATTATATTTTTTCCTTACCTGGTTTGATGCATTATGCCAAGGGCTCTCACAAGCAATTTCAATCTATGTTTCAAGTTTATTTTGTGAGTATAATGGAAGCCAAAGCACTTGAACTCTACTATTAGATGTATTCAGTGTACAATCAGTGATTTTCCTTCCTTAGTTCCTCAGTCTGCTGATTTTGTACAGGGGAAATATTTTCCTGCTTCACAAAGGGCCTGAGAGGCTTCTAAAGGTGCAAGAGCTCATGAAAGAAGATTCACTGGGAAGGTCCAGCTGTGTGAAATGCTATTCTCTTATATGAGGATTCACAAAAGCAAGGTGAAGCAAAAATGTTAAAGAGCCCCTCAGCAGTGTGGATACTTCTCTTTTCTAAGCGATCCCCAAATTCTTTTTTAATACACCTCACATTTTCTTTTTTGTTACTTTGGATCAAATGCAAAGCATTACACTGATGAGCAGTAGCCAAAGTAATCTTGTCTCCTACTAAAATTAAAAAGAAGAAAAATGTTTGAGGCTGGAGCTACCATCTGATCGGTTTTTTTCCATGCAAATGGCAGAAAATGAACTAGAATTAGTAAAAGTGAAATAATGAAATTTTCCAATAATATATTCTGTTTTGGGATATGTTTTGTACTAACTCTATGACTACACAAATTGGGATAATCCAACATCACTGGGATTTTCTGACCTGAACAGACTGGGTCTAAAGAACAAAGCTGACAGTTCAGCCTGAAGGTCTCAGTACATTCAGCCAGTGCTAATAATGGTTCTACAAACATTGCTTAGACCTTCCTAACCTTGAATCAATAACACATTTCTTTGATTCATTTATTTTAAAAATGTTAGTTATATTCAGGAGAAAAATTTGTACATCATTTTTACTGAAGTGATTATTTCCTAATTGCTTAGAACTGTGCTTTACATACAAGATCTCCATTCTGGAGGCAAGATTTTTGGAGGACTCATTTGTAATTGGCAGCTGATTCTCTCTGCATGTAATATAAGCAACATTGAGCTACAAAAAATATTAAAATTCCTCCCAGCTGCAAGCACGTGTCTGGAAACTGTTTCCAAATATATTTTTGAGGTTTACACATATCTTGTAACATTGCTCCAGAATGTCACTGTAGTCTAGCTCACATCCAAATGGTTTTGCAGAAGAGGTTTTATATTCCCTCTCAAGTTGGACACATGCCCAAATACACCCATGTGTAGGGTGCAGTAGGATGAGGTCTGCTTTCAGTAATACCAACTGCCAGTAAACTCAAGAGGCCTATTAAAAATAGATACAGTTAATAAAAGCAGTGCAGCCACACATTTTCCTGGCAGGGTAGAAAAGAGGTGCAGTGGAGCTAAATAAATTGCAAAATTAAAAGGATTCCCTCTGCTGTGTAAATCACACCATAGCCATCAAAAGTTACACCATCAAGAGGGGCTGCATTGCAGCCATATTTTAGCTACAAGTAACACTGTACCTCATTGAGTAATGACAGAAACCCCAAGAAACCTTTTTCTAGTTTCAAAATATAGTAATTTCAATGACACATTCAGAAAGCCTTGGTAGGCTAATGAGCTTGTGTTTGTCCACTCTTACTGTGGTCCTCCAATCTAATTCTTATTTTAGTTTAAGATTAGGTCTTCTGATAAATGGAAGGTTTTGGGAAATTAAAGGAAAGACTGACATTTTTCATTTCAGATCGCTGGGGATTAAGATGTTGCAATTATTTGATGACCCAGATGAGGAGAAGAGACAGAGGAATCAACTTTCACTGAGTGAGTAAAAATCCATAAATTTGTATTTCAGGGTTTTCCCTAGTTGCAACAATAGCAGGTTTTTCACAATGAATCAAAAAGGTTCAGAAGAACAGAAATAAAGAGGGCACAAATTGTTGTCAGATCACAAATCTGAGAAAGCCAAGAAGAGCCATCTTCTTCCTCCAAGATGCCCTTGAAAAAATAGCAAGTAAAAATAAAAAGTAAATGAGCAACCAATTTGACAGAACTCTGGAGACAGACACAGGTTTTGCATTGCTATTGCTTCCTCTTCCTACTCTAGCCAGAAAATCTGGCAATAATGTATGAAAAGAAAAAAATCAGAAAGGAAAGGAGCCACCTGATGGGAGCTGCATCTCACTTTCATTGGGTGATGGCTGAGAGGTACGTAGTGCTCTCCAAGTCGGTCCTTCTTATGTCAAATCAGTAATTGTGAATGGCACACAGAAATAGAATAAAGATACAGTTGCTCACTGATTATGTCTTCATATCTCTATGAGTTGCAAAGGCTCAGCTCTTTTCAGTGCTAGAACTGCTGATATCAGTGGAGACTCAGTAGTGACCATAACTCAGGACAGCGTCTCACAGGTCTTCTTGAACAGTCAATCTGATCTCACTGTGGGAGAGTACCACAAGCTGAATATGTGAAGAACCCAGTAAAAGGACCAAAACCAGTTACTTGGCAGAAAGAGAAACCTCATTCCTCCCCTACTCCCTTTAATCTGAAAAGTCACCTTGCACATTGCAAGAGCTTTCTCTGTCCAACTGGCAACTTGGCAATCCTGACAAGAACAATTTGACTTTGGATGGAAGTTGGATCTGTGGCAAGCATATAGTTATAAAATAAGTCACGCTTTCCTTCCATTTGAGTGCATGTTCTATTTATGGCACATTCCAGATTATGCAAGGATTCCCAGAACACTGCAGACTCTGGTTCAAAATTATATCTGCAGAGCATGGAGCAGATCAAGAAATATTTTAAAATCCCACTATTAGCAAATTAAGGATCTTGCAGTATTATACCTGCAGAACAGATGAGATAAATGTAAAATATGTCATAAGGCAAAGAAAAGCAGTTAGAATTCATTTTATTTTGCTTGTTATATCATTTTAATAAATTGCATATTAAAAAAAAAACAAGCAAAGAATAAAATAGTAATTACATTAAAAGCTTAAAAGCCATGATAAATAGTTCATTTGATTGAAAGTGAGACTTCTCTGATGTTTGAGAGACTGGGGATGTTTTAGAGTGTGAACAATTTAGGACAAGACTATTAGACTCCTAAATGCTTTAATGTCAATTTCCTCTCAAAATAAATGTGACAAAATAAAAAGTTTTGCTATCCATTCAGACATGGAATAGGAATTTTCAGTGAAATTTTTTATGTTCTGTGAAGCAAACATCATGAATTTCTTAATGTTTGTGTGGAACGTATTAAATAATAGAACTCTTTCAGCCAGGGCTTAAGCAACTGAAGTGACACATGAGAACTTCCAAATCCTTCAGAAAAATAATGTAACAGGAGAATCATGCAAATGCAAAATCCAAACACATATACACTGAGTGTATCTCGTTTTTCGGTGCAAGTATACTGGAAACCTCTGCATCTATAAAGCATTTCCTGCTATTTATTTCCCCAGAACACTTTAGTCATTCACATAAACTTGAAGTACTTTGTGTGCTTTGAAATAGGACAATTGACAAAGCTTAGCTGAATTTTCAAATAACTGATCACTCCTAAAATGCGAGGCACGGATTTCTGAAAGTCAGGCTCAATAACAGCTATTATGAAAATTTGGCTGAGGTTTGTCAAACGCAAAGATTCCTAATTGTATTACAAAGTTTATTAGCACTGAGTCATCACAGGTTTTCACTGAAATGTCACTACAGACACAGGTTTAGGTGAAAAGTATTCAAAAATATAAACTAGAGCAACGATTTCCATGCCACTGCAATCTGTCAAACTTTACAATCTTGATCAATATTTAAGAAAATGGATGTATTGACTGGATATCCCGGACTGCTGCAGATAATGAATCAATTTGGAGCTAAGCTATCTGGTTTGTTGGCTGTCTAATCAACCCAAGAAAAAACTGTACTCTTGCTAAATTTTTGCAGTTTTCCCCACAATTGCCAAGCCTTGTTACAATGTGAACTCTGCAGTCTAACAGTAAAAAACACCTGTAAATATGCAAAGTCGTAATAAATTGAATTAGCAAGATATCTGGGCTTAGCTGTAAAATTGTGCAAGATGTCTTAGATACATTAAAAAGCAGAGTTTATACAACTGGAATTAAAAATCTTACCCTCAAAACTACCTTTCATGCTTGAATTAGAAGCTGGAGCTTAGCAGTGTTTCCTAGCAAAATAACACTGTCACCATCATTAATGAAGTATTGCTGTCTCCATACTTATCAAAGCAGAGTTTCAATCTATTAAAAATATAAAATAGGAGGAGAATGTGGAGGAAAGAAAGGCAAGTACTCCAGCCCCAAATGTAGTGAGACTTCTTTGTAAAGTGCTTTTTTTGTTTGTATGTTTTTGTTTTGTTTTTAAGTGTATTTTTGTGAAATTTTACTTTAGTAATATCATTTATACTCTTCACATCACTCAAATTTTCAGCTCTGAAGCAAAGTTCTCCCATCAGTGGACTATGGAAAGAAGGTGATGTGAGCTGCTCTGTTACCTATCCAATTATTCATCATTAATGGGCTGAGTTGCAATATAAACCTTCATGCGTAACTTTAGAGTCAGAAAGGAGCCAGATTAGACAGTTTTAATTACCCAGGAGTCATCATTTGAGCTTTCTCTTCTCATTCCCTTTCTTTTAAATCAAACCCCCAGTCTCACTCACATGTTGATTTTCTCACATCATCCATGAGATACTGGACTATTTTACCCAAGGTGTGAAGTAGTCTGTTTTTAGCTATCTGTTACAAAGTTAGCAATGTTACTATTCTTACTGGGCACAGTGTGTAAGATGTATTCCCACACTAGGAGAGTATTTAGTAAGGTCACAAGGATGCCCAGTCCTTATCAAACACATTCCCTGGAAACTTGGCAAGGATTTCATTCCATGGGGGCAAAACAATGCCATTGTTTTTAGAATCACTTAAATTTTTCAGTGTTTGTGCAGAAAAGTGTATTACCAGCCTGTAAAAGAAAATTTGTTACCATCAGCATTCCAACTCCAGTTTTTCTTTGAGAAATTGATTTTGTATTCAGTGGAATTGTTTCACATTTATACTAGTGCAAATGAAAAAGAAGCAGGCCTTCTTCACACCACTGTCAATTACTTTACTCTTTTTAATCATTCCTTAAGGAAGAAAACAGAACTTCTAACATAATTTTAAACATAGCCAGAGACAAGCACAAGATGTAAGAATTGGATAAAAACATCTTTCATGTCGGAAAAGGATTTTATGCAACTCAAAGAATAACAGAAATGTGCATAAACAGAAAGCATAAACAGAAGTGTGACTTGGAAATAGAACTCTGTAGAAAGGAAGAAGGTTGGAGTGCTGTGTCTATCTCTAATAATCACTGAGAAAGAGGGAAGTCCCTCCCCACCTTGTTTTTTGTAATTTTTCTGACATTTTCCTTATAGTCTCAATCCTGTAGAAAGTGAAGCAGAACTCTCTCCATCTTTGCAGAGCTCCCAGATGGTCTATGTAGTAGCAGACTCCAAATTCTGCTGCTAAGCTGGACTGAGTAATATAGCCTGAAGAGATGTATTAAATAAGACATACCACAGTGCAAGCAGTGGAAAAAGATGTGGTCTGCAGTGCTCTTCAAGATCAGAGGAAGGTGAGCAGGGAAATGCTTAATTTAAGCATAGTAAATATTTTGAATTACATATTACCTGTATAAATTCTGCTTTCTAGATACATAATTCAGTGTAACAGTAACTATCTATTACACATGGAGACCTGCACAACTTTCTCAGCTTCAAAAAAAAATTTGAATTTGAAGCCAGACAATTCATTTATTTTAAATAGGAAAAGGACTAATGCCTATATGCCACCATGTACTACATCTGTGTAAATTAGAAATTATGAGTCACCAGGAGTCTTTTTCTGCCCAGACATGTACCATTAGGCCACATGTGCATTATACCAGGCAGCTGTGCTCCAGAAGAACAACTGGCTAGGCTGCCAGCTTGTACTTTGCTCTATCGTTTTGTCTTTACAAGCACACTGGTATGACGCTTTGCCATTTGCAGCAAGTTCTGGCCAGGAGACTGCATTTGGATACAGCTCCACTCCAGAAGTGCAGCAAAATAAATTGACTCAGCCTATCAGTTGGAATAAAGTCTTCTAATAAAAGATATCCTTTGTCAGAAGATGACAGTACCACTGAGGACAGCTGCACTTGGGAAACTTGAATTCTGTTCCATCAGAGATTTCTTCAGTGACCTTGAACAAATTAAGTCTATGCCTTGCTTTGCTGCTTGAAAATATTTGCAGGGCTTCTTAAGGGCAAGATTGCAAAGCCCTCAATTACAGTGGTACTGAGGACTAGAAAAATGGACAGACACTAACTTTTTTTGGAAATACAAATTTCTACTTCAATCATAAAAAATCCCCAAGTGTACCAGAGTGTGAGCATGAGGGTCAGAAAATGCTGTGATTGCAGAGAGCCTTCAAGCTCTGCACTTGGGTAATGAACATGTCTTCTGACACTTAATCAGCCACTACTGGCTGATAAACAATGAACAGCATCTTGCCCTTCTGGCCTAGAGAAAGGGTCATCACATATAAGGCCTTTGAGTTTTCTGGGAAACACAGAGCTTAGGAAACTTCTGCAAGAATTATGTGGTTCTGTAATATAATTATCATTTCTTCTCTAAGATAGAAAGCTCACAGATGGTAACGCACCCTGGTTTTCCTCACATTAGAGTCACAGTGTTCTCTGTGTAACGCTGCTCCTGGAGCTCATGGTTCAGTAGCTTTATGTCTGCCTTGATTGTAAGTGGCATTGTCAACGCTTATTCCAAAAATAAACCCTCCTGACTAATGACACAGATACTCCACAGGCTTAGAATCATCTTTTTATAGCAGCTCTTTGATTCTAGATAGCAAATGTCCACTATTTTTGGCACAGGAGCTCAGAGAAACTTTCATGATCTTTCGCCTACATGACCAGTTTTACACAGTTCAGGTTCTGTGAGAGTGCTCATGGTTTTCATTAAACATAGAGAAATATGTTTGTTCTGCTGCATATTTGTACTCACTAGAGAAACAACTGACCTAGAAAGCGGAGACTGTGCTATCGCATGAGGTTTTCCACATTGCTGCTGAGATATTAAAGGCTTGTCACTTCAAGAGGTTCTTGAGGGTCTGATGATTTGATGCTCAATGGAACTGAAGAGAAAAAAATTTGCATTGAATTAACTAGAAGTGAAAGGTACCCATGGGATGATGTACATGTACGAGGGCTGCTCCGAAAGTGATGCTTTTTGTCTTATTATGTTGCACGTGACATCAGAGGCAGATGTAGGTGGTATGGCATTTGAAGTTGAAACTTCCCACCACTGTTCTGTTACATCTTGTTGCCATGTGACAGATGGCAGCAGAGGGGCAGTCTTACAAAAGAGCATCCAACATGGAAGTGCATATGAAGCAAAGGTGCGTTTTGGAATTACTCCACATGGAAAAAATTGTACACATTGACATACATTGACACTTGCTGAACATTTACGGAGACCAAACCATGAATGTGAGCACATTGAAGAGGGGGGCGGTGCGTTTCAGCAGTAGTGACAGCAACATGAAAGACACAGGCCAGACAGTCACGCACAGCTGTCACACCATGAAACAAAGAGCATCTCGATCAACTCATCCACATGAATTGCTAATGGCGGTGACTGTGCTGAAAAACAGTTTTTTGTAGCTGAGAATTTCCTCTATCAAACTGTGTTATTGTGCTCTTTATATTTGTTGTAGCTTACGTGGAAATAAACAGGAGGCATCGTTTCAGAGCAATCTACAGAATTTCCTCATTTAATGATCTTGATTTAATAACCTGGTTTGTTTATTTTAATAAGAG
The DNA here is from genome assembly GCF_019238085.1 of Lagopus leucura. Taxonomy (NCBI): domain Eukaryota; kingdom Metazoa; phylum Chordata; class Aves; order Galliformes; family Phasianidae; genus Lagopus; species Lagopus leucura. Next base: position 6,319,576 of record NW_024962271.1, on the reverse strand, counting down.
AATGTGGTGTTAGTGCTGGATGCCAAATTCACCCACTTTCAAACAGAAGTTCACTGTTTATTCACAGGGCAAAGTAAAGATGCCAGTATTCAAATTGGTTTTTTTTTTTGGTAAGTTGTAATTTTCTTCTAATGCAACTCCACCAGCCATAAACAACAGCAGAAGCTAGTATGTAGGTAAAGCCCATGGTTTTTTTTTAACCTGTATCTGTTTAGTATATCTAGTTAACAGAACAGTAACATTTTGACAGTGCTACCTGATTCAGCCACTGTTGTCAGTGTTCCAGTGAATAGCATTTCTGTTGTTCACTGCTGTAGTCAGACACAAATCTCAAGGAAATATGTATTGCTACTAAATGTTCTGTAGTTTAAAAAACGCTTACCAGATTAGACTTAGTTCTACAACAGTGAGTACAGAACTTGGAAAGTAATAATGTTCTGATCCTTGTATAGGATAACACTACTAGTAAGATTTTTTAAGCAAGGATTACCATTTTCATGATAACAGTATCATTTGCAGCCAACTAAATACTAGTCCAGACTATCAAATCAACTTTTACTTAAGAAAATGTAATATTATAAAGTGGAACAAGTAGACACTTCAGAATCACAGCTTTAGAATGAGAGAGGCCATGGCTGAAATACTGCTTTGGATCTCAGCTCCCCTCACTCTTAAGAATCAGATGGAAAGCCACAGAGAGAGTAGGGACCTTGAATATATAATATGTGAGAAGGAGGTTTGTTTAGCCTGGAGAAAGGAAGGCCAGGGAATGTAGGCGTTCTCTTCTGCTACCTGAAGTTAGGGCTTACACAAAAGACATGACAGCACTGGTCTGTTCTCAAAGGGGCACCACAGAAGCACAAAACAGCACAAAAACAGTCACAAGATGCAACAGGGGAAAGGCATAAGGAAAATGTTGTTCACAACAAGAGTGTTTAAGCACATGTAACAGATAACAGAAAGAAGACTGAAAACCTCCAAGGTTGGAGGCCAGAAACCCAGAAAGACTCACATAAGCAAATAGGTACAATTATTACTTTGAGATAAAGCTAGTGGATGGCTGACTTCATTTCCAACAAATATCTCTTTGAATTGTGGCAGAAGTTATTTGTTTTATAAGGTTTTACATTAACATTCTGTCAATTCTATAGGATTGAAAATTTGCTTTCAGCTTGCCTCCAAACTTAACTGTAATTCTAGTTGCTGATACAGTTTAACATTTGTAAATGTCTGCAGTTAGAACATCTGTAGTCCTTGCACTTGCCACTATACAGAACAAAGACATGTATGTTATCCAGGGCAGGGAATTGAAGGGAAGGTAAGAAAGCACAGAGATCCATGGTTAATCATCAAAAAATCAGAAACAGATTCTCATCTGTCAGTAAAGCTTTTTTTCCATTGGAGTTCCTTGCTCAGTTCCCTTTCTGATAATTAACAATCACTCTATGTAACAAACAAGGGAAAAAAAAAATAAAAATCAGTATAATGGGCACTTCTACCAATATGAAATAATTTTTGAAGTTGATTACACAGTAAACCAGTGAATAGGACCCTGTTTCTTTTGTAAATAAATATGGACCTAAATACCAATGCATTAAGGCTGCTTAAGGCTGAAAGTAGGTTGATTCCAAGCTGCCCTATTTTAGCAGGATAGACTCAAGGTATATACTTTAAGACTCCTGAATGCAATTCATTTCACAATTACTTTGAAAGGATTGAGAATCTGTCAAGATTAGATTCCAAGCCTGGTCATCAAATTGTTGCAGCTGAACACAGCGTTGGATATAACTGTTTATTTTTGTTGTTCATTAACGTTAATATGCACTGGTCATTAAGATGAAATTCAATCCTTTAGACTTTCCCCTTAAGGCATGCTGTCCAATTATGACTGTTAATCCAACTAGTAAACCGTTCTCCCTCTGTATGTAATCTCCCCCTCCTTTTAGCATTTGACCATTTCAAACACTCAGAGACTATAACCTCCCATGGAAAGCTTGTCCTCTAAATAGTATAAAGAAAAGAATGTAAGAAAACTGAAGGATGGAAAACTTGTTACCACTGCTGGATAATTCAGTGGGGAAAAAAAATGTTTTCTTTCTAAACACTGTTACACAGTGCATGTATGTCTACATTCTTAAGCTTTGGGAGATGCCTACTTCACCTTTGTCAGATCTCTACAATCACATCTGATGACAAGGATCAACCTATGGAAAAGTATGTTATCTTGCACTCTGTTTGTCAGGAGGTGCTTTATTTGGAGAAAAAAAACAAAACAAAACAAAACAAAAAAAAAAAAACAAAAAAAAAAAACAAAACCAGAAAGCAGACTCAACTAAAATTAATAGAGAATCATAACATATATTTTCAACCTGAATATGGGCAACAGAAAAATACTCAGTAAAACAATGAGCTGTTTTGCAGCAGAGTAAAGTATAAGGAAGTTTTCTTCCTTTAGCTTAGATTTTTAAATTCTGCTAGTTGTCAGTAAAAATACTTAAATACTGCTGAACATTAAAGCTGTAGTAAAATGACTCACAACCTTGTCTTACAGCAATGCCATCAAACCTGGATAAGGAAATATGATGCATTTTCTTTTTTCTTTTGTGCGAACACTTCACAAAGATTAGTTCTCATGCACAGAGAGACTCCAAGGTGAGGATATGCCTTCTCTTTATAAAAAGACAGATGGTGCAGATCTCCTTCAGCAAGCTGTGATTCAGAACCAAAATGAAGCAGCCATATAGCACAAGACTGTACAAGAGGTGCCGCTAACAGTTTTTTAACTAAGCAGAAGCATTGCACCTCAGTAACTGCTTGCTGTCTTTGGAGTCCAGGCAGGTAACTCTGATCCTGTGTCATACTGAAGTTAGCTTCAGGTATTTAGCAAAGATGCTGTATCCCACTATGCACTATTTTTCAACTTACCGTGGAGAACTTTCTGATACATTACAAATACCCATGTCAAGTTCCTGACTACGTTACATTAGTGCGAATTCAGTGACTCCAATGGGATAAGAATTCTTCCAGATTAATCCCCAAGCAAGAAGTCTAAATCTCAATTCTCTTCTTTTTCTACTGGCTTGGTTGCCTATTTTTAACCAGAAACAACATTTCTATGTCTTAAATACACAAGGTTCATGATTACGCTACTCAGACTGAGTCAGACAAGGTAAATGACAAGGCCCGGAACAATGCACAGCAGGTTGCCAGATAGAAGTGAGTGATTCTGAATTTTCTTCATTTGGAATAGGCTCCAAACAGCTCCAAAAAAGGTGAATGTCAGTATGCAAGCAATAGACAACTCACAATTCTCATCTGAAATCACCTTGCAATTTAGACTTCTTTTTAAAAAGGCAATAACTATCAATTATAGAGACCACAGAACAATATTAGACCGTGCTTTTTATAGATAAGTGCTATCAGTTTATTTCCAAGACTTTCTTAAAACCTTGTGTCATGGGTGAGGATCACTGTCAAATACAGTCTTTAGGTAGGCTTTTCCTATCCCCAGTTTGATGTGCTAGGTGGAAATGAGGACTCTGCTGACGGCAGGCCAGATGGTTGATAAAATACAGACCTAACACTGAATCAAATGCTCTACAATCCCAATATATACAATTGATAGAGAGATGGATGCTTGTCTAATTAATACTTGGCAAGCAAGAGTCAGATAAATAATTACTAGGCAGTTTACTGAGACCTGAAAAGTTCTTGTAATCTGTGTAACAGATTCTTAAATCCTAAACCAGCTGCCAGTCAGTCTGGGGGATTTCTCTAGACAAAGTCACATGTACTCACACTTCTTCAAAGATGCATTTATTCCCAGGTGTTATCCTTCCTGTCTTTGATTAACATCCCTGAGAACCAATTCTACCTACTATTGACACTGCTCCTTCTTCTATTCATCCAAACTATTCTGTTTCCCATACATACTTGGAAGAAAACATAAAATCCAAATATGACAAGTGACTGCTCAGTATCCATCCTTTGCTTAAGTGGAACTGCAAAAAAGAAGAATACAAAAAAGAAGAAGAAGAATAGTTCTTGTTCCTAGAATGTTTTGTGTTTTTATAACTACAATCATTCCTTCATAGTGATTGAATCGTTTCCTTAAGAAACTTGAGTGATAATCACTGGAAAGAAAAATGAAGGGTAAGAAATAACAAATCCAGAAGAATAAAAGAAACTGTGAGATAAAAATTGAGTCACCAGCATAATAAAAAAGATAACTTACAGAAATTGTGTCCCAGATTTTCAGGCATCTGGGATTGAATGTCAGAGATGGAAGATTCAGGAAGACAGAGATAAAGCCTCCAAGATCCAAGCCTACCAATCCTTGCCTAACACAAGCAGATTGTACTCAGTTAGCTGAAGCCTTCTTCACAGATTCAGTATTATTAGAAGATTTTATATTTGAAAAGTAAAACTGGAATCACATAGGTATGTGAGTCATTTGGTTTGGACTTCTCAGTTTTCTTGAAGTTTACATTAGTTTCTATTTCATTCAACTAATCTTGTCTTCGAACAAAAATAGTTAAGAAAATACAGCATATCTCAAAACTTATAATGGATTTACTATCCCCATTAAACCTCCTGGTTTTAACATCTTGTTTTCAGCTACTCCCTGCAGCTGTTGCAACTAAGAATTCATCCCTAAGAATCATTTCTTTGAGCAGAAAGCTCTTCCTGTAATTTCAGGCAGGGCAGAGCAAATCTGTTTGCGACCAGGACAAATCTGTTCTCAGATAATTTCTTTCAATTACCATTGGCACAAACTCCATTAGTCCATAATACACAGTAACTTTTGCAAAGTTGCTAACACCTTATTCAGTTGTCTCAGTCTCTGAAATAGATACGGTATGGGAGAAGTAACAGTTATTGCTTACCAAAGAGAACCTGAAAGCTAAACAAACCATCCTGGAACAAACTGCATTAAAAATACTCAGCATCAGATTTCCTTTTATTATTTTCTCATTCCGAATAAAAGCATCCCAGAAGGATAGTTTCTTTAAGCATGAGACTGCACCAGAGAACATTCAGCATCTGATACCATCAGTCAGCTCTCCCAGCCATGTGTTAGACTCCTGAAATTCTCAGGCAATTCCATCAGATGTGCAGTAGCACTGAAAGAAAAAAAAAGTGAAAGAATGAAAAGCATTTACCATGCAGCTGCTAAGACAAAATGGCCTCTAGCTATTGACCATTCATAAAGGGATTTGAAATGAGCAAGCTTACAATAAGGAATGATGCAAACTAACATTACACATGAAGTGGGTTTCAAATCTATGATGTGACATCAGTATAAATTTTCTTTCCAAGGTGAAATGAAATGAGCATGTTCTTCAAAGGCAGATAGCACTGTGTCCTCACTATTCAGTCTGAATCAGTCTCCTCAAGTTACAGGCTGTGATGCTGTTATACAATGAAAAGATTTAGTCTTCCCTGTTGTGCGTGTGTTTACTAAATGTATCACAATGTAGCTGACGTTGCTTAAAGGCTGTATGTACCTCATCAGTGCCACTTTTTGCTGAAATAAGCACTTGCAGTTCCTAGGCATTTAGGAAGCATAGGATTTCCACCAGCCTCCCATTTGTTACATTGCAGAGGAAGGATTAAACATTCTAAACACACTTAACACAAATTAAGAATCTAAAAATCAACACTGGGAGAAAAAAAAAAATCAAATGAAAAATCTGGCCACATCACACATGTTGTGGTATTAAACAGCTGTTCCAAAACAGTTACTGTGTACTTTCCATGAAGACCATCTCCTCAAGAAACAAAACAAAAAAATCCAAATGAAAGTATAAAGAATCAGTCATTTTCATGTTGAAAGGCAAGGGAGAGTGTTTGTTATGTTCTGAAAACTTCCCAGTAAGGTCTGAACAGAATCTGAACAAGAGGAGAAATCAAGATGAAAATAAGCAGAACTGTTTTGAAATGAGTTGAAGATAGTAAGCAGGTAATTAAGATTCTGGACAGAACTAATTTTAGTTTAAGGAGCAGAAATATAGCAGCAGCAAGGTTAGAGACCCTAACAACACCATTTTCTCTGGAAATGTTCCGTATACCAATGCTTGAGCTGACACTCCAGGCAAGCCTGGAAGCTGAATGATAAGAAAGAAAGGTGAAAGTAGCACAGGAAACTCAACACTGATACTAAGAGAAAATAATGAAGGGAGATGAGGACTGACAGCAAATGACAGAAGACAAATACTACTGGAGCTGAGGTCATGGAAACAGAAGCAGGATATGAAGGAGTACACTAATGAGCCATGGTCTCCTGAGTGAGACCAAATCAGCAAGAAATCTTTTCTGATTAGCTGGGAGATCTGAGCTCAGAATGCAGAGAGAGTGAAGACATCAGAAAACATTCAGCAGTTACATCAGGTGGGTCACTAACATGCAAGTTTAAAAAAAGAAGTGGAAACCACAGAGGATGAGGGAGTTGGAAATCAAAAGGAGGGGAAACAGTTAAGTGGAAAGAACATAACAATAGGACAGATGAAGTAAAGAGAAGAGCTGGATATGAGTGCAGTGTAAATGGAAGAGAAGCTGAAATTCCTTATTACCATCTAATCTGTGATGACTAACAGAAATCAAGAAGAGGCCTCCATAAATGAGAGAGCCTCCAGGTGCTCCAAGACGAAGACTTTCAGAGACTGTGGAGGTGCCTTCTGAGCTACACCAGGCAGCCCAGACTCCTCCCAGAGCCCTGTGGTTGCCCCAAAGGCATGACAGTGCCCCAAAGGCAATATCACACACAAAGGAACCCAGGTCTCAGAGATCACAAATACCACAATCCTTGGCTTGGAGAAAAGGCAGGGTACTGCGAAAGGAATAGAGTACAGCTTACTGGAATTAAAAGTTTAAGAACTGGGAAGAAAGACGCCTCGCCACTCACAGCCAACAACAAAGAAACGGAGGAGTCTAGACATCTGGCTTTAACTAGCAAAGAGGCAGAAAGCGGTGTTCAAACAACAACAATCAGTATTTTGATGGTAGAAATGCATGAAAAATCATTTAATATATCAGAATATGTAGTCTGCATACCTAAATAATATTCTATTTCATCTGAACCATTCCTAGGTAAGCCATTTAAATTCAAACAAAGCTGGTGCATGCACAGAATAGCCTTTTCATGGAAAATTAAGGCTTTTCATTCCTTTCCAGAGAATAGAAATGAATTGTAAGGTTTATTTCCTGTAGCATTTTATTACCTCCAAACATTCAAATTTCTACCCTGAAAATCCAAGTGTGACTGTGAAGCTATAAAATATGTGGATAATATATATTTTATAGCCAACATATAATTATTTTTTATTTTTGTGAAAGTTCACGTTCTATACTCTACTGAAAATATCATACATGCTTTGAAACTTCAAATAAAAACGGAAGAAATACAACAACAACAACAACAAAACCCAGTCTTTTCATAAAGAAAAAATGACCACTTCAAATTACTTTCAAATAGAAATTGTTCCTCACTCTTGCTTGGCAGGTGATAGATTTTACAGACAAGCTGTAAATGCTCCAAATAGACATCAATAATATAAATAATTACACTGTCTTTATAAAGCAGTATGAACAACTATAATGCAACATAAAAATTTTCCATAAAAAATTTTCCAAAAAAATATTTCCACTATAATCAGCAATGAATCAGACGCCTACTAATGAATAAAGGTTGTGAATCACAACCTTTAGAAGATCTAAGACCACAAAATACTACAGCTTCTTAAAAATTTGCCCAGAAGCTTGTCTGTGTTAACAATGGTATGACCAGAGAGAGTTAACAAATAACTTGAGTTTGGGTTCACTGAGCTAGCCTGGGTACATCTGATGTGCACCAGTTGTTTTGGTATGGATTTGAAATCCAGTACACATGGGGTCAGCCAACTCCTAAGGACACATTTTCACAGTATACCAGGAAACTACCATGCTCCGACTTAGAAAATACAGTGCCATACACTTTAAAAAGATAATTTCAGAAAGCAAAAGAGCATGATTTAATACAAAACACTTTAAGTAATTTCTTATTTTATCTGAAACAATTCACTCATCCATCAGTATCCAATTAAATCTGGTATGAGTCAGATTGTAATATTGGTTGCTGATGACTAATAAGGCAAGTCAACATCTATACATCGAACTACTCAGTGATGATACAGCCATTGGCAACTTCAATTAGGGACAGTGACCATGTTTGTTTGTTTTAGTTTGTTTCTTTTGCTTTGAGCTTTTGAAGAAACAATAGAAATTGTAGTAAGACAAATAAGAAGAGGATACAGAGGTCTTTGAACCTTGGTCTCCCTTACTGTGACTTCTAAATGCACTAGTTACATTTTTAATAGATCTATATAGGTCACTCAGAAATAACAGGCATTGCTTTCAATTTTTTCCCAAAATTACAATGGATATGAAGAGCACAGAAAGACTGTTTGATAGAGCAAATTCTCAAATGTTTTTCAACGTAGTCACAGCAATGAGCTGTGCATTTTCACCAGTGATGAACAGCAGCCTGCATGACGTGCTCGGAAAAATCTGCATCAGTGGAGGTGACCCACTGTCACTGCCACCACTGGTGAAATGCATCACCACTGCCTCATGTGCTCACATCCACATACATTCAGCAAGCATCCATGAATGTTAATGAGTCCAATTTTTTCTGCATGGAGGAATTTAATGACACATCTTTGCTTCATATGCACTTCCATGTTGGATGCCAATTTCTCAGACTGCCCCTCTGCTGCCATCTGTCACGCAGCAACAAAATGTAATGGGATACTGGGGGTAAGGTTCAGCCTCTACTGCCTTACTTCCAACATCTGTCTCTGAGTTCACGGGCCACAAAATGCTTTGTCAAAGAAATATTCTTACATCAGAAATTTCCTGTAAATTGGGAAGTGAAAAAGATAGTTTTAAAATATTAGCATTAAAAAAAAAAAATCAGGAGGAAAGAATGACATCACTTAGAAGTTGTATGTATCAACAACTGAAATAAACACTAGAAAAAAGACAGAATTAATGCACATCTTTTTAATTGAATAAGTAGAATAAGAACATGACTTCTCAGTTGTTTGTTTGTTTTTAATTACTTTTCTCACATATGAGAAAATAAAAAGGCTTCTTACAATCACCTGTTATATGTAATGCCTCACAGAGACCACACACTGCGAGTTAAGATTCAGCCTTGTCTTCATGTCCACCAACTGGCTTTTATCCAGGCCACCACTTCACGTTATGGTCCCATCCACGACAGTAATACTGTGCTATAGATAGTTGCTTCAGAGAAATGTATCTGAAACCTAGCAGGCAGAGAAAAGGATGCGCACACAGATTCAAGACATGGTTCAGCTATGGTTTGCTAGCCAAGAAAATGTTTCTCTTTTAGTGGAGCCAGCTGATATGGCAAAGTGCTGAATGAGTGCTGTCTAGCCCTGCACTCGCTCAGCTCTCTACAGTGAACTGCACACTCTACAAGTCTCATTTTTTCTACTTTTAATTACTAAAACTATACTGACAGTCTGCTGCTGCTCAAAGTCCACATCCCATACCTGCATATCATAACTTCTCATATTCACAGGACCCCTCTTTAAATATAATCATTTAAAACACATGTTGTAAATAATGAGTTTCATCTATGAACCTTTCATTATAAACACGTTCAACAGATGAACTTGTCTGCCTTCTGCATGCAGTAAGAAAGCTGAAGTGAAGATGTGCTAAGAATACAGCACAAGCAGTGAGATAGTACTATTCCTAAATAGCAAATGTACATAACCTAAAAAAGTAGCCTACAGTTCCTCTTCAGTTACTTACTGTGTCTCAAGACAATAGGATCTCTCTCTGCATAGTCAGTATACTTTGTTTCTCACTGGGGAAAGAGGAAGTGAAGAAATAAGTTAGTTTTGTTATCATGAAATAATATCCTGACTTAATTAATTAATTATTCAGCCACATTTGAAGTCACCCAGCATGGGAAGAGTTAGGACAGAGTCTTCATGCATGCCCTAGCACCAGACTTTCAACTTCTGGCAGGCACTATGTGCCAGACACATTCAACACAGAACTTGTGCACAGATCCTCACGTTGTCCCCAGAGGACATACTTCTAGGCTGATGCAATAAGCCTTTAGTCTTCCATGAGAATAGATAGTTCAGAGGATTAATATATTTTCCATTAGTAATCCTCCTTGAGATGCTGAAACAGAATCACTTCTCCATAAATTTGCTTTACCACTTCACTACCTAGCATTGCTAGAGGAGACATCTCTGTCTCTTACATATGAGGAAGATAAGCAGGGCTATTTTGTTACAGGATTTTGATTTCATACAAGCCTCACCTGAAGAAGACAACTCAAAATACCAGAAAATAACCCACTGTATACATACTTCTTTGTAATATCAATGTTGTTTTTTTCTCCTCTTATTCTAATATATACTACCTTGAATCTCTTTTCTCTTTCTATCACCCTAAACAGTAACATACTAATAGTCCATTCACAGCATAACCCTTTAGAATCTATTTTGAGATTTGCTTGTGTTTCATCAGCTCAAAATTCCTGTGTATTAGATCAGATTTTTCCAGTAAAGATGCTAATGAGGTAGAATTTCTCATTTTGGTGCCCCTTAAGTTCTATTTATAGAATCCTTTCCAACAATGAATTCTGTTCATAAAACAAGGCCTGACTGCACTCAGAAATAAGTTACAATGAGCCCTGTCAGCAAATATTAGATAAAGGTAGTGCTGAAAGAGAGAAATGAACACTTCACATTCATTTATGATTTATGAGTTCAGAGTTCAAATGGAAGCTGCATGTAATAATGAACAATGGAAATACCTTGTTTGGCGAGGATGAATTGAAACCTTCAGCTTGAATAAGCTATCAATAGATTATTGATCTAAGCCATTACTGCTAAAAGTAAGTTTAAAAACCAGTGATAAAAATACACTATCAGCTACTAGTTAAAATTCTCTTTCATCACCATTAGGATATAAATCTATAATCCCTAGAGTCATGAGTACTGCACATCTACAGCTGCATCTCCTCTGCAAATAGAATGCACGCATATATAGAAGTTTCAGACTCTTACCCATTTCAAGGAGAGGTCAATTGACTCTGGACAATATCTCAGGATCTTAGGGCAGTAAACCTCCATGTGATCACAAGAGAGCACAACAGTGCATTTTCCACTCCATGACAGAGAATTAATTTTTTATTATTATTTATTTTATTTTTATTTATTTATATTTATTATTATTTTTAAAAAGGTAGCCGTATGTGTTTTTAGTACAATACTGGCATCTTGAAATGAAAATAAAGAGCTGGTCCACTTGCTGTATGTATGAGGTTGGTTCCTACTGCTTCAGTTAAAAAGCACAACTTGGCAATTTCTAGTTTCTTCAAAAACGTCCAGCAAAGCAATAGAAAATCTTCACACCAAGCTGAAAAGAAATCTACTGCATCTGTAAAGTTTTTGAACTTTTTGAGCAAAAGAAATTTCAGAGGAGATTGTTCTCATCAGCACTATGAATAAAACATGAGTTGGCATAGAAATATTTATTACTAGCATTCACCAAAAAACAATAGAATGCCTCTAAAAGCCTGAATGGAAAAAAAAAAAAATTAAAAATTAACTAGGACTACAGGAAAGGAAATGCTGATAATTGAGGACACCTACTTTTATGTCACATGACTGGAAAACCACACACACAAGTTAAAATGTAATTGAACTCCATTCTTTTTTTTAACATAGTTGGAAAAGGGGAGATACATGGCATTGTTTTTGCAGTTTCTACAGAGGTCCTCTGCTCTTTTCTGTGTAATGTCACAAAAGAAACTTTCAGAATATTGACTAGTATAATCCTATATAATCCACAGCCAAACATTTCAAAGACACGAGAACTTACTTTAAACAAAGTCACAATAAAAATAAATCTTTTCTGCGGTGTTAGGCATCTTTTCAGGGTCTTCAGGAAATATACTCAACTATTTTCATAGTTAAGTAAAAACTGCAAATATCTTTAACTCAAAATGAGAATTTACAGAGGATTTCCCAAAAGACCACAGAAAATCATTGGCAAACAGCAAGTTTCTTTAATGCATTAAAACATCAGGATGCATAGCTTTTATGTGCTTAACACAGTCTTGCAAAAAAAAAATTAAATTAAAAAAATTAAATTAAAAAAAATATTAATTAAAAATTAATAATAATAATAAAAAAATTAATTCTGTTTTTACTTTGTTTAAATTAATAAATTGCAGCATAAGCCCCAACCCTATTAGATTTTAATTTTGATGTACATCCTCTGGAAACTTATCCAATTACTCAATTTCATTCTTAATAGAAAAAGCACAAAAAAATATCTGATTAGCACATAAATCAAATGGTTCTGAGATCAGAATCTGACCCAAGTCTAAGTATAGAGCTATTCCACAGAGGATCAACACTAATCCAAACACAGCAGCCTTGTTCTGCTCCAATTCCACCCATCATTTTAATCTTTCAGTTGAGTTGCCAATATTGTCTGAATTACTTTACTTCCATGGTAAGTGATGAGAAACAGAGGCTCAAACCTATCTCAGACTGAAGACTGGCATTAAACAGAGGATAAAGTAAGCCTGCAAGGACAGTCCATCTCTTACCTGTGACGACACAGAGTATCACCAAGTACTTCAGATCTTTGATACATGCTGTACTACACTGCATTGCTGTAAAGCAGCCAAACAGTTGAAAGAGCTTTTATTTTGCTGCTTGCAGCATCACTTCAGTGTGTACCAGGCAGAAAGCATGTCTTAGAATTCCCTCCCCTACTATGTGTGGAGGAAAGACATCGCCCTTTATGTTGGTGGAAGAGAAAGCTGTGTTGCCTCTAAAGTATTTGCCCACAACAAGAAACGGAACTAATCTCTGTGAAGTAATGAAAAGAAAGTAAGGGTGGAGAGAGCAACAGCAAGAATACATAAGAGATGCAAGCTTCAATAGTTACAGCAGCATCCAGTGCAGGTACATATGTCCAGAAGAAATGCAGTTAATATTTAATGTAACACCTATCTATTCCTCAAGCCTTCATTTTTTCCAGAATTCCAGCTGACACTGAGAATGAACAGAAGGATCAAAATGTCTCCATGAACACCAAGACACCGAGATATAAGAGTAGACCTCCATCATCTCAAAGAAGCGAGGCTCCTTTCTCTTTAATTTCCAAAACAGAATTCCTTGCAAAAGCTAACATACTAAACCACAGCATAGCCATGGGGCAGCTGTGAACATCTGCAGCATACAAGCTGCATGACAGCACGAGTTGGGCAGACAGGTAACAGTTCAGTGAACAGTTCTTCAGCTGAAGCAATTTTTCTTTCTTCAGCAATTGAAGACTTGAGGAAGGAGGCTTCATTTTCTTGCATCAAGCAATGGCAAGACAAGGAAATTGTTTTCTCTAAAGCTTAATCACTTTGGTTACTTGAGCCATTACACCCTAGCTTTGGCAAAAAAACAAACAAACAAAAAACTGAAGTTAATCAAACCCTTGCTTAGATTACCCAGTTCTGAGGAGTTTTGTTAGCAGCACCCCAATTTCTTTTGTTAGGGACCATACCTAAAAGCAAAAACATATTAAAGTCATCAGAATAACATAGCTCTCCTGCAAAACACAACTGACATCTTCTGGCCAACCTTGGTTTTACTGGTTGGTAATCAAACACTTCATTCAGATATAGCAATCAAATTGAAATTGTTTTTGTTAAATAAAACCTCCAAACTCTGGAGCATGAAGTCATGATTTAAGAGCCACTCCACAGCAACAAGAGCCATTTCAGAGAGCATAAAGCAGAGCACACTGAACAAAGCAGAATAGAGAATATCAAAGGTTCTGCTGTCAGAGCTCACCCCCCCTCCCCCCTCAGCTGGCAGTAGTTTCCAATACCTACAACATGTTTCCACAGCTAGCATCTTTTGGCTGGTGTGAGAGAAGTTTGCAGTCAGTCTGAGCTAACTAGCACGCTCTGTTTGCTCACTTGTTTGCCGACTGTGTTTCCAGCACCTTTAAGCCTTGCTCATTGACATTCCTCCCCTGCCCCCAACCCCCATTCTTTCTAATTCAGAAAAATAACTACAAGGTAAAAAAAAAAAAAAAAAAAAAAAAAAAGTATATATTTTTCCCCTTTAAGAAAGTTTAAAAGTTTATTTCCTTAATCCAAATAGAAACCAAAACACTGCTTCCTTTCCACAACTGCTCCGCTCTCATTCATCTTCTTCCTTCAAGTTGTTAAAAGAACCTCAAGCCAAAGCATTCTGAGGGGCTCCATTCAAAAGGCATAACTACTTGCCCACCAGCTGAACTGCTACACGTACTCCAATGTGTACCAGATTACGAAACCTTTTCTAGAACAAGTTTTTTTGTTAATTTAGCATTCAGTGTTTGCAATTGTAATACTGAAT
>NW_024962271.1:6165609-6305122 GCF_019238085.1 Lagopus leucura | reverse complement strand
AAGTATATGGAAAGCTGCAAACCCACAACTACTAAGAGCTTATGCATAAGATCTCATCTGCTTAAAACTTCACTTAAAACTTCAAAACGAAAACTGAATACTTTCTCATCTGTAAAAGTGCAGAAAGATAATACTTAAGTGAAATTAAAATGTTACTTGCATCTTCTCTGCCACATCCACACAGGTTCTCACACAGCAAAACAGCAGCAAATAGCCAGTACACATTCTTGCTGCCAACTAATGTGCATAAGCAAGAAAAAGAGCCACAGGAGAACACCATACGTGAAATGTAAGCACAGTTCATTTGCAAGCTTTGGATAACCACCCTAGAAAACAGTATTAAACTGTTTTAAAATGCATGGAAGTATACATTCAGAGACTAGAATATACATTCATTAAAGAAAATACCTGTAGCTATAATAACAAGCTGATGATGTTCAAAGGCAAAATTAAAGAGATTTTAGTGAAATAACAGCACTTCTGTACTCCAAGTCAAATTAGAAGACAAAGGTGTTGTGTGCTGTTGTACTTACCTTTAGATGCACTTTTTATCTTCTGAGTCTGTCAAACCTCACTTAAATTACAGTTAGAGTTCATATGCAGCATCTCATAGATCTACACTTAATACAAAATATTTATTCTCTAAGCAACAGATGAATGAATGCTTGAATTTCAAATGTTAATTCCTGAGCAGGGGACCACTGAGTCCCTTGTGCACATTTGAGCCACATGCTGTCATAGAAATCCACACACAATTAAGAAAATGTGCATTCACACTTACATCACTGTTGAATACAGTTTTGTTTCTTAGCTTAGAAAAACAGTACGAAAAAGTGTCCAACAGTCTCAGGGCTGCCTGAATCGCCTCCCTTAGTGTTGTCTCTCAAACAAAGCTTCACATACACAGGGTGAGTTCCTGACACTGTCACATCAAATAATGGTTTGGTAGTTTTTTGAATTCAGTTACAGTGCTTCAGGAGAATGCCGCTCATTTTCTATAACAGTAGGACTTCCCCACGCTCCACACAGCTACAGGTATCACCCATGCCTACTAAATTTCAAAAGCCTAATTCAAATTTGTCTCCTTTGCTCATTTGTAAAATTTTACCAGCAGTTCCCATGGAATCAGAACTGAGTCAGCAATCTTTAGCTCAGCTGCACTGCAGTGGAATTTCATCAAAACATTTTTCTTCAGAGCCTACAGACCTGGAAATCCAGGGAACTGTCAACAAATTCACTTGCAGAATTTTTCTTTTTTCAGAACTGTAAGTAAAAAAAAGGTTTCTGACACTGGTAACAGCTTGACTATCAAGGAAAAACAGTAATGGTTTCAATATCAAAGTTGGCTAACAGTACAGAATAGCAGCTATGCAAGTCTCTATTTGTTGTTTCTATAATAGTTTTCAATTGCTTCTGAATTAAAATACACTACAGTAACTGTGATATCATCTCTGTACATTCTCGCAAGGTCTTCAGGCAGTGTCAGCATCGCAGCAAGTTTCTCTTGGTCCACTTCCCCATATTCATTACTCCCAATTGCGTGCCGTATTAAATGTGTCGCTGTGTTGTGGTCCAGTGAGGTGATACCCCTGTTTTTCCTCTGAAGTAACAGGTTGTGCAAATAACCCAAATTAACTGGTTTCTCAAAAGCTAGTTGTGGTTTCTGCACATTAAGCTCTGTAAGGTGTCCAGCAACTAGTTTTACAACCCTTTCATTACTGAGCATCTCCCATAGTCCATCCGAAGCAATAATGAGAAACTTATCCTTGCCTCTTAGTTTATGGTATGTGACTTCAGGCTCCGCTGTTAAATATGGGGGTGTGTGATAGTTTGGAGGAACATACTGATAAATATTTAACGCCCCAACATCAGAGCTATTCTCAAGAACGCTGTGTTGCAATTCTTTACTCCATTTTAGTTGCACATCTCCAAAAGCTCTGGAGGGCATGAGAATGCCCAGTAATCTGTCATTCACAAACAGCGTTTTCTCCTCGGATCTAGGATGTTCTCTCTTTAGTCTTCTGATTTCAGATTCATCATAGGCATTGTGGTCTCGTGTTAGAGGGAGAGTAGACCAAGTTCCATCTTCTTCACGAACCCCTAAAATTGCTCTGCAATCACCAGCATTTGCAACATGCAGGTGAACACCATCAATGTGAGCTACACACGCTGTTGCACCAGAAAAAGCTACCTGAAGGGCAGTGTTTCTCACCAATTCATCTTCCTGGGGAGCCTGAACTTCCAGTGATATGTCTGAGTCTAACCTTTTGAATGCGCTAATCATGGCTTCTTCCAAACTAAATCCTGGCTCAATGTCTAGGTCCAGTAAATGCTGCCAGTAAACTCGCAGGCTCTCAAAATACTGTGAAGTCATTTCTCGATGCTCTACATCATTTGGATGCTTGTGCAACTGCAGAATAGGAATAACTGGTTTCATGCACTCCACAGCAAGCTCCATTTCTTCCAAAGTTTGTCGAGACATGAGAGAAACTGCTATATAATGAAGTAGTCTCTCACTTACTGCCTGAGCACAAGCAGAACCAGCATGGCCATCAAAGACACCAAACATCATCCCCCTGGTCTGCAAGCAAGTGGCTGCACTCCTGCGGTCTTCAATAGGAGTATTGGATGCCAGTTGGTTACTTTCAAACCTCAACACAGAATTAGTACTTTTACAACTTGAATCCAGTATTTTATGGGATATTTCACCTGCTCTGAGTATATCGTTGATTTGTGTTGGAGACAACTGGAAAGAGAATTCTTCTTCTTCAGTGGAGGTGTGCCTGAATGCTTTTCTCAAGGAGAAAGTATTGTCTAAGCTGCAGGTCCCAGCAGGGTAAAGAAGTGTTTTGGAAAAAACAAGCTTCCATTTTATTTTGTGTCTGTTTGGGACACATATGGAATACAAACGTCCTCTTCTTTGTAACACAAAGGTGTTCTTTGCTGAGCCTAAGATCCAGGATGATACAGTTCTTGACATCATAAGTCACTCCACAAGTAGAAGCAACTTCTTTCAATCAAACAGGATGTCCTTACAGTCTGCAATAAAAAAAAAGCACACAACTTGCAAGTTTCACAAGATGCTTTCTATACAGCAATTTCCTGTACAGCAATATGTAATCTAGAGCTCACAGAAATGTTCAGAACAGCTATGGATACAAGCATCTAAGAAGTGACCTAAGAAGTTTCCATTACTTAATTACAATCTCGGTGAATTTAACTTTGCATATGACTGTCTCTTACCACTTCATTCAACAGAAAAGCTAATTTTTTATTTGCCAGGTTTTTGGTTTTTTTTTTTTGTTTTTTTTTTTTGTCATTACAGCAAGGCTAAGGGAAAGCTCCAACATTACAAGAAACATAACTTTTCAGTGAAAAGCCCAGTGTAACAAGATACAGAGGAAACAAATTCCTCTAAGTTTTTCAGCCTAAGAGGCAATTAATGGCCAACTTTACAGACTGCTACAGTCCAGCTCTATTAATGCATTCTAAATATGAAAACCAAGAGTATTCAAATCCTACAGAAAAGCTGAAAGAAACAGCAAGCAGATTAACATTTTATGTAACTTGCCTTGATCTTCTTGTCTAGAGCAAGCTAGCCGACCTTTCTAATTCTGTTCCAGCTTACGTGCTTGATTCTTTTTATACCTTTCAGGTCTTAACACAGGTAGGATTTCTGCACAGCTGAAGTCGAGTTTTACTGTTTATCACAGCACTGCACACTTAGACAGTACAGAAGTTACACCACAGTTTTATTGGTGACTTTTACAGCTTCCAGTTAGGCATGCTCATTTAAAAAGCAATGAAAACAAGCAGCAGTGAAGAGCTCTGCTGCCAAAAGCAGTGGAACCTGGGGCATCTGAGGTACTTCTTCTTCCAGGGAAGAGGTCCATCCTATTGCTTCCTCCTTTAAATCAGGTGTTCAAGCTGGGGGAAGCACAAATTGCTGCTAAGCACAACTAGATGCCCCAGGGATTTGAAAAGCTAACTGTGTTGTAGCACTGCAAATACAATTACTCCCAGAACACCACAATGGCAACAGTTACAGTTTTCCAGGAGCTCAGAAGCCACTTGAGGCTGCTGCTGGCATTAGGTGCTCCAGGGCTTAGCCCAGAGGTGCCACATACTACTGCAATACTGTTGTGTTAGCAGGGAACCTGAAGAGAAGTAGCAAGAAGTCAGACCAGGCAGCTGCATAAAGAATTGTTCTGAGAAACCAGCAGAAGCTAAAAACAAACCTAAACTATTCTAAACAAAAAGCCAACTGATAGCCAAGGACTTTACTGAAACCCCATCTGGAAAACAAAAGCAAAGTACACCACCATGGCCAGCTGAGGGGAAGAGCAGCGAGCTCCCACCACCTGGGGGCCCGAGGAGTAGAGGCTCAGGCTCACGGTGTTACTGCTGCCATCCAGAGGACAGGCGGCAGTGGCAAAGCCAACGCGTCAGCTCATCGCTCAGCGCGCGCCCGCAGCCTCCTGGGACAGGGACATCTCCTGACAGCGCCCCGTGTTGTGCGGCACGCAGAGTGCAACCCAAACAAAGGTAAGGGGAAGACAGCTGGCACTGCCCGCTCCAACAACAGCGAACCAAAGCACGCAGCACTACCAGAGATACCTTCTTCACGGCCAACCTCTCCCAGGCCACTACCCACTCTATTTCTTCTCTCTAGTCCCAACCTGCCGAGCCAGCTGGGGCAGAAACAATGATGACTTCTATATTCTTAACTGAAAAAGCTCACAAAAACAGCCTGCTACACAAACCCGGCCTTCCCCCGCTCACACCAGCCGCTAACCAGCCTCCCGTTGCCGAGAGCCGCACGGAGCGCACCGCGGCGCGGGCTGCGCTGCTGCCGCCCGGCACGAGCCGCGCCGAAGAGCGGCCGTTGCTCATAAGGGCAGTGCGCCGAAGGCCGTGATGCAAGAGCCAATTACATCAAACTCAGCTCCCCGCACGGCACGCCTACCGCTCCGCACCAACAGCGGCACTTCCTCCTCAGCCGCGTTAGTGCCAGCCGTACAGCCCGAGCTGCCCGCACCGCGACCCGGAGCCCGCAGAGGGAACGGCGGAGACCGCTTCCCAACAAAGCGGCGGCCACCCACGGCGCTAACCGCACACCACAACACCCCTCCCCGCCGCCGTGCCCGTGCCCTCGGCCCTGCACACCCACCTCACCCCCGCGGCTCCGTTCCCCGAACGCGGGGCCAACAGCCCCCGCCGCACGGCCGCCACGCGCCTGCACCTCCCGGGCCGTCCGCCGCGGTCCTGCCACGGGCGCTGACTGACGGCCCCGCCGCCCAACCCGCGCCGCCGACAGCGGAGCCGCCCCCCGAGCCCCTCCCCGAGGGATTGCGGCGGCGGGGCGGAGCCGGGGGTTCCTGCGGGGCCCCGGCGGGACGGGGCGGTAGCTGCGGCCCTGCGCCATGTTCTTTAGGTGCTGCGCGTCCTCGGAGAGCGAGGTGTGACGGCGGAGCGGCGAGGTGCAGGCGGGGGAGCGGCGGTCCCACGTCCTGCGGGGCTGGTGCTGCCGGCTTAGTTGTCAAAGTCACAAAGCGCCTTAGAAAGTGTCAGGCCCTGTAAGCTAAGAACAACCGCAGTTGCGGCTCACGTGGCAGCTCCGTTTCCGTGCCCGCTCTCTTGCTTGCCTGTGCTGTCATTTCCACAGAGACCTCGTGCAAAGCTGAGCACGCCGAGGAGCGGGCCTGCAGCACGGTGGTGGATGCGTTAGTGTGCCTTGTGGAATGGTCCCTGCCTCGGCTTGTAGCAGGGATTTAGCAAAGGCGGGCATTTGATAAGACCCGTTCATTTTTTCATTCTGCTGGCTGTTGGTATTGAAGCATTTCTCTTGTCAGTATTGCGTTGCGGGTCCTGCATGAGGTAAATGCAAACCCCAGCATGTCTCCAGTGGGAGGATGGGTGGCCATCATCACGAATCTGAGCTTTGGCTGTTCCTGCTGTGGTTTGGTTTTTAAGTAATATCAGTGAAACTCGGTTTCATGTCAACAGGAAGACCAAAACAAGAAGAGCGAGGTTACCGTAGAGAAAAAAAATCCGGACGTTACTTTAGCATCTGTGGAAATGATCATTTGACACATTGCTGAACTAAAGAGTCCTCCACGTCAGCCCTGACCAACCCACCAGCTTCTTGTGCCATTGCAGCAGTGATAAAACTTTGTCTGAGGGGTGTGAGGAGAGAAACAGGACTGCTCAGGCCTGCAGTATTTTTACCCTCAGGAATATCTGATTAGAATTGTAAATTTCCATGGAAGCAATGGATTGGTTGCCATGGTGCTCAAGAGCACAATTTTATTCCAAAGAGAAAAAGTTCAGTTGATATTCTGAAATGGGGAGAAAGATTTAATTTGGTGCTGCCTGTTAGAAAACAGCCACAGATCTGCGCCCCTAGGAAATCAGTGTGTGTCTGTCACGCAAGGGAGGACAGGTCCTGCAAATGACTTGCCCCCGATGGAGGTGGGACTTGCAGTGGCTCAAAGAGTGCAGCAGTGTGCCTAAGATGGCTTTTTGAAGGAAAATACATACAACTTCAGTCCACAAAAACACTTGGATACCTTCCTGCTCAGGGCCTTGCTAAAGAACAGTTGTTTGCTAGGTGTATTTTGCCCTATGAATAGTATGTTGCCTTTTATTGGCTGTACATTACATTTTCAATTTTCACAAAGGGTACCTGAGCACCTTACCTGCAGAGATCTCTAATCAGGGAAAAAAAAAAAAAAATCATGTATGAGACTGGGAAAAATTAGTTTTCACAATGTCTGTTAAAGCAATTGCAATTCCCAGTTTGGTTACAAAACAAATTCCCAGTCTCTGATCTCCCTATATAATCTAAAACAAATATGCAAACACCAGAAAAGCAAACAAGCTGCAAAAAATGTCAACAAACAGAGGTAAATGCAATGAGCAGCAGTTGGACAACTGTCCTCCCAGCTCTTCGCCTTCAGTTAACCCTTGCTGTTACATCAGCAGCTGAGCAGTGTGTCTATAAATGAAGTTGCAGGGGTTGAATTGATTATCCAATTTAAGTGACAGGGCTGGTGTGAAGGCATGTATATACTTGCTGTGATTGGATCTTAACATCACATTCATAATTTTTACTGGGTCTTGCTTACAGACTTCTTCAAATTAAACCGAAAGCCACTGTCACATGAAATGCATGCTCAGGGTTCTGTACCTCTGTAAAGGGGTGTTTAAATTTCTTGAGGATAACTTACCAGTGCAGGAACATCTGCTGGCTTGATTTGGAGTGCTCACATGTAGAAAAGTATGTTCCTTTCCTCCTCTCCAACTTACACCTTTTTCACCTCCGGCAGAGGAACACCTGAATTCCTGTGTTTAATATTCCATTCTAATAACATGAAATGAAATCAGTGATTAAAATCTGGAGGTAGTACAAGCAGTATTCCGGAACAGCAGAGGTATAAATGTTCTTTGCCTTACAGCCATGCAGTAGTGCTGGTGGAGTTGGTCAGGTCCCATCCATCTATTACTATTTCCTTCCAAGCAGTGAGAAAAACCATGAGGCCCAGCATTGCAGGTGGAGTATGCAGTATGAAGTGTTGTATGTGTGGTGTACGAATACCGAGTGCTGTATGAAGCGGTCACCTTTGCCTGCAGAAGGAATTCAGAGAGGAAAATAGCTAATCTGAAGTACAAGATAAGATCTCTTTTGTTCAGGCTTATCTCTGTTTTTTTTTGTGGGTTGTTTTTTTTTTATTTTCACTGGAGTGGTCACTTTTCTATCTTTCTGACCTCTGAACACCACCAAGAGCCCTGTCTTGTGACCAGGTGCCTCACAACATTTTTCTACCAATGCTTTTGCTGAGCTTAGTTTACACTTGTCACGAGAGATGGTCACGAATCACTGCTAGATCACATCAGCTGTATCAGCTGCCTACAAACCTTCCTGTTTGCAAAGGGTAGAAAAACTCAGGTGATTCTAGGCTGAAGCTATTAAAGCCAAACAGTTAAACGTAATGGAGTGTGAGGTTTATCAGGAGAGGATATCTCTGGCCTGCCAGTGAGAAAGAGATCACAAGTGATGCAACTGCCTGTTGAGTTTGTTTTGTTTTATCTGATAAAGAGGACTGCACGTGTACAGCCGGCACCGGGATCTCAATTATAACCACCCATAACTTTAGAAATAATCACGGCCAAAGTTACCGTTTCACTCATCTGCTGTACTGTCACTAAATAGCTTTTAAAAATTGCGTTTTGAGTGTCAGAAGCGGTGAGGAAACAGGCAGCCACCAGGCGGCATTTCCAGCCTGCTGTCAGCGCTGCTCCATTTCCGTCCCCGTTCCGGACGCGGGGCAGCAGCTGTGCGGCCGCAGCACCTCCCTGCCAGGGGGGGCTCGAGGAGCTGCGCTGCTCCGGCCTGGAGAAGTAAAGGCGCCTTACCGCAGCCTTCCAGCGCTTGAAAGGAGTTCACGAGCAGAAGGGAGATGTACCTTTTGCACAGTCTGATAGTGATAGGACAAAGGGGAGCAGTTTTGATCTAAAAAGGGGAGATGAGGTTAGGCGCTAGGGAGGAATTTACTCAGAGGGCAGTGAGGCGCTGGCAGTGTTACCCAGAGAAGCTGTGGATGTCCCAGCCCCAGAGGTGCTAATGGCCAGGCTGGATGCGGCCCCAGGAAGCAGGGAGGCTGGAACAGGATGACCCTTAAGGTTCCTTCTAACTTCAGCCATTCTATGAGTACGTTTTTTCATGATAGTTTTTTAAAAAACAAACCACTGAGAAAAGCTGTAAATAAGATAAAATTGTATTTCTAAAACAAGGTGTAATAAGCATCTCCTAGAAACTGAACGCCTTGTGGGATTCAGCATTTAAAGCTTCTTACAAGATCTAAGCTTTTACAGTAACCTTGTGAGTTAAATATTACCCTTCTGTTGTTCATGAGCAAACCACACGTAAAGCAGCATAGCACTACGTTCAAGGTCGTGGGATGGGCACACTCTGTAGATAAGTTTTTTTATTGTAGTGGAACAAATGGTTACAATTGGGAAAAACTGAACCTAGCTTTTGGTACAGAAGCCCTTTTAACTGTGTGTGTGTTTCTCAGAGTGAGAACAGGCTGCAAATACTGATCGGTGCCCTGCTCTGTTAAAGTGCTGCTGCACCAGTGCATGGGTAGTTTATATATAAAGTGATACTGGTTAAATTTCGCTCACAAGGCCTAATTTATATCCATAAAACAATTTGGTTCTCAAGTCTGTATTGTTCTTCTAAAAGACCTTTTACACTTTAAAAGGTCTTTTGTGTTACTTGTAATTGGGAAATAAATCATAGCAAAGCATAACAAAAACCTAACTCTGGCACTGGGCAAGTCATCAAAGACGTACAAAATGTCAAATTGTTGTCCATGAGAATAAACTACAATAGAAACTGCTAGTCCTAGAGGGTGGAAAGAATTGTGGCACAGCTTTTAAACACAAGTAGTGGAACAAATGCCCTGAGACTTCAGGGATAACATATCTGTATTTGCATTATTCTACTATAGCAAAATCAGTGCCTGTGAAACTGAAGTCCTACACAACCATATCATTCATTAGTCTGAGATTGATGCATCAGTTAATGATATCAAACTGTTTCTTTGTAAAGGGAGTCCTAGAAAAAGCACTGCAGTACATAGAGAGAGAGCCTGTTCAAAATAAAAGACGAGATGCATACATGATTTTAAAATATCATTTATTTACTTCAGTAAAGAAATTAAGATAAATAGATTTTTTGCAGTAGTAGTTTTCATAACTAGCCAAGTTGCTTTCATAACAGCTAAAAACATTGCATTTCATAATGATATTTTTTTTTTTAAATTTTTCCTCTAGCATCTTCCATATAGGAGTCTCAAATGTAAAACAACACTGAATTAGCCCTCACAGTATCCCTGTGAGGTAGATATCAGTGTTACTTTCTGTTCCTCAGTTTATTCTGAAATAAACTGAATGTTTTATATCAGTGTGCAAAAAAAAAAAAAATTGTAGTTTGGTCTAAATTCCAATCTTCCATTCCTCGTCCTGTGCTCTATGCCTACTACTTTTGTCTCCCCTTCTGAAAAGGGAGAACCAGCTGTAGGTGTTCTAGTCTGCCCTTCCCACACTTCTCCCTTTTGCTTTAAGGTTTTACTTAAACGTTTACAGCTTCTTCATTTACATATTTACATACAGATTCTTTGTTTAAAAAACTGAAAGCTAATAAACGTTCGTAATTTGTCTGAAATATACAGATTAAGTAAAACATCTGAAACCTAGAAATAAAGTAACTGAAAATACACTGACAACAGGTACAGACGACATCACTATTTTTTCTTACTGGACACAAAGGTCTGAAGAATTTTTTCACTAAGCTGCAAGCAGCAGCAATACAAAAACACGGCTTTTCTAAAGCGACTATTTTGCAGATGTATCAGGATTCAGTAGAGATTGAATCTCAAATTTGCCAGGACCATCCCTGACTGCTTGCCATGGCTATGGGATGATTTGTGCAGTGATGTACGTTCAGTGCAATCAAGATCTACCCACACAAGATCCTTAGAATGAAAAAATCCATGTACATTCTTCAGGGCAGACACTGAAGGAGGTCACATTGAAGAGCAAATCACTTCACTGAGGTAGAATGTGAACAATTTAGATAGCCACAAGTACATACCTGAATTGCTACAGATGTTCCTTCTCAACAAACTTAATGAGGGAGTTACAATTACGTATGTTGCATAGGCTAAAATAATTTATGTCTGAACAGTCTTGTGCAATAAACAACATGACCGGTTTTGGATGACAGAGCATTTACATTACTTATTTGAAAGCAGTTGAACAATAGTATCTTGGAACAGTAATTCTGAAATATATAGTTTTCGTATCAGTGCCTTCATGAAGCGAGTACAGAACCTTTTTTGAGTACTGCTAGCCTGTTTTGTGTCAATAGACAGCAAAGATGGTGAAAATCTTCTAAGTCAGAGGGAGCTCAGCAAACAAGAAAAATCTAAGAAAAAATTAAGTCCAGTTTATCCAAATTTCAACTATTCTTTCATCACGTATTAGACAATCAGAAGATGATTACCACCCATCAGCACTGATTACTGCCTATTTCCCATCTTAAGTAGGATTTCATCTTAACTCCAAGAGAATGATCCAGATCACAATCAATTTTTTGTACTAAAAGGAGGTCCAGTTAAAAAGACTTAAGCTTGTCTTGAAGTTGTGTGATTCAAATAAAACACAGCATCAGAAAATGTTTGTCCCCCTTCAAGTACAGAGTGTTGTTCGAAATGGCTATCCTGTGTGCTCCATGAGTGATCTGAACTCAGGTCTATGGTCATTATGTGGAAGCTTTTAGATGCCCCAGGGCCACTACCAGTTTTCTTCAGGCCTTGAAGGAAGCTCGAACTGTTCTCCCCTTAAGCGGCTGAGGGGGGCGGAAGTTATTCACCATCTGGACCTTCTGGTCTTCCTCACTGGTGAAGAGGAGCGTGCGGAACTTCTCCAGCTGTAAATTCAAGTGAGATAATTTACTGCTTAAAAAGGCAATTCATGTTAAAGTTGTTGAAAAAAAATACCAAAGGAAAATATTCACTACGTTAGCCTGTTTTTAAAATATGTTTCAACAAAGAATTAATAGTATTAAAGAAAAAAATAGAATCCCTGAATATTGAACAGGCTGACTATTCACAAACAGTCTTTTCAGTTGACCGCATTGCAAAGCACAACAGTCATTGCTTGTAGATACAGAGTCAAAACCTAAAAGAATTGGGAGAATGTCAGAAGTTTACCTGTTTCTCAGAAATACTGATGGGTTCTTTCAGCACTACCCATATTACACTCTCGTTAAGGGGTGGTGTTGTCAAAGATCCAAGGTACGTCCAATAATCTAGACTCAAAGGCAGGAGACATTTGGGGTTGAAGCTTCTAAATTGAGCTTTTGTCCCCTGGAAGACAATTGATACATTTCTCTTTTTTCTTAAAACAAACAAACAAAAAAAACCTTTCAAGTGCAGGTTAAGGTATTTTTGAAATAAAGTTAGAGTGATACTAAAGAGTAGGGGAGCAGAAGAAGAGCATGTAGTGATCCAGTTGCTTCATAGCAGCTGTTACCTAAGTGTAAGCCTGAAGACAGAATCAGAGAACTATTACATTCTCTTGTGTGGCAAGTGTGACCTCTGCTGCTAGCTGATGGAGTTGATGTTTTTGCGCCATGGTCTCTACGGAAGTTCAGCTTTCGTCACGAAACATCCAAAAATAGTGTAGGAAATATATTCTGTATACAATTTTCAGTGTGATCTACAGATATCATGAGAAGATTCCTCATCTTGTTACTTGAAGTTTTTGATGCAGTGCATCTATTTCAATAGAAAATCTGAAACTGTGGAAAACTTTGTCTAAAACAATCAGTGCTCTGAGAGAAATATCAGCTTTAAGAATCAGTTGACCAAGTCTAAAAGCAGAGCGAAGTGCATCAGGCAGAAGGCCAGTGCAAGAGGTGCTCTGTGTAAAGTAGTCATCACCTTGACTACTACAGTCTAGGACAAGATTTTCCAGCCTGTCACTGTGTTCAAAAATACCTGAAAAGTATGTAGTCACTCACAGAAAGCACTGCCCAGCAATCTGGGGAGCTGCTAATCCAGAGCAGACAGAGCAGTTTACTCCTGGTGGCAAGCTGGCAGACCTTCCATCACTACAAATGAAGTATAACACTTTCTTTCCTCTAAGTGGAAGAGATCACTTACTGAACATCAAAATTTCACTTTGTGTCTACAACCTACATATTCGACATTTTCAAGGTTAGGCTTTGTGGAAACTGTTTTGCTGAGTGTAAGAGCAGGCCTTACGAGTCATGGAATTTTTGACTTTAAATACTTCCTGAGATGCAGGACCCCTGAAGGACCAGTGGGGTCAGCAGAGCCTTGGGAGGCACCGGAGCTTAGGCAGACATTGAGGTCTGGAGATGAAGAGAGCAGAGATGTTGCAAAAGAAGAATACAACTACAGAGACGTTCTGGTGATGGGAGGATTTGTGGTGGGTGGTTTTCCATTTCTGTTTGTCTCAAACATATGACTTGTTTTAATGATATCCCAGAAAGAAGAAAATCTAAACAGCTTAAAACTTACTTTAAATTTTACCATGTACAAAGCATCAGTGAGTCTGTTCATATTGGCATGTTCTTTTCCAATCTACAATAGTAACAGAATAGACAAGTTAGCTAAGAATGACTGTAATTATGCTTTGAATAGGTAGCATATTGTTTTCTTATCTGAATCTCAAGATTTCTACTAAAGTAGGTTTAACAGCAATTTGCAATGAGTTATTACTTTCAGTAAGTCATCTGTTTTCCCTAACCACCTCTCAAGTATGTAGCATGGTTCTCAAACATTTGACAGTATAATGCTTTTCATCATGTAAACCTGCTATTTTTGTGATTGTTACCTCCAAGAAAACACCAACTACAGCCAAGCCATCTGGAGCCGCTGCTGCTTCTCCAAATGTTGCATACTTCTTGGCATTCCAGTGAACTAAATGGAGCTTAAAAAAAAAAAAAAAAAGAAGAAGAAGAATTAAACACATTAATGATAAAAACTGTCAATATAGATTTTCAGATGCTTAATAGCAATGGGAAAGGCCTATGTCTTGTCCCAACTCTGCAGAACATCCTCAAGAACCTCCCGATGAAGCTACTTCAAAGCTATAGATGGCATCAGCCACAATCATTTCACAGGCTGTGATCCTCAGCTGTAGCAGGTTAACTGTGCCAGCTTGGTAGAGATATATGCTGCTTTTCAGCATCATGTTTGCCAGTACGTCCTTTGTGTTATGCAGGCAGGAAGGATATAGTTGAGTGTAGCAGACTAAACCACACAACAGAGTACCTCTGGCGGTAGAAGTAGTGTTGTGTGAGCAAAACAGCCTAGCTGTAAGGCAAGCAGAGAAACTTGGAGAGAGGGCTGCACGGGGTGGGGAGAAGTTTGGACTTCCAAGACAGGGTAATTAACAGATAAATAATTTCACCATAAGGAATACAATTCTCATTAAAGCCTGTGCTGACTTAACCACAGTGAACTATCAGAATCCTGAGGGAAATCCAGACCCCACTGCAAAGCTATTTGTCAACAGCATGAATTCATCCCATCTGTAAAAAATGTTACCTCACATGGAAAAGGTTTGCCATCAATTGTATGCTCTGATCCCTCACTGTGCTTTGCCCCCCAGTGAAAGTGGAACTGCTTTAGCCGAAAGGGACTCTCAAAGGGGCCACCGCTGATCACTAGGCAGAAAGAAAGCAAGAAAAAAGTATTCAGGGTTTTTAGTTTCCTGTTACTAAAGCCTAACAACTGTTAGCTGCAGGTTTGTACTACTGTGCCTTTCCTAGTTTATGATGTAAGAGAGGTACATCATCCAGGTATTTTAAGGGTTAGATTTATTCATGGAAAACAGCTGAATTCATGTAAAAAATAATTTGACACAAATATTGAGTGGCTTCATAAATTGTTTCTGAAAGAATACATTTGACATAGGAACATATGGAAACTTTTTAATGGTTAGGCTTCTCCTTTTTAACACAAAGCCTAAGTTGAAGACCAAAAAAAATCTTAAGTACCTAAAACATCATCAATGTGCTTCTTTTGTGCAGAAGAGCCTAAATGCACTGAGCATCAGATAGACAATCCAGCTAAGTATTTCCTCTAAAGAGTATTCTTTCCAGTAGAGGATATCTATATTCTGCCTCCTTGAAGTATCTGATCCCATAAAAGAGGTAATATAATAGCTTGTTCTTTACACAACACCATTTAGAATCTCACATCACCTTACGAAGACAGGGAAGCGATACAGAGAAACTTCATACATCATTTAGAAAAAACACTTAAGATGAATTTTTAAGATGCCAACCATACATACTCTATCAGTGGCAATTCTTTTGTACTTTTATACAGCACTAAGCCAATTAAGTTTTGCTCAGCAGACAAAAATTCAAAAGTTTTAAATTAAAAAAAAGTACACTTAGCATGTGTAAGCTCATTCCAGTCTATAACATTAAAAATAAAAAAGGTACAGTTGCAGCATTGTGTGTGCTCCCACATGCATCGTTCCAGCTGTTCTTTGTACATGAAACTGGCCTTCCCACAGCGGTGCTCATAGAACTGAAATTAAACACACACTGTCCAGTGTGTTTCACTGAACTTAATCGAATGCATCACCTGTTCCAATGCTTTAGGAAATCTAGCTGTGTTGGATTTACTGTCAGAATTTTGTTGTACCATTTATGCAAAGCTATGAGTCACTAAATCTATTTCAAATCAACTAAAAACTCTTACACCAAACGTTTGTTCTCCTAGCAATCGTCTTCCTGCTAAGTGTAATTAGAACATGGTACATGCATAACGTAAAAAGGGCAGAGGTCTTAATTGCTGCTTGTGCTCTCCCTGTTTACAGTGATGCATAGTGCTCTTAAATGAAACTCCTGAAGTTGGATAAAGTTCACTGGTATGTAGATACAGTTCAATTTAGAACTGCATGAAAGTAGTCAGCAAGCTAAGATAATATTTCCAGAAAAAAATTTAGAAGTTCTCTGTAGGATGATATCTTAATGCATTTTTATGCAACAAGCTTTTGGAAACTGAGCATTTAGTCTTCCTTTCAAATTCAGTAGCTACACTTGAAAACCTCACCATTAATTTGGCCACTGTTCAGGTCCATTCAAGATGAGGAATGTTAGAATTAAGTAGCAGGAATTTTAATCCCCTGACCCTATTGCAAGAGGTTTCCAGCACAGACAAATCACAGGAAGTAACTTGTTCTGAGTACCAAGGTCTCCTATTAATCTAGAATTGATAAACACACTCAAGTAGAAGGTGAAATCAATTGATAGGTTAAAAATTATTCACAGTATTTTTAAATGCTCACGTCTCTATTTATCAGAGATGCTTTGTCTCCATTCCAATGCTGCATTTGTTGGCCTCCTTCCTTCCCCTCTCAGATGCAAAAGCAAGGCTTACCATGGATGTAGAATTAATAGAAGTAATCTCATTTATATTTTTGCCAAGAGTTAGAGAAAATACATATATATATACAATGGCAACATCCACAAGCTGCAGCCGAATCAAAATAAGCTGAAGACTGCAATTTCTAAACAAGTTGTACTGCTATGAGGCAGTAAGAAAAGAAAACACAAGCTAATAGTTAATGACTGGTCCAGATAAAAATAGGTCTAGTGCAGTACAGTTATGATGGCTACACTGTACGACCTCATCTCTGATAATCCTCTTCCTTATCCGGCCTTGTGGATGTAAACTGGGGAGTGAGCCAGACAGCACTAGCATCCCAGTGCGGACTGTCGTGGAAGCAGTGCACTGAGCAGTACGTACCTGCTGTCCTGCTGCCTGTGGTCTAGCAGTGCTGGAGATCTGCATGGATTCCCTCTCCAACAAACTGATAATCCCTATATAAAAGGAACCCCTCCAAACAAACATTTTCCCAATACAAATGCTCTTCCTAATACAGAAACTATTCAGCTGTGAGGTATTTAGCGCTGTTAGAGAGACTGAAATGAAGATAAGGAATAATGCTCAAGCAAACAAAGTATAAATGGTTTTGTTTGCATACTTTGTTCTAAAGTGAAACTATAAGTTGTATAAAGTATACTATAGAGGAGGTACTTCATCGTTTCTCTCTCTAAACCATAACACGTCGTTCCAAGGTAGCTGGTTATGCATTAGTCTCACCTGTCTTGTCATCAATATCTTCAAACTCAACCATAACTGAATGGCCATTGTTGGAGATGTTGAGAGATGTGCAGGACTCGTAGGAGATAACAAGCGGCATCAGCTTCGGGTCATAGACTGCTTTTGCAGAGATTATATCAATGGGTGACTGACGGTTCCCTCGGGCAATAGGATAAGACTTGTGCCACTCTGCAGGTCCTTCAAAACCAAAGAAAAGAGAGCACATTATTTTCTTCCTACTACACACACACACAATTATTTCAGGATTTCATGAGGCTTGAAGTAAAGCTTGCTGAGCAGGAGTGACTTGAAAGTTTGGCATTTGACAAGCTCATTTAAATTCTGAGTTTTGTGTTTTTATTAGCACAGTGTGCAACTAGATGGGGGATTGAAGCATGTTATACCAAATACACTGGGGAAGCCAGAGCACATTAACAGACTGCTGCACCTTCATTTACTTGCACCACTAATCTTTTGTGGAGTCAGTAATTACATTTTTAAGGTGATCCGAAGTCCTCCCAAGGTGTGTGCAGATGTAAGCACGCTTGTAGGTACACATGCA
The DNA here is from genome assembly GCF_019238085.1 of Lagopus leucura. Classification (NCBI taxonomy): domain Eukaryota; kingdom Metazoa; phylum Chordata; class Aves; order Galliformes; family Phasianidae; genus Lagopus; species Lagopus leucura. The sequence continues at coordinate 6,287,839 of NW_024962271.1, read as the reverse complement.
CTCCCTCAAAGGAGCAGCATTTAATTCTTCCTAGGGAAGATAATGTAAAAGCTCCTGTGATTCAAATTAGATGCAGATGACTCAATCTCTTTGCTACTGACTGTGCAGTTATTTTTAAAGTCATTTTAGGATGGCAGTAAATCTTTGGAGCAGCTTCATTCTTCACTCATGCCCATTACAATATCTTTCTGCCCTGAGCAAGAAGTACAGTGTGGTAATTAACACTTCTGGACTTACTGAACCCAATAGAGCAGGGTGAAAGACCAATTTAGTAACTTTGCTCTCTCCTGGCAGAGCTGGAACACCATCATGCTGTTTGAGATAATAAAAGCCTCTATGTATAAAACAATTACTTCTGACCCCTTTTTTTCCACTTCAGTAGTGCAGGAAGCAATTCCATGCTTCCACTGCTCATATTCAGGAAATACAAAAACTAACAATTTCACTTGAAGATTCCAAAGATTACTATTATTTTTTTAAATGGCAGCATTCTCACCTAATTCCACAAACTGACTTTTTTGTTTTATTTTAGTAAGCACACCTTCTTTGAGAGTAATTCAGTGATCTACTAGCCTCCTACCTTCAAGATTTTCTGAAAAGTTAGACTTATTAGATAGTATGTTTTCATCAACCTGCCTGGAAAGATTGGAGTTTAAATGCTGTTACACAAGATTAGACAACATCATTTGCTTCTTATAAGCTTTGCATTAATATGTGTGGCTTTATTAATAGCACCTAGATGTCTAAATATGTAATGGCACCCACTGGCACTATGCAGCTTCACTCAGTGTTCAGGTGAAGTTGGTTTTGGACCAACTAGCAGTAGAATAGCTGCTGCCAGGAGCCTAACAGAGAAAGAGAGGGGCTCCTGGAGGTTATGCAAAAGATGGGCTATTGGACAACAGCAGTCATTCAGCCATCATGCTCTGCAAAGGTACAGGTGGCATGAGACACTGTCGTACAAATCTTTCAGTAGTTTCACACATCCTCTCACTCTGACACACAGTTCTGTAGGCGGGAAGCAAGGGAGGATGACTAAATTAAAGACTGCCAAATCAGAAAGCACAATTTGTTCAATAAGGGATCTCCGATACTGATCTGTGCAATTTATTCACGCTCCAGAAATACATACGTGATTTTATTCACTTTAGAAGCCTAGATATCACATTTCAACAACTTCACAGAATCAGAAGATCTATTACTGCTCTACTAAGTCTTCTAAGAAATGCTTTCAGAAAGACAGACAGTTAATCATTTTCATAGCAGCCTTTTGGAAAAGGACCCATCTGTAATATCTGCAGCCTGAGGATAAAACTGCTCAGCACTGCTTCCCTCTATTTAGGAGGGATAATTGCAATAACAAAAGGCAGCAGGAATAAGTTTGTGCATCTTTCAGATACCACCTTCTGCAGGCAACCTATCATCAACCCAGTAATTAACTAGCTGCTGTTTATACTTGATGCTTGCAGACGTAGAGATGCAGGCAGCTCTGCAGGACTCAGGCAGCAGTTCCAGAAACAAAACGAATGGGGGAAGACAGAAAGATGCAGCACGGAAATGCTATAACCTACCGTCATCCTGCCCATATCCCCAACTGTGGTGGCCAGTCATAACGGGACAGCCGCACCCCGCTGAGCTCTCAACTCTTTGCCAAGCACTGCTGCTTACCTGCCTTTATAATGGCTCACCGGGGGATCGGGTCAGCCCCTTAAAGACGCAGAGCAGCCCGAGCAGCTCCGGCAGGATGGGAACAGCCAAGTTTTTCCCGCTCCTCCTTGTGCTAACACAGTGCAGGGAAAGGAAAGGGCAAAACCCGGGTCGCTGGAGTCCAAGGGCTTAAGGAGGAACCAAGATCGTCCGGGGGGAACTAGAACGAATGTTTGGGAATTAAATCTGGGGAAAAGGAGCAGTTTTTACTCATTCTGCATAAGGAAGCAATAGCTTGCTCTGAGCACTGGGCATGGTAATGTGCAAATTGTAATGGGAACTGCCCATTTCTCCTGTGTTCTGCAGGGACGAACATCACCTGGCTTCTGCCTGTCTGTTCTTACTCTCTCCAGCTGCAAAAGAATGACAGATGTTGTCAGTTATTTGTAACTACAGCTTTGGAAGCTGTGCTCAGATGAGATGGAGAACATTCTCATCTCAAAAAAGTGATTTGTGCTACACTTAAGCAAGGCAGTACCAGACCAATTTAAGATAAACTGGCAATCTGTTTTTTTGTTGTTGTTGTTGTTTAACATAGAAACCCTTTAAAGGACAAGAATGTAAATAGTGTACTTCTATTAGGAAACACCCTGGCAGACTAGGGAAAGGAGATGAGCTGTGAATCAGTGATGTGCTGTAACCCACTAGTTGCCTGCATCTAGCTACAGAGCTACAAGGAGATGCACAGTCCGTACTTTAAAAGCTCTTGGAACAGTTTTGTAATAAGAAACATGGTTCCTTGGTAGCAATTTTATTAGATCTAAGGAGATACCATCTGTTAAGGCAGCATTTTATAAATGCAATATTGATTTTCATAAAGACAGGAGCACACAGATAGGGATCCTTCTATTATGCAATGAAGAAAATGGGAAAAAAATCAATGAAAGCATTTTAAGCATTTTTTTTTTCTATTCTTGTACTGCCTCATAGCAATACATTTCCTTTTTCAGGAGCTTTCTGAGAGAGTCAGCTTTAAAACCTCTGAGATTTACGGGTTCGGGCTAAATCACTCAATAAGGGATGCTATAAAGGTATCCATGTGGCAGTTTTACAATGACTTACTCAGATCCACTCCTCCATTTACTTGTGTTTAACTTGTGTGATGTGCTGAGGCCCCTGAGCAGAGCAGGCAGGCAGCGGGTGCTGACCCTGCAGGTGTGTCTGTGCAGTACATGGCCTGCACTCATCCTGCTGCCCTGGCGCTGGGTTAAAAGCTCGGCTGCTTACGAGGACAAAGCAGCTGGGAGAAAACTATGATGCTTCTCATTCTTCTTCTGGTGTGGCTCTGATTCAGCAACCAGATGTAGGCAGGGTCAGTCAGGCAAATAGCAAATAGATGTGGTGGGGAAATCAACCTGCCAGTGAAAAGAAACACAAGAAGAATTTTGCACCTTAGTGAAGCAGAGGCCAGAGGAAAACTGTATTTTAGACAAGGAGCACTTCATTCAAGAGGTACTTGAAAACTGAGGCCCAAATTATGCTCTCAGGGCACAGTGCATCAAAGTGGCCTAACGTGTATGTGTGTTTGATACCACTCAACACTTCACCTTTTATGTCTTCACATTCAAAAGCAGTAAAGATGTGTATTTCAAAGGGAAAACAATGAGAAAAGAGAAAACATGCTGACAACATGACAGGAAGTGGACTCTGCTAAGTGGGGTATAAAGAGCTGACTTAGAAAAGGTGAAAAGAGGAGTGACAGTGCATGAAAGATAGAAACAGACTGAATGAAATAATAGGTATAAAGATAGCCATATCTCTAGTATATATTTGTTTATATACGCAGTACTTAATGTGTTTCCCTCATCTTTTTTTTTTCTTTTTTTCTTAATGGAAGCAAAAATTAACTTTTCCTTAAGGCTAGGATGATACGCTGCATGTACAGATACCAGATTATTCTTTAATCCCAATTCCTGTTGACACTGACTGCCTCTAATTGTGGATTTTCACTGCCCTGAGCATATCATTTGTCACTTTCAAAGTTGCAGTAGTAATCAAATTATGGTCTCAATAGTACTAGTTTGTACCAGTGATAATTACATCATTCTGATTAAATCCAACTTAAGGAACTGAGAAGCAGAGAGTGGTAGATGTTTAATGGGTAGATTTCTCCATTGAGAAGCTAAAAATGAGGTACCCGTGATTTCCACAGATTTCCTGCAGATTCTGACTATACCTCAAAACTTTCTGCTCAGCAGTGAATGATAGGAAGGCAGAATTCCATCCACCATGGTGAAAAGTTTCGAGAGGTCTCAAAAGAATAATTCTGTCTTCCCTCAGCCTTCACAGTTAGCATTTTATTGCTCTTGAAAAGAGAAGCAATGATGGATGAGCAGTGCAGCAGCCTAGGACAAATACATGGGTTCTTCTTCTAAACCTGTCACTGCATTGTCATACCAAACTACTGACACTTTGCATTTCCTGTTCCCAAATACAGAATAGTTGTTTTTGTTTTTGTTTTTGTTTTCAAATAATTTGAGGTCCCATTATTGAAATTGCTATGTAAGTACTAACCATTACTGTCAAAAAGCTACAAGGAAATTAGGTTGCCAAATTGTAATTGAACACATAAAACTTTGAAGATTTGAGAAACTGATTTTTTAAGGTGAGCTGTCTCTATGACACAGATCTGGTGTCATTGGGAAATATTCACAGAAGAAGATTGTGTCACTCGGGGACAATGCTTTTAGTAGATATTACTGTGTCACTGTAGAGCGATGGAGCTCTGTTTTAGAAAACATAAAAGGAAGAAAAGTCACTGTGTTCCAAAGTGAATGGCTGAAGGGTACTCCAAGAGCATTTGCTTGCATAACTTGGCAATTCTCTTTGCTGAGCATCTTTAATGGTGGCAACACACATTTGAACAACCTGACATGTGCCTTCTTAATTTAGTAGATATGCGTCATTGCTTTTGAACAAAATATGACAGGAATACAATCAATTTGGACACAGGCTGCTCACCCCAGAGCCTTCGGAATACAGTAGATAGGAGCAGATGAAGCGTTAAAACATTCATCACTCCAGAGCTTGCCTACACCTCAGGTTCTTGAGAGTATCTGGTTTATCCAGACAGCTCATCTCTCTTCTTATATTGCCATTACTGATGCTGCCAGTTTCCTAATGGGTGTCATACTGAGATGATACTGGCCAAGGTGGGGCAGAAAAGAGGAAGTGGTGCCTGGTTCTGGGGAGCCCCCAGCCTCCACACACCATTTTTGCTGTAACTTGTCTTTGGCTTTTAAAGCCATACGTATGTGGCTGCCTTATGCCAGAAACAGGGAACTAAGTATGAAAGGGTAATTCTTATAATTTATGGCCTGACCAGTGGAGGCCATGTAATTATAGCAGTCAGCAGGTACAGAACGAGCCAATTTTTGGTTTGGGAAGACAGACTGTTCCCACTAAATATTCCAGCAGTTCCTCAAGTGTCAACAGGAGGAAGGATTTACTGTGAGAGCCAACACAGAGCCCGATAAGAAGGAATTTTGGGGGGGGCACAGCGTATGGGAAAAGAAAAGAGGAAGCACCATGCTGTGTTAAAACGTCATCTGCAAAGCTTATAGCTCTGTGTTACGATTGCACTGCTGCATGCTGCATGCCAGGGGTAAACAGCAGACCAAGTGTAGCGCTGGGCAGTGTGATGGCCCGTGTGGGCTGACGGAGCCGGAGCCAGGGACGGTGCTAGGGCTGCTCGGAACTGACAGAAACGTTGGCAGGTGTGTCAGTCTTGTCCTTGTGCTGAGATTGATCTTACATGGAAAAGATTTTGTAAGAGAAGTACATAGAGGTACAAGCACAGCAGATTTGGGGTTTTACTGTCCGCCTATTGATAAGCAATGACTGCAGCAGTGCAAGCTGTCTTGACAACACGTCCCTGGGACTGTGTGACGGCGGGTACCCGAGGGACCAGACGCCACAAAAGCCTCACAGCCCCATCGCCTACATGGGACTGAGAGAGCATAGTGCCGCGCTTCGGGCTCCTCAGGCCGCCCCGCCTCACGGTCCCGCTGCGCCTGCGCAGCGCCCGCCGGGAGGAGCGTGCGGCCATGGCGCAGCCGGGCAGAGCCAGCCTCAAGGAGCAGCGCTACGACCGGCAGCTGAGGTAGCGCGGCCGGGCCTTCGGGACTCCGCCGGGGCTGCCGTACCCGCAGTCGGTCCTCAGCCCGCTCGCGGAGGGCCGCTTGTTGCGGTGCCGGCTTCGCCTTTCGCTTCGGGCCGCCCTCATGTCTTCCGGCGGCGGCCTCCCCGCAGCCATGGGGCGGAGAGCGCCGCGGCGGGACCGGCCGGCTGCCGGGAGGGGCTCGGGTCGGCCCCGTGCCGCTGTGAGTCCCCGTGGCGGCCGTGAGGAAGAGCTGCCCGGAATGGGGGCTGGGCCCAGCGAGCGGCGGCCCCTGTCCGCGGTGCGGTTTGTTGGGGCCGACCTTCAGGTGCCTGCTAAAACTTGAGATCGTTAGCGGGAGCCGTAATGCGTTCCGCGTCCCTTCAGCAAGCGTGCTGCGCGCTGCCGAGCGGTGAGATCGCAGCGCCGTGACATCAGCGCGGCGGTCCGGAGCGAGCGCTGCCCGGCCGCAGCTTCAGCACGGGCGTTTCTGCCGCTCTGCGTTTGTTCGCGGCTGTCCCACCTGCCGGCGTTATGGTTCTGGTTCCCTCTTGTTTTTAATGCTCTGACGTTAAACGTAAGCGAATAAAAGAAGCTTCATTCATTATCTGTGTTAACGGTTGCATACGTGCCCCAGGCAAGCCGTGGCGTTGGCTGCCCCTCCACCCCGCAGCTGCTTCGCGGCTGCTGTGCAACCCGGTGTCTGCCAGCATCTCAGGCTGTAGAAGTGTATTTTCTATAAAGGAACCTATGGAAAAAAAAGCGTTCTGTTTTAATATTTCTTTCCAACAGCAGCTTTTGCTGAGGAGTGTTTTGACCCATACTCATGGCTTAAAAGTGTGTTACAGTAGAAAAACGTGTGTGTGTTTGTATGATGAAGGGAAAAGGATGGAGAAAATGAAATGCCACTGACTGATTTTGTTCTTTAAGAGATATTCAGGTTTGTCACAGTGAGTTTTCAAAGTGGAGGCTTATTTCAGTTGGTGCTGGTTGGCCCTTCTCCGCGGCTGATGGGAAGCAGTATGCCAGCCTTCATTTGTGGTGGCTGATTTTTTTTTTTTTTTTTTAATTTGTTTATTCATTTCTTTGCATTCACCTTACCAACAGAAATGAAACACTTGCAGAATGTTTATGTTTTTATTCCAATATAGACTGTGGGGTGACCATGGACAAGAAGCTTTAGAGTCAGCCCATGTTTGTGTGATAAACGCAACGGCCACAGGAACTGAAATACTCAAGAATCTAGTGCTACCTGGTGAGTAAGTAGCAGCTGTGTGCGAGCTTAGTGATGTGGCTGGTAGGTTCATGTAATATCTAGTTAGTCATGCTTTTTTTTTTCCCCACCAAGGTATTGGTTCCTTTACAATTGTGGATGGGAATCGGGTCTCTGGAGAAGACGTTGGAAATAAGTAGGTTTGTTACTGTTTGTATGCAAATGAGGAACATATGGGATTTCATAAGTTTTTCCATCCTTGTGCTCTTTAAATTATATGAAATTATTCATACTGTTAAGCCTGTGTGTTTTTCTCCAAGTCTTCTATGGCTTCCCGTGTTTGTGACAAATGCGCGATCAGCACTTTGATAATTACTGCTAAACTTTTTTCCTTTAGTTGCTGTTTTCATACCTATTTTCTTCATACATTGGGTTTATAAAGGCAATGGTATGCTCACTACAGAAATGTTTGTAAATAACTTGTTAGCTGTTGCTGAGAAATGAATAAGATTTGCTTTCACCTCAGCGTGGTTGAGGTTATCTTCTGCAGTGCCATAGTAATTTTGTTGACAAAATGTATTTTCATTAGCTTGCTGTTGTGAAACCATGACTGATAATCCTTCGTTAGGTTTCATAGCTCCAAAGATATGCAGCTGGGGGATAGGATAAGGAATCTGCAGAGCATTCCCACCAAAAATAATCTGTCTTTACTAATTGTGTCTCTTATAGTTCAGGCAGATAGCTACACATAGCTGACTTTCTAGGGGGTTGCTTGTGGGGTAAGGATATTCTGTTACATGAAGAAATAAGTACTAATGAGTCTTTAATGAGCCTAGTGAAAATGAATCTGCAGCATGATCCTGGCTTCTGGGGGGGCTTTGGCTTGTCTTATTTTTCAGATTGGTGGCCAGGCAGTGAAAGTTTTCCTTAAGAAGCTGATCACAAGGAAAATAAAACAAAGGCAGTGAGGAGAAAAGCAGACTTCAATGGGAGCTTTGTTTGTGAGAGTCAACAACATATTTTGCAGTACAGAAGGGGGCTTTTAATATTATTTTTCTTTGAAATACAAATTCATGTGTTGTGTTTTCTTCTTTTCAGTTTCTTTCTTCAAAAAAGCCACATTGGTCAGGTAAGGATGTAACTTTTAATGTTTAAAAATGTCTCTAAGTTTATTGGAAGAACGAATGTATTGAGCAAGTACTCCTAACTCTAGATCTGAGTAATTCCCAAAACATACATATTAGGTTAAAAAACTCTGTATAATAAAATTCCCTGTGCTTGTTTTTGAGTTCTTCATAAGTGAGAAGATAAACTCAGTTCTGGAAAGGTTGAATGAAGAAAATAAGGTCTGGTTGAGAATGTCTTTGGAAGTTTAAGGCGGAAGAGAATTGTGGTTGAAGGAGTAATGCTTAGAGCAGAGGGTGGGAGGGTTGAAACCAGCGGAACAGGAGAGTACAAAAAAGCTTTGAGTAACTCCAAAAATGCTCCAACAATCCTGGAAGTTCATAAATAGCTTTGCAGTTGTTTTGTTTTCGAAATATCACTGACACTGTGCCAAACAAGTGTATACTGTTATGGCTAGTGTATTTTTTTTCTCCAGATAAACAAAGCTTGGAATATCTTAGTTTATGAAGAAATCTTTTTACCATGTAGCAAGTGTAGTACTTATGTACTACATAAATGGCATTTCTAACAGCTAAACCTTGTTTTCGTTGCTCCGGAACAGAGTCGTGCCCAGAGTGCTACTGAGCTTCTGCAAGAATTGAATAGTGATGTTTCTGGAAACTTTGTGGAAGAGGTTTGTTTTTCTTTTTCTTCCCAATTATTTGTGGATTTAATCTTTTCTTAGATGCTACAGCATTATGACTGTGAAATAATAACTAGCTGTTGCCTATACAGTGTGTAGTTTAAGTAGGTTCACGATAAAGAGTTACGAAGAAGGTCTTACACTTCTGAAATTAGATCTGTGTATTTGAGCATTATTTTGTAATTTCATCACCACTTTGTAGTGCTTGCTTAATGTCTGATATTAAAAGTTGAAAATACTTCATTACCAGAAATTTTTATCATGTTTTGTGACAGTTTTTTTTTCTGCTACTTAGAGTCCAGAAAACCTTCTAGACAATGATCCTTCCTTCTTTAATCGATTTAACTTAGTGGTTGCAACACAACTATCAGAAAGGTAAAGAATCATCTAAAGTTGTTAATACTCAGCCCTCCCACCCCTCTTGCTTACCAGAAAGCGGTAGAAGTTATGCATGTCTGTAGGAGAGGTCTTTTCCACTATTCATTGACCTTTCTTTGCTTAATTAATCTTCAGAGCATTTGTGACAATGGAGTTAAAAATAAATAAGACAATGGATAAGCATATTATCAGGCTATGATAAATTCCTGCGTGAAATCCCTTTCTGTAAGGGAATGAATTACGTGTGTTAGAATCATGATGGTGGAATTCTCATAGAAAGCTTTTGACGTATGTAGGTTGTGCAAGAGTTGACTTCATAGTTAACTGTTGTTCTCTGGTGTATCTGAAAAACAAATTGTCTTTTTCCTTACAGTACAGTGCTACGCTTAGCTGAACTCCTCTGGAATTTTAACATTCCTTTGCTGATCTGTAGGACTTATGGACTGGTTGGTTATATGAGAGTCATCATCAAAGAACATCCAGGTTAGAGAATTGGGGGTTTTTTGAGATTGTTTTTCATACGTAAGGTCAAAAACTTGTGAGATATTCAGCGTTTCTTTAAGTTTCACATGGTTTGCAATTCCTTACCAATACACTATGGAAAAATTCATCGGAACTATGAACTGCAATAGATAGGTTTCAATTACATTAAAATTAATGTACACAAAACACTTTGAGAATCAAGCAGCTAACCAGCAGGTGATGCGCTGCATTTGATGTATAGGTTTGTGTTGAAGGTCGGGCATAAAACAATGAAATACATCGTGTAACTTCTTTTACAGTTGTTGAATCTCATCCTGACAATGCATTAGAAGATCTGAGGCTGGACAAGCCTTTTCCAGAACTGACAGAGCACATTCAGTCTTATGACTTGGATCAGATGGACAAAAAGGTTGGTATGTGGTTTGCAGTGTGTTCCATAAGACATGCTGACACAGAGGGGGATTCTGTGAGAATATCTCTTGGCAGATTTTTTTTTTGGTGGTGAGACTTACTTAAATAGCGGTGACAGTAAATCAGTCACAAGGCACTGCTTTTATCGCGTGGCCCAAATGTTACTGCCTGTATTTAAATCTCTAGCAAGGAGCAGATCTTAGGAAATAAAGAGCATTCATGGGCAGTTTGTTAGAAGACAGATTATGACTTCCTTTCTGCTGCAGAGCTTTGCAGTGTGGCTATTTGTGCATGTAGAAGTTCCACTTCAGAAAAGTTTCACTTAGCTCAGCCACACTTTCTTAAGACAAAGGAAGAATAGTTTGTGTTACAGTGTTTAGGAAATGTTATTCCAGAATGAAAATGTGAAACATGGCATATTTAAAGTTAAAGTAGTGGATATTAAAGTTTACATTTTAAGTAAGTTTGTGATTTGTGTCTTCTAACTTGACAGTAGTTTCTATGTTTTTCAATTACAGGACCACAGCCACACTCCATGGATTGTGATTGTTGCCAAGTATCTAACAAAATGGTTCAACGAGGTATAATGCAAAACTGGACAAGTTATTAGCCTATTTCTATAGCTTTTATGTATTTCCACTTCTACAGAGTTGTCTGTTCTAAACTAGCTTATTGTTTTGGTAGTATGTAGCAAGATGGAATAATAAAAATATTACTAATTAAAATACAAATAAGTGTATGTGAACTTGGTCAGACTTGTGGAATTTAGCAGTCTGTATGCAATGAAGATATTAGTAAGTATCTTTAATACAAATGTCTTGCTTTTAAATTTAGAAAAGTGATCAGTTGCCTAAAAGTTACAAAGAGAAAGAAGCCTTCAGACAGCTGATCCGGCAAGGTAATATCCTAGGAGTTGATTTTCTGTACTGTAGAAATGTGCAAGTTCTCTCAAGGTTAATTTATGGAAGTCTGCTGGTCTGTACAGTGTGATCTTTTTGCAACCTGTTTGCTTCAAACAGATGAATCTTAAGATACCTTGATTTGCTTACAAATACAGTTTAACAGTGTTTTTTGCTGTTTAAGATAAGAGTAAACACTTTTTTTATTTGGGTGAGAGGAAAGGCACTGAGAAAATCCTGCTGAAAATGTTGATATTAACATTGCAAATGTGAAGAAGAAAGTGGCTTTTGACATTGATTTTGCTACTGACTGAAAGCACTTTGTTGGTTGGCTGTCCAAATTGTTGGTAAGCATTGCAGTCCTAAATTACTGGTCAAGAGAGATTATGGAGCTACTGAATATACTGCAGTCTGTGAACAGGCTTCATTTACACAGGTGTTCCAGTCGAACATCTTTTGCAGATGATAAAATTAATGAGGCGTTTTTGACATCTAGAAATACATTGTCTTAAATGTTGGGAAATGGTGTTTCCTCACTTAAACATGACCTACGTGTAAGTTGTTGCTAAGAATGGTTCTGTCACTTTCATCTGTAGTGTCTGATTGATTAAATTAGTATTTTACTGGACTCTTATTAATTGAAATTGTTGTCTGGATTCATAAGTATTTACCTTTAAAAAAAAACAAACAACAGAAAAATAAGACAAGATCAGAGGGAGAGTGTAATGTCTTATTTAATTTCTTTTTAAGCAGCATCTACCTTAATTTTGAGATTATTAACTTAATTATTTTTCTCACAGAAATAATTGTTGTTCTTGTGGTAAATAACTTCTGTTTAACATCAGCACATGTATATGTTGTTAGTTCTGTCATTATGTTTTGATGGATAATTTCATTTTCTGCTACTGAGGTTTTTATGTATGATACATACAATACCAATCTGCTCTGTTGGTGAGACAGAAATGATGTTATTTGGGATGTTGTGATGTGTGGTTTTTTTCTTCAATAAGGTATCTTAAAGAATGAAAGTGGGACTCCAGAAGATGAGGAAAACTTTGAAGAAGCTATAAAAAATGTGAACGCAGCATTAAATACTACAAAGGTGAAGTAAATGTACACTAAATTTGAAGTAGTATGAAATGCCTTACTTTTTCAGAACATTCACTTTAGCACAGAGGTTCCATGTGCAACATGGATATATAGGTAAAAGAGGATGAGTACAATTGTAAAATTGAAATGATGTACAGTAGAATAGACCTGGACTAAGTGACTGTAGCTTATGCAAACTCTTAACTTGCTTGTTCTTGGAGGGAAGCTGCCCTCCTGATGACTTGAAGGAATAAGACAACAACCAGAGCTCATTGTTGTGTTCCACTCAAACTTCTACAGCTTTAATCTGCAAAGGAGAATCCAAAAGGCAGACTGCTAATTATACAGAATTAGCAGTTGCTGGTGGGGATGATCTTTGATTTGAGTGTGGTGTTAGGATTCAGAAAGTGTTCCTTGAAGTTTGTGCTGTATCAAAGCTGCTGGCTACAGTATTTTTTCCAAAAAGAAGTGGAGGTTTGCAAAGGATTTCTGACTAAACAAATTCTGAGCTCATTGGAGTTGGATCACCTATGTGATGAATATTGAGGTGATTCAAGAGGGTAAATCAAGTAAATACAAATTCACATGTTTTTTTACAGATTCCAAAGTGTATTGAAGAGATTTTCAATGATGATTGCTGCATAAATCTCACAGAACAGGTAATGAGTAATTAAAGGTTTGGTACATAAATGCAGAAAAAACACTATAAATAATGCTTAAAATGTAGGTAACTTTCTTGTGCATTTGTAGTCCCCTTCCTTCTGGATTCTGGTTCGAGCTGTAAAGGAATTTGTGGCAAATGAGGGGCAAGGATGCTTACCTGTCAGGGGCACAATTCCTGATATGATAGCAGACTCCAGTAAATTTATCAAATTACAAAATGTGTAAGTATCCTTTGTTTTGTGGTTGTATCATTTTAATAACAAGTCATGTCTATTTCATCTCCATTAGTTCAGATCTGTATTCAAGAAACAAACAAAAAACAGTGCGTCACAGGTGAGAAGGGGATGAGAAAGCCTGCAGACTTGGTCTGTTTACTCCTATCTGCAGCTGCTCTTCTAAAATTTAATAGCATTACAAACAATTGGAATAAGAATGCTTTTTGCACTGATACGTTTCTAGATTGGTTATGCATGTAGTGTGTACATCAACAGCTCAGCTCTGACAAGCAGTTGTACAGAGAGGTAATAAGTACATGCATGGCCTTTAGGTAGCTCACTTGTATTTGTGGTGCCTTGTCTTGTCTTTGTGATATAAACCAAAAAGAAATGGTCTTCACTGTAAGGTCTAAGATCATAGTTTTGTGCTGTTATTATTGAGACAATTTTATTATTGACAGGTACCGTGAAAAAGCAAAGAGGGATATTGCTGCTGTGGGTAGCCATGCTGCTAAATTGTTACAGTCCCTAGGAAAGGTAACTACAAATATATGGCATTTCTAACAGGACATAAATATTTTTCTTTTGTTCTGTACAACTCTAAGCCAAAAGAGACAGATAAGAGCTTAATTATATAATTCTTTGAAAGTGCCCAAGTGATTTCTAATGATGTTTATTATCTGTGGTTTGTTTTATCTATCACTTTCGGCCTAGTCTTATAAAATAAAACCAAAATACACAGATGCCTGCATTATTCACCGATCAAGAACTTGTTTTACAAAAGCGAATAGTTATTTCACAACTAGTGTGTTAATGTCTCTGAAAACATGGTGTGTTTGGCCACTGTGTGTACTGTGAGAAGTATATTCTCTGTTCTAGGCGCCCGAATCAATTTCGGAGAGAGAACTGAAATTACTTTGTGAGTATGCTTAGATTCCATTGCAGTGATTATGAAAATAATGAAATATTCAGAAATGCTTGGATGATCATGGAGTTGCTAAATGTTACCTCAATATTTGAGCTTTCCAAGTGTTTGCTGAGCATTTGCATCCCTCATCTTCAGTGGAGGTAATATGTTAGCATGTTTCAGTAGTGAGTCTACAAGGACTGGCTTTAAAACAGATGCAGTACTTCTCAGGTCCAAATGTCAGGCAGCAGGTTGCCTCTGCTTCCTGTGATTAAATACCTCATTGCTCATGTGCAGTACAAATGTTAGAGTGTGAGCTCTGTAAACTTCTTGTAGTCTGTAAAGATAGAACAGGGATGTAGGGAGGAGTAGGGAGGTGTACTGCTCATGGCAGTTCAGGTCATCTGTGTTGAGTATGCGTGTGTGACCACACAGCAGCCTGAATCATCTTGCAACTGGAAAACTTGCCTGTAAGCATGCCACCAAGAGCATGCTGCACTGATTGATCTTTTGCTATGCTTTTTGAGTTCTGGGTAGTAACTGCACATTGGGTTGGTTTGTTGCAGTAATGCTGGAGGAGAACCTTTTTACTGCTTATTCTCAATTCAGATTCTAACAGTACAGCTATATGTTAGATAGTGGAAAATAGAGAACCCATGTTTGTTTTCAGCATGGAAGAGGGCAACGTGAACCCGATGGCTGTGGTGGGTAAATTGCTTTAAAGGAGATGCACACACTGTGGGCTGTTACATTAGCACAACAGTTATGTTTAGAATCCAGAACTAAATAAGCAAAAAATAGGTCTTAAGTGCTTGTAAATCATAGATGTAAATGTTCTCTAATACTTAGTAGTTTGAGCTACCAGAAGAAACAGAAGTGTCAATACAGTGATTAGTTTTACTCCTTGATTTTAACAAATCAGAGATATGCATTCATAGATTCAGTAATTGTTGACACATTCAATAAGCAATGCTCTTTTTTTTTTTTTTTTTTTTTTGTACCTTCTGCTTAGGCAGCAACTCAGCTTTTCTTCGTGTAGTGAGATGTAGATCTCTGTCTGAAGAATATGGTTTAAACACTTTTAATAAGGATGAAATTAGTAAGTACTCCTTCTTGACACATACTTTAATTGCTTTTTCAACGTGAATGGTTTGGTGATCAAAGTGAATTATGTGTTACACATACTATTTCTTTATGCAGATTTATAATTTGCCATCCACTGGAATTGTTTTGTCAACTCCAGAATGTTGATTTAATTCTAATTTTTGAAAAGTTCAAAGATGACCTTACAGATCACTGTAGGTTTATTCTTTATTTCAAGTTTTATTTATGATAGCACGTAGTTTCTAAGGCCCCCTAAATAAAACACTGTTTCTTTAAAATTCTCTTTTCTGTGTATCAATTATTTCTGACTGAGCTGGAATGGTGCTTTTGCCTGACCGAAGATTTAGCAGTAATTATCTCAGCCTTTCACAGTTTAGGTTTTCAATATGTAGATATAAATTAAATAGAAATGTAGTTACTTTATAACAATTCATTATATATTTTTGGAACCTGAATAAATTAAAAACTGGAAATTTTTTACATTAAAACTTGTTTAGATGAAGGCCTTGCAAGTCCTCTAAGGCTTCTGGACAAAAAGTTACACACGTGTATAAACTAAATGCATATGTAAGCTTTGCAGTATTCCTCATTTTGGTAAAAGCTCCTTGAATTAGATGATAGTATCTAATGCAATTTAAGAAGCAGTTATTGCTTACGTTACTAAACTGTGTGTTAAAGACCTGTGTGTTCTATAATTAGACATTATTATTTGTGAAACATGCATTGCAGAGCCTGAAACTACAGCTTATGAGTATCCCAACTGACACAGCAGCTGGCAGTTAAAACATGAATATCTTCACTGAACAGAGTTTATATCAAATATGTACAGCATGACTTTGTCACATGAAATCTATCAGCTGACCCATTTATATTCCCAGTGACAAGATTTTCAAGATTTCTGCTTACAACAGAAAATGTATCTAAGGGAAATACTTGATTTCAGGTAATTAAGACCCTGCCTTTTGCTTTATAATACCAGCTAACCACTTCTCTTGCTGTTTTCAGTTTCTAACATGGATAACCCGGACAGTGAAGTAGTGTTGTACTTGATGCTACGGGCTGTTGATAGATTTTATAAGCAGCATGGTAGATATCCAGGTATGTTTATACAAGCTATGTTAGTGCTTTTATAAATATAAAAGTCCAGTAGTTAATACAATAATAGTTAAAAACTCCATGTAAGACACTTGTTGTTTTTGTGTTAACGCAACTTTAATAATGCACAAATTATGTTTTTTTGGGGGGGAAATTTAAGGGATTTATCTAAATTGATACAACTGAAGTGGTTTATGAATTAATTTAGCTTCACAGCAATTTGTTATTATGAAGAGGAGCACCAATAGAATGATTAAATGCTAGTCTACTATTGCTAATATTAGTTGGCTTCTTTTCTTTTTCTGAAAAATCTCTAGTTAAGCTGTGTTTTAACCCCAATAATTTTGAATATAGTATTATAGTTCTATGATGGAATGGTGAATTTATTTTCCAGGTGTCTACAACTATCAGGTAGAAGATGATATTGGAAAACTGAAGTCATGTCTTACTAGTTTCTTACAAGAGCACGGTTTGTCTGTAGTGGTGAAAGATGACTATGTTCATGAGTTGTAAGTATAATGCCGTAAGAGCCACCTTGTAAAACTGACCTGAAAATACTAACTGTTACTTTGCTGTCCAGTTGTCGCTACGGAGCTGCTGAACCACATGCTATTGCTGCCTTCATGGGAGGTAAGAATGCTGTTGTGTTTCTAAGGCCCCCTAGATAACAAAGCAAACTGCAGCTGTACCTCCTTCCTTTCCTTCGGAATCTGTTTAAGCCTTGGGCTTGTCAGAGCTAATACTGGTATCATGGACTGTAGACAAAGTCCTTTGTTCTTTAGTTGTGACTCCTGCTGGCAATGAGTTAGAGTCAGTAAAAGAAACCAAGTAAACTAAAAACAATCCAGATGGATTGATTACAGTTTATTAATAAGAAGGTGTTTTTTTTTTTAATTGACTGGAAAAGGCTTTTTTTAAGGGATTACTTAAAATAATTTTAAAATCTGATATTCATAGTAATACCAAATTAATTATGCAATTTTAGAGGAAAATGTGTACAGAGTTAGTTCTGTGTTAAGTACTGGTTAAATATAAATAACCGTTACCATTCACCTTAATACCTGCAGATTGAATTATCTAAACAAAATGTTTTGAGTCATACATCGCTTCTGAGTGATCTTCTGATTGATGTGATGCAGTACCAGAAGTGGTTATTTTAAATGCAGTGTAGATTCGGAACTTCTGATGAAGCAGAAGTGGGTGTGTGGTGCTTTAGGGAAGTATGTAAAGATACTTATTTTCTGAAGAAATCACAAAATTCGTTCTTCCTACAGTGGAGCATGAACTTGATAGTGAAGTGACCCTTTATTTTTACACTGTAACTGTTGAATTGACATATTTGAGTGGAACTCTAAAACTAGGAGTTTCCAATGTCAGTCCTTCGGCGATCACAACTTGTGTGTGTTTTGTGTGTGTGTGCTTGTTTATGCCTGTACATGGCTGCTGTGTAGATCCGTGCCTGGAGACACGTGTACAGCAGAGCTGAGGCTGTCAGAGCTCTCAGAGCTGGGGTCAGTGTGCAGGGTGCAAATCTTGTCTTTGTGGGGCTTCAAGTGACCTTGTAACTATGTGACCTTTTTTTTTTTTTTTTTTTTTTTTTTTTTTTTTTTTTTAATAGGAGCTGCTGCTCAGGAGATCATTAAGGTCATCACGGGGCAGTTTGTGATTTTTAACAACACCTATATTTACAGCGGGATGTCACAGACGTCAGCCACTTTCCAGCTGTAGGGTGACCATATCCGTTCGTTGCCGCCGAGCGGTGCTGCAGCGCTCCGTCCACAGCGCTGGTGCGCCACGGGGCGGGCCGTTGGGCAGAACCCGCACACTGAACTCGTTGGCTGTCACGTTTTGTTGTGTTTTTTTTTTTTTTTTTTTTCTGGGGAACAAAAAAAATCATCCAAAATCCTGACGGGCCCCGAATGGCGGGCGGGGCGCGGGGGGGGGGGGGGGGGGGGGGCGGGAACGGCGCGCGCCGCGAGCGGGCGGCTCTCCTCAGGCGGGCAGCGGCGCGGGGCGGGGAGCGGGCGGTGCCGCCTCCATGGCGACAGATAGCTGAGCTGTAAATGGGCTGCGGGGCTGGCTGCTTTCGTCGGGTTGGCAGTGATATTTTTCAGAGCCGTTGCTCTACTTCGAGAGCGACAGCTAATCTGTTGTTGGGCTGGTTTTATTGCTGCTGAAAAGTTTCCACCTGCGGCTAGGCCATTGCTGAGAGCTTTGAGTCGGTGACTGCAACGCTCGCATCAGCCGTTCTTCGCGTGTGGGACTTGGAGCTTGGTTAAGGAAAATGGCGCGATCTGCCTGAGTGCGCTTGGGCTCCTGGGCCGCGGTTAGCTGAGGCTGCCCTTCGGCTCATCCCAGCACACCGCGAGTCGTGGCCTGGGATAAGCAGCAAGAGCTGCCAACGGGCCTTGGCTGCCGTTCTGCTTCCTGAGCGGGCGTAGCGCTGACTGCTGCACCCAGATCATGAGTGGAGTGCGCCAGGTTGATGTAGAAGCACTGCTGTGGACATTTTCATTTTACATATTGTGTGTGACTTCAGTGAGCTAAGATAAAGTCTTAGTGTAGGAAATACTTCTCCTGCTCGTTACTGCCTTTGTTTTTGATACTAATAAAGCAGTGCAGTTTTGGCTTAGTGACGGTAGGAAGGAGATGGTTTGTATTGGATGTCAGACGTGGTTATGTAACGTTATCTGGTGATCTCACTGCCTTTTGGCTGATGGCAGAATTGGCAGCCTGCTGTAAGCAAAATCTGAGGAGATTTATTGCAGTAAATGGCAGCACTGGGTATATTTGTTTTAATTGTAGGTGGGTTCTTTGAGCATTTCCACACTGCCATCGTGGGTCACTAGGTTGCTGCAAAACATTAACTTTGAAAGCCATTGGCATAACACGGTAGCTATAAATACTGTCCATATGAAATACAGCATTTCTAAAGGAAGGCTCTGCCATGCAAGGCTGTATTAAACTCTGTCAGATGATAGCATAAAATTTGAAAGCTGTAAAATTGTGTATTTTTAAATAGCAATAAAAAGTTATTTAACTTGCACTCTGTACAATGCTACAGACACTGCTGATTTCAGCATAAAGAAAATGTTTTTTCCTTGCAGTTGTAGAACAAGAACAGGGATGCAATAAAAAATGGAAAATCAAAAGGTGCAAAAACCACAATGTGGTAAGATACCTGAAATCATTTTCCTTTATTACCTAAATCTATTTTACAAAGCTTTAGTAGGTTGTGACAAGACTTTCCAGGGAGAGTGAACTATTAGAGGGAAGTGTTCTTTTTCCTTGTCAGACTTTAAAATTCTTGCCTTGTTCAAATGATAAATGCTGTTACCACAAAGTCACTTTCCTGCTAATATTTACCCATGTTTTTCTAGTATTGTAACTTTTTAAAGAAACCCGCAACTGTGCAGGTGCTTCAGATATACAGTATCTGCTGCTGCCAAGTTACTAAATAGTCATTAAATGAGTCATTACATTATAGCAGAAGTCTAAGAAACAAGTTATCATAATCATTTATCTCTTTGGGGTTGTATGTAGTTGCCCCTTTTCCCAAATGCTTTGTTATTAACCTACTGACATAAGCACCTGAGTCAAGGTGCTGCCTCTTGTGCAAGTGATTCAGTCTTTAAATAAACACCAGGTAGCAAGCCTTGGCATCTAGCTTAATCCTCCTGGATTCTCTTGGTAATGCACTCAGATTTTCATGACTCTGTATTATTCGCTAAATATACTTAATGCATCTTGCAAGTGGAAAACATACTATTTAGTAACTTATATCCCATTTACTAACAATTATTGATATTTACAATAAGGTAACAATGAAAGACCAGAAATATTAAAATGAGGCTGCCATTTTTAGCAAAGCAGTGTTCAAATAACTAACTATGGGTCATGATCAAATCACTGTAGGTAGGAATGTCTATAGTGGGATGTAGGTTATGCTTGCTATGTATAGATGTATAAAAGTGCTTTTCTTGTGCTTTTTTTTTTTTGTTTGTTTGTTTGTTAGATTACATATCCATGCTATGTTTTGGGGACGTTTTACTTTAATACAAAATGAATTTATATGAAGAAAAGATAACACTTCATGTGAAACTTCCTTTTTTACGTTTAGATATGAAAACAGATTTGAACTTACTGCTTGAATGCCTTAAATACCAGATGGACTGCCCTTCATCCCAGAAAGAGGCTTTGATCACTATTTATTCAATTTGTCAACAAAATAGTAAGAACCATTTTTCCCTTGGAAACAACACAGCCATTTTCATTTGCAATGTATGTTAAGAAATTGGTTGTTACTGTAGGCAGAAAAAAAACATTAGCCAAAGGACATAAGACTGGAACTGTAACATCTTAAGATTTTCTTCTTGCACAGTAACAAAAAGAAAATTAATTTTTTTTTCTTTCCTGTTACAGGTGAAGCTTGTGAATATTTACGAGAAATTGGTGGTTTGGGGTTTATAAATGATCTTGCAAAGTCAAGTGCTCATGGCATAGTGAAGGAAGCAGCTTTATTTACACTAGGAATCATAATAGAGAGTAATGGTAATAAACACTACTTCGTGTATTTCCATGTTGGCCGTGATAATGTTATATTGTGCTTTGTCCCTATCTTTTTGCATCAAAAATCATGTTACAGAATAACAAGTTAATGTGAAAGGCAGCAAATGTGTTGCTATTTCACTGACCACCCCAAGATTTGAAGAAATGGGGTTAGGGTTAATATATCTGTCTGTATGGGATTTATGTAGCCAGCTTGTCTGTATGACAACAGGCAGCTCTGCTTCCTCATTAACAAGTGTAATGACATGCAGACTGTTCCAAAGTTTGCCTGGGACTGAGGTAATTTAGAACTGATGGCAGGAGGAAGCCCTGAGTCCCTTTGTAGGCCTGTTTTGACTCTGCTCACCGTGTACTGGATACAACTGAGCATCTATTTACTGTATTAACAAACTAATTAATGACTGTGAATAGTTTGCTTTAGGAGTTAATGGTTTTTGTTTTCTGGTTTCAGTTTACTGCCAACAAACTTTGTGTTCTTCTGCATTATTTGAGGACCTCATTTCATTCTTAATGAATAAGGATTCTGGTGTGAACTTGAAAAGAATGTCTGTTTATGTCATCTTGGCACTGGTTTCAAATAATAGTAAGTGTTTTTTTGTTATAACACATATTTTACTCACATTTTCTTTTTATGTTTTCCAATGTGTGTGATGGAAATTTGGAATACTTAGTCAGAAATGTTTTTGTAAAATCAACTTACCAGGTTGCATGTAGATCAGACGTAGCTGTAGAATCATTTAGGTTGGGAGAGGTCATCCATGTAAGTAAAATAAATCTAAGTAAATTGTTGCTCACTGGGATTTCCTTAAATAGGAAAAAATATTGTAGTTTAACAACGTGATTATAGTTTTTAAAAAATTAAACCAGTGGTTTCGGACAATGTAGAAAAAGTTAAGCATAGAATAGAAATGCATTTGCCAATGTTTGTGTGATCCTCTGTTGAGAGGGTTGAATATGCTTAGGAAATGGAGGACTTAAATGCAAGTTAGATTTGACACTAAGATTTTGTTGCATTCTGCTATGTGTTCACTTTCAGAACTTGGCCAAACCTATGTCAGAGAAACAGGCTGCATTGATCTGCTGCTGCAGTTATTCAGGTAAACAAACAGCTGCTGTTAAAGCAGGAAAAGCAATAGAGCAGTTAGGACTTGTTTGCTTTGTTTTCTTAAACAGAACAACTCTTTCCACACCTGAGCTGAATCTGTCAGATGAAAATACAAATAGCTGCTACCAGCTGTGGTGTTCAGTCTGTAGCACTCTCTGTGCCTGTGTTAACAATCCTCAGAATGGTAAGTGCTGCTGTTTAAAAACTGTGGTAAATTATAAGTTTTGTTCTCGTTTTTACTGTTCAGCTGAAATTGCACATTATGCTTGGATTTGAGGTTATTTGTTTTTACTTTCCCAGAAGCTAATCAAAAGATTTGCTGTTCAGTCTTTCCGTATGCAAAAGAGTGGCTAGAAAGTTGCATGGAGCCTGAGATAGTTCGTCCTATTTGTTCATTTGTTGGCCTCACGGTTGCAAATAACTGTAAGATAAAACTTTAAACAGCTTTTATTTTGTGCACTTCAATACATAAATGTTTAATTCCCTATTTTTGTCAATTTCTGCAAGTACTTTTGCTGCCCTTACGGCGATCACACTGAAAACTAGATTCATTGGCTTTTTCTTACACTGCACTGGCTGCCTAAAAATACAAACGGCCTCATTGGTTACAATTTAGAGAGGTCAGTAAAAACAGTTTGTGGAGCTTATTTTACAAATATGAGTGATTACTGCATCTTGGAAAACAGAATGTAGGTGGAACTTGGGCATAATGTTCATCGTTTATATGTATGTGTTTCATGTTAGAGCAATTATTGCGTTTCTCAGGATGAACATAAATCCAACTTCAGTTCCTTTATGCGGGTGTAAATGATTAAAAAATGCGTGGAAAAATAGTGATGGCCTAATTAAGAAAATGCTAAAACAATTTGATACGATTTGAGACCTGTAGTATTTAAGTCACATTTTTTTCTGTTCTCACTAAGCCCCCGTGCAGAAATATTTTGTTTCTGTTGGAGGATTGGACACCTTGGCTCAACTCCTCCTCAAGCTGATGCGTGATGATTCCTGTCTGAGTCACCCTAGCACGAAGCTTGCAATAGTAGTAACAAAGACTCTGGATGCCTGCATTGCTAATGACTGTGAGTGGAAAGACTGCTGCCACTTTCATATCTGATAATTCTAAAATGCATTTTATTCAAGTCTAGTTTGAGAATGTGGTATGAATGGATATAAAAAGCAATTAAGTATATCCAGATCCAGTTTGTATTGCAGAGTCTATCAAATTCAAGATGCTAGTGGGAATGGTTCTGTTAATCTGAGGTGGGATAGTGAAATAAACATTAGAAAATTTACACTGAGAACAAAATTAAATTGCTGGTGCTAGTTGAACTGGAAATTGTAACCTTGGATCCTGGAGTTAGAGCTGTGCTTCTGCAGGCCTGTGTCTGTACTAAGAAGCTGCACAAGCTCAAGCACGGAGCGACATAAATGAGAAATGTGAATATAGTTCCTGTTGTGTCTGCAAAGCATCGTTACGTTGATTTACCATCTGGATGGTGATAGCTCAATGAGGTCTTTGTGTATTCCATCAGAAGGCTTTGTGAAATGAGTCTGAGTCAGAGTGGCCATAATTTAGTGTGTTTCATGCTTCTATCTCAAGTGCTCTGACTAAAGTTTCAAAGACCTTAAGAGAATATACCTGCACTGGTTTTGGGCCTAGTTTACAAGAAGTTGGTATGTGACTGGATTAGGTTTCAGCATGCACATAGTAGCAGTGCTGTTTCTGGTAAAGAGGGAACATCTTGCTGAAACATTCCTAGCTCCTTTTGTAGCAGTTTGGTTATGGAACCAATGAAGGATGAGGAAAAACTCAGCAGAGGTGTACAAAACTTGCACATTGCAAAACTCTCATTTGTCAGATCGACCACATCTCTACTGAGTACACTTCAGAGGAAAGGGCAGTGCTGGTTATGAGAAATAGCACACATGGAATTACTGCACCAGCACAGGTGTGGTAATTCAAACTGTTGAAATGAAAGTGAAACAGAAGTGGGACTGCTTTTGGAGGTCTGCTGACAGTGCCTTTAAACATCATATTTGAATGCTGCCTGTTTGTTTATTATCTGATAGATTTCTTTAAATTATTTTCAACATGATAGCTGCCATGGCTGTTGTTTTGGCGAAGTATCACACTGTGTCAGAACTGCTGAACCTACTGTCTAATGACACTCTGGATACGGGAGAAAAAATGAGTGTTATTCTAACAATTGGACACTGTACTGAAGTCTCTGGTAAGATTTTCTTCTTCTTTTTGACATATTTTTACTGAATTCTCATACATCAGCTACTTTAATGGTATCATTTCATCAAATTTGGTAACCTGAGGGAATATTCTATTAAATAATGTAATTTAATATTCACAAAAGTTTACTTTCACCTCTAAACTTTAAGACCTGTTAACTCATAGTATGTTTGAGAAAAGTAAGCTATTATGTAAGAATTCAGAGCTGGTTTTAGGGATCACAGGGTAAAATTCATCTGAAAAATTCTACAATTAATTCATTCAGACCAGAGGTCAAGAAATACAAAGCATAATTCAAATATTTTAGACCACAACTAAATGGGTACAAATGTCTGGTGTGTGATTTGGCTTAGTCCTTCGTCATGTTTCTTACAGCAGTTTTGAACTGTGATCAAAGCATCCGATGTGATGTAGAGTGCTTCTGCTCAGCCTGGGTGACAGGGTCATTACAGCATGCTTGTATTCTTAATAAGAATCTTTTACAATTAGTTGTTTTAGAATTTCCCTGGAGGTTACTGGTTTTTGTTTCTGAAACTGCTTGTCAGATTAAGCGTGTATGAGGTTGGAACGAACTGATTTTCATTATAACTTCCTATTTTAGAAGAAAACCAGTGTGAACTGCTCAAGAACAATGGTCTTCCACTTATGATTCAGGTACTAACTGAGTCTCAGGATGAGGAACTACACAAAGCTGCTACTTTTGTGCTGCAGAACTGCAAGCAAATGAGTAAGCTTACTGTTAGTGCTTGAAAAATCAGAGAGATGGTTTCTGTATTTAAGTTCTCTGAACTTTCTAGATTATTTTAAGTATAAAAGCTTTGTGTTCTTTGTACTCAAAGATATTTATTTTCTGCATGAAAGTTGTATGTTGCCACCATATAATAATTATTTTATAATTTTATTATAAATTATAAAATATTTGTTAAATAATTTTAATTTTGTTTTATACAGCTAAACAATTGTCCTTGAAAATAAATGAGAAGTCCCTAAGTGTGAAGAATGCAGAAGAGCTGGAGGTGGACATGCAAATCAGAGAAAGAAATCAACGAAACTACTGGAAGAAAGCAAAAGACATTCTGCACAGAATAAACTTGATTGAAAAAGAACATGAGGAGATCAGCATGTTTATGGAGGTAAGGTAAAACTACAGATTTTCTGAGTGTAAGGAGCTATAGGAAGTAAGCCATTAAGATAATTTCATTGTGAGCTAGGACATGAGAGAACATTGGATGTATGAGAAACTACAACCTGCAGCTTTTGCTGTTATTGCACATAATGCATACTTAGAAATACGAACTTAGAAGTGTGCAGTGCAATCAGGAAATGCAAGCATTTGTATTCTTAAGAGCTATTTTAGTTGATTGTAAAATCAGATTTTCTATGAAGTTGAGATCATTTAGGTTGGAAAAGCAACAGCTCGATTTTCTTTTAATTGCTGATCATTTTTATTTGTAATCTTAATATCTGCATGCTTGAAATGTCCATGATTGTACTGTTGTGACAGGATAGCTAATGGACAAATGTGATTACAGAATATAATACTGTTATCCCATATTTTCTTTGTGCCGTGTAACTACCATGGAATATGGTATCTTTGATTGTGGAGTAGCAATTTTTGTGTTACTTGGCTGGATCTTGAGGTAATCTTAGACTTTTCAAGTGATGTGTATTAGTAGCAAATTATTTCAGCCTGGTACTATGACTTAATAACTGCCCTTCAACTCTTTTGGTAGCTGTGCTGTTTTGTTGGCTCTCAATCAGTCAGGAGTTAAACTGATGTATTTTAGTTAATCTTGTTAATAGGTTTATTCAGCATTTTTAATAGAGCATGTTTAGTCATTAACAAATGCTTTTCAATTAAGGAAGGAGCGGAAGGAAGACCGTTTGAGAGGAGTTCATGGGATTTTGATGCTTCAATGCTGGCTTCTGAAGTGAATCCCAGTGATACAAAAGCATGTATAGAAAGAATGTGCAAAGAATTATGTGGTCCACAGTTAACTTCTAAGTTGGATGACGGAGTTCTTGCTCTAGCTGCAAATTCTTCTGCACTGACTGAGAATCCAGTAAATGCTTCTGCTAGAAAAAGTAAACAGAGTGATATTCCACGTTCAGTTTATGCGATGCAGTCAGACACTGCAATTCAAAGTTGTAGTGTAAATGAAAAAACAGCAGGTGAAAAAAGTCAGTCTGTTCTTCAGCTAAGGTAGGTATCTTGCATCAAACCAAAATTAGTAAGTTGCTCTTGATTATCATTTCCTGATTGAATGTCAGCCTTTTCAATTATTGCTTCCTAGCTTGGTCTTTTGCTACAAGTGAAAAGCTGTAAATGTTTGTTGTCCAGCAGGAAAATATTCTATGCAAGTGTTTTTGACATCAGAAACCAAAGATTATCGAGTCTGTAGTACCATCATCTGTAAAGTCCTTTTTTCTCTTAATGATAGGATTCTGATGGTGAGTATGGAGAGCCTGTAACAGGCCACATTCCAATGCCTTAAGCCTAGTGGTGAAAAAGCATCCATAGATTGTGGCCTTCAAATTCTCACGTTTGATTAGATGAGGAATTGACCCGTTAGTGTGGATGAAACCAAAATACTTCTGTCATGTGCATTTACAAGGAGAACTGCACTTATAGACCAGTTCTGCAAGAATTTGCATTTTAATGTCTGTGAATTAAGAAGAAAATTTTGTTTTTCTTATGCTTCTCTTCCTTCCTTGCTCTTCCTCCATTCCTCTGCTAAGTGGGAAGAAAAAGATGTGTACAGTTACTTTGCTGTTCTCTTGCTTTGCCCGCTTGTCTCACAGAACGCTTGCTTTCCTGTTTTCCTTCTCACGGTCATCTTCCTTACTGATAAAGAAAAAATTAATGACAATTTGCAAGAATAATTGTGGTACCATGGCAACATGTTGGTTGCATAAAAGTAATTGCTACATTGTGTGCAAACTGTAGCATTCTGCCAATTATGGAAGTTTAATGTGTACTAAAATGTGACGTAAACCAGAATTGAAAATGACTCTGGAAACCAGCACTTGGAAAACGCTGTATTCCTGATGCTGGAGCAGGCGTGCTGAGCAGCACTGCAAGGAATGCTGATAGCAGGCACTTGGTAATATGCTGCATGCTTCTTGCTGTGTAACTTGTAACTTATAGGACAAATAGAATAGGTAATAAATAGAATTGTTTTGTTTTTAGAATTTTCTTTGATTTTTGTTTCGTGTGGTTTTTGTTTTGTCTCTGAAATTTGTGTATTAATGTGCAGTTAAATGTGTTTTAAATTTTGTTCACGTTGTTAATCTTTCTAGGAAAGGCTTACTTCAACAACCAGGGAAGACTATTAAGCATATGAAATGGGCAAGCACACCAGGTACAAGTAGCTAAATGTATTCTTATTTTTAGATAATTTTGTTCTTAACTTTTAATGCTTGCTTTTATCACTACTTTTTATCAGGTGTAAAATCTAATTAGATGACAAAGTACATTATGTATATTCTGTAACTGTTAGAGCAATTTTGGAATTCTATATTGCACACAATTTTACCAGGAGAGTTTGTTCTGCTTTTATTGTAATACTTTTTTTTTCCTTTCTTTTTTAACTATTCAAATGAATGTCTTACAGATAAATACTTAAAGTCAAGTCTGAACACAACCTGTACTGAAAAGTATAAGCCCTTAATAGAAAATGTGCAGGGGAACTGCTTTTGTACTGCGCTTGTAAGAGCAAGGGTAGAACCTACCTGTGGGAGTGATTTCTGCCTGAAGCTCTCTGTGTTGAATGCTTGTAGGATGAGGTTTTTCAGATTTGCACTGATCTTCTTTCTCTGGGGTATTTATTTCAGAATTAGGATCTGGTCAGTCAAATCCTTACTCGTAATGTAGTTTACCATTAATTTATAAAACCATTCATGAGTTTACTGTTTGTCAAAATGGTAGCTTTACAAGGGTCCAAGCTGATCTCCACGTACAATTATTTAGATAGAGAAAAGCATTATTCCATTATATCACACTTTGAGCATCTGATTCTAAATATTGATAATGTTCATATGACTTCATTAAGCAGTGTAAGTTTACAGGTCTATTTCGGTCTGTTCAAGTTCAAGCGATGTGCTTCATTAGGAAATTAAATGTAATTATTCTGGATGTATGACAGTGTCAATATGCCCATTGAACAGAAATTTCTAAAGTTGAAGTTTTCTGCTGTTATGCCAATTAAACTTTCCTAGTAATCTACTAATAGAAAATACAACTGAATGTTGGTATGCTCATGTGTGATTTCCACAGAAAAAGATAGCTTGCATTTTCTTCCTAATGTTTTTTTCTTCCTACTTTAGACCAACATTCATTCTACTCAGAGATAACAAAGGAAGAAAAAATTAATTTGATTACAACTGCATCCCTTAAAATGACAGACTTCCTGTGTTTGGGTAAGTATCTCAGGTCTTTCTTTGCTAAGTTCAGAAAAGAAGAATTAAAGAACCAGCAATTCAGCAAGTAAACTTGGCATTACATAAATTACTTATTCTGTAATTTTATCTGCTTCCTTTCCTTTTTCTGCATTTAAAATAAAACAAATGTTGACATAGAGCTAATCTATTCCAATTTTGTTTAATATGTCTTTCCTCAAGCTTAGAAGAGCATATTGTAGCTACAAGAATACTTAGGAGCAGCTGTTTTCTTTTTCTCTTTTTGGAAAGAAGGAGGGGAAAAAATGGAGCCCTGTTCAGTTTATTTTTGTATTCATCTAGCTAAGCCTCTGACTATCATGCAGTTCTTTTTTTTCTGCCTTACTGCTGTTGAGTGCAGACAATTCTGAGATGTGTAATGAAACTTGGACATTAACTGTAGATCACAGTCAGCAAAATTCTGGATTTTACGATGACTACCATCCCTATTTTCTTCCAGGTTGTACAACAACAGGACTGTCTTTCAATAGCAGAACTTTTAGTAAGATGTTGCAAACTTGTCCATACCTGTGTGGCCGTCACAGAGTCATTCTGGAAGCTGAAGAAAGATATAAAAAGAAACTTCAGAAATCATGTGGCTCTAACAGAAGACATGCAGCTTATGAGAGTAATTTGTTTTTTACTAACTGTCCTAATTCTTTTAAACTGCGTTTTGAGTTCCAGACTTGTTTAGCCTGATTCTGATCATGCTGCTCTTGTAAGCTCACTTGTTTTGTATGATTTACCAGTAATCCTGCCAAATGAGGTTGGAGCTAGTCACTTCTGTTTTGACTTGGTGTTTTTGAGTCTTGTACTTGCAATGAAGATTCACCACTGCTTCAAGCAACGCTGCCAGAGTTTGTCAAATATTATTAATAGAAGAGAGTATATGAAGCTGAAATAAATGTGAATGGATGAACCTTGTAAGAAGCTTGTTTCATTCTAGTATAAACTGGCAAAGGATGTAAGAGGCCTATAATTATTAATCATAATTTTAATTAAAAGTACATCTGCTATTTTATGGTTTGAAAGAGGCATTTGAAAAAAAAAAAAACAAAACAAAACAAAAAGCAAAACAAAACAACAAAAAACAGTTTTCTGGCATTTTTAATGGTGTCCCATTTGATCTTTCTAGAGATAGTGCTGACTCCAGTGAAGAAAGGAAAACTGCTAGTAGAGACATCTTTAAAGAGCAAACAGGATAATTTCCAAAGTAAGGCCTTCACTTGGCAGTTAGTGCAAAAAACACTTATTTTCTGAATAATTCTCTTCCAGGGCTTCACCACGAGAGCTTGTGGATAGGAGTTATAATAAAGTTCTGTGAATGCTGTCATAAAGCTGTCAGACAATGTATGTTCTATAATTGTGAAACTATTACACTACTTAACAATTAAGTTTTCTGGTACATTGTTGAATCCTGCTAGGATTTCTTTTGTGCCACCTGCTATTTTTTGTTTTGTTTTGGTGCTTAAGGTGTAGAAAGGTAGTGGAATCAGAGCACGGTGCATCTGTCTGTTCTTGGATTCGACATAATTCTATTGTACCGTTATAGCTGTGTTATCCTATAATACCTGCTTTTGTTCCTTCTTGGAATTCTGACAGGCAATTGAGTTTCTATGTGCTACATAGCTAGATGTGTAAAACTTCAATTATACAACAATACTGGAACAAGTATTGGAAAAGTATCAGAAAGCAAACTATCAGCAAATTAAGTAAATAAGGTATTTTTTACCTGTCCTGCATTATGAGGGGTTGAGTAAGATGTTAATGACAAATGGAGATAGACAAGTGAGGATAAGTTCCATCAGTTGCCCCTTTAAAAAAAAAAACAAACAACCTGGTTATCTTGATAATGCACAACAACAACTGTTCATTTATAAATAGTGGAGTATGTATCTTTTAAAATACTCTATAGCACAGTGAAAAGTAAGTTTTATCAACTCTTTTCATTACTCTGCAGATGCATATATTATACGTCATTCCTAAGGAGTTTTCTTTAGAATCTGGTGATTCTGGGTACATGCAGAGCTTGGCCTACAATCATGAAATAATACGTTCATAGAGTAATAACCAGTACTGTCTCTTAGCATGGATGACTGGAAGTCGTAACACAGGCTAAAGCAGCTCTCTAAATCAGTTCTTAAATTTTTGAACATTCGTATTACTTTTTAAAAAAACAAAACAAAACAAACATTCCCATTTTGACAAAATCAGCCCACCCATCAGGGATTCCTTTTTAGTGATCTCTTTCCAGAACTTCTGTTTACTTCATTATTTAATTTCTGGTAATGGCTAGTGGATGATTTTTATTTTTTTGAATCAGATTCAAAACCAACTAATTTGGCTATGATGCTCATGAGAATTTTAAAAAGCTTTTCTGAATAGAACAGTTTATTTCATCTAAGAACCCATTACACCAATATATTACTTCTAGCAATTAAACATTTTCTGAAGTTAATTGGATTTTTCAGTCTTTCCTCAAAAACCAGGTGATAACATGGCTCAGAAGATATTGTAAGTTTTAGTTCCTGAAATGTTACCTGTGTGTTGCTGCTCCGTTTTTTTGAAAGTAAAATACATAATGTTTTGTTGTTTTTAAGGTATTCTTTTGACTCCAATTAGAAAAAGCAAACCCAATACTTTGAATAGATATCAGCATAATAAAAATACTCGGTTATCTGAAGAATATAACTTGCAACCAACATATGAAAAATGTGAGTATCGCCAGAAAATTAGTTCTGTAACAAGAATAGCTGAAAGATCAGGTTTTACCTTTAGTTCAGGGCACTGAAAAAAGTGTCCGTGCTTGCTGCTTGGAGACAAATGGCTGAGGATTTTAATAGATATTCTTGTAGCTTCAATCATAAGATTACTTAAGTTTATTTTAACTTAAATCCTATTGTTTTGCTACTTGCCTCCAGAATTTAACTAATTCAGACATGTTAATGCCAATAATGAGAAAATGGTCTAATGAGAAATAGATATTAGTAATAAGGCAACATGTGCGTATCCATGTTCATTAGAGGCAATGTTCCTTCCCAGCACAAAAGTCAGGCTTACAGTCGAGTTCAGTTAGTTCAAAGTGGACGAGGGTTGGCCTTCACAGTTTCATAGCCTTCCAAAAAAGGCAAGATGCAAACTTGGAGAGAAAGAGGGTGTGAAAGAAATGTGCAGCCATGAATGCCAACGGTCAAGAGAAAATTGTCTATGTTCACTTGATGAAGATGAGGTTACCTGTGTGCAGCCTTATACACTTGTCTTTATCTTTGTAAAATCACTGAAAACTGTAATTCCATTTGAAGTCACCTTTAACAGGAGCCCAATACCTAAGTGAACCATATTAAATACAGATCTTTCCCTGCTGATTCTACTGCAGTCATAGTGGCATATCCCTGAAACAAGTTAACTATTTTTCTGTTGTTAGTTATTTTCAAATAATGGAACTTCCACAAGTAATGGAAATGGAAGTATGCTTATATCCTGAGCTTGTGAAAGTTGGCACAGTATAGAAATGGTACACACCTAAAAGAAATAGCTGTCCTGACTGGAAAACAAATACTGAGAGTGTAAGTTATGTAAGCGCAACAAAAATGCAGTATTTTTCTGTGACATTTGCCTTTATTTGAGTAAATGGGTGACAGTGAAGAAAAGGCTGAACATAACATGTTTGAAAAATGTCATCGTATTGACTGTTTGCTGGCAACACAATTCTCAACTAGTTCTGAACAATAATGCATTCCTTCTAATGTGAAATACTATGTAAGTTGACATGATTTTTAATTACACCAAAATAAATGCAGAACAGTAAGAAATGTTACCTGGATATAAACACAAGAGCTTTAAACAAGAGAAGAACCTGAAAAAATCTCACAGATGAAGAAATTAATGATATTTTAAAGAGAGTAAAATAAATGGGTAATCACTGGAATTTGATTTTGTGGTGCTATGCATTTCACAAAGGATGAACAAATGCTTATCTTTCTGAGAAATACAACAGGTTACAGGTAAATGTCAAACTTTCTCGTATCATATGCAACTCATATGCACTATCAGGTCATTTTTTGAGCTTTTGTTCCTGATTCGCTTGCAAAGAAACATGGGATGAAAAATTGGCAACCTGTGAGCTGATCTTTGTGCCATTTCACTGCTGTGCACACTGAGGTTTTGAATGGTCTCTGTAAACTAATCAGTTTTTATGCTAATGGAGAACTAAACTGGGAGGCATTAGAGTGGCACCTGATAGGGTACAAAGGGTTTCAGCTGAGGGCTGGATTAATACCCGTGTTTGCTAGGAAGTGGATATGTTCTTGGTTCAGTCAATTGGTGAGGGTCTGTGAGATTTTCTGTTGTAGTTTTTGCTTTGTTTCATGTGTATGCTTCTTACACAGAGGTGTGGTTTATGGATGGAGCAGGTAATGTTACTGCTGTACTCAGTAAATGTGGGGGGGTTGGTGGCAACCATTTATACTCTGAAATCTTTTCTAAAAATTGTACTGCGTTTTGTGATAATGGTTGTCTTTATTTTTATCTCCCATCTTGCAGAAACAAGAAAAACAAGGATCATCATCAAAGTCTTTCAAGAGAATTTTGGATTTTAATACATGAAGTTGAAGAACAGCATTGTTAACAGTGAGGTACAGTTACTACAATTCCAACTTCTAGAGAATTTAGATGAGTTCAGACCCATGTTTTGTACTGCTAACATTCATAACAATTGTTATGCTTTGCAGATTTCAGTTAAACTGTAAGTTTTTCTAGCACCAATAAAGCTTTTACCAATAAAAGTTACTTTTAGTTTTTAAAAATGTAAACTTCTTTGTAAACTTTTGATCGTGACAATTAATTTGGCTTTGAGCATTTTTAGTTTGCTTCATCCCATTTGCAAGAAAAGGCTTATTGCCAAAATGCTAGAAGCTGGAAAGAAGCAGTGTTCTGACTTCCTCTTCATCAGTGAAATTAGCAGCTGAAAGACTTTGTCATGGGTTTGGTGTGTATGGGAAAAATAGGGTACACTGTCAGATGTGTAGGAGAGATGCAGCCAGATCAGCAATTCAAATTAATGGAAACGCTTGAGTGAGCGTGGAGGTGATAAAAAACCTTTCTAATGATAGCGAAACATTTATGATATAAATGCTACCAAGTACTGAATTGGAGAATGCAATTTGTTACTCAAGAAATCTACATACTCGTGGAATTTCTGTACACAAGATTGGGTACTTTTAGAGAGGACAGTGGTAGAACAATCTTTTCTATTCTTATTTGCAAATAATTTTGTGTGAGACAAGATATGTCAGTGGCAGAAAACACTAAAGGTATGTTTGAAAACTGCTCAGTATAGTGGATGAATCTTAAATGGGTACAAGTAAATGGTAATGCAGGGCTTGTGAAAATGGCAGAACTTACAGGTGGAACATTTAGTATGTGGTTTATTTGCAGTATTTCTTGACTAGTATGGATGACTTGGATGATATTTGTGGACCTGCATAAAATACTGCAGCAGTGAATGACGCACAGTGTAACTACTGGTAAATTTGATTTCATTTTATGGTGGGACTTCTTTGCTTGTTGTTCAAGTTGGTGAGCAGAACCACTGTTTCTGTTAAGTTCATAATATTTACTTAATCTTTTGGGAAAGCCTTTATGACTTGTTTTTCTTTTTTTCCATGATAGCCTTATTATTTGAATTCTGATTGTTAGTATAGAATGGCAAAAATGTAGTTACTTTGCTGTGGGCTTCCACAGCGATGTAGCTCAAGTGCTTAAAAACAAACCTGAAGTGGAAGCATCAGATGATGCTAATATAATAAATAGGTCTTTTAATGGTTTTCATCTTTGGCACTTCCTTTTTCTTACTCAAATGCTCAAGCAGCGGTAAAAATGCCTGGAGTCTGTCTTGTCCATCCTCTTTACTCGAGCTGTGCAAGAAGGGGGCTGTGAACGTCCCCTTGGGTCTAATGAGTCGCGTTCTGGAACACGCTGCTTCCGTGCCGCACAACGGGCGGAGCGGAGTCGCGCCGTATCCGCCGCCACCAGGGGGCGCCGCAGCGTCCGCCCCGCTCGCAGAACGGCACCGCCCAGAGCGGGGGGCGCTGCCGGGGCTGCCCGGGCGCCGCCTGATCGGAACGCGGCGCGGCCGAGAGCGGCTGACGGCCGCCGGGGGCGGGGCGCGGCGAGGCGGCGGCGAACGGCTGCGGGGCCGGGAGTGCGGCGGGGTGGCCGCGCGGGCGGGCCGGGGAGAGGGAGGAGCGGGGTCCTCGGCGGGCCCGGGTGAGGTCACTCTTTGTGGCGGCGGTTGGCAAGATGGCGCCGGTGCCGGTGGAGAAGAAGCTGCTGGGGCCAGACGGGCCCGGCGGCGCCGATCTCCCCAGCGAGGAGGAAGAAGGGCAGAACCTGTGGTGAGCGGCCGGGCCGGGGGGACGCGCCTTCCGGGCCCGCGGGCCGAGCTGCGCCGCGCTGCTGGGCGTCCCGCTCTGTCACGGTGGGGCAGCCTGCCTCGCGGGGCCGCCTTCGCTCCACCTGCGGCCGGGGGCTGGCGCGGGCCTCTTCTGGCCCGGGTCGAGCGAGCACCCCGCTCCGATGCGGCAGGGCCGTGAGGCGGCCGCGCTGGGGCCCGGCGGGCGGGGTGCGGCGGGGAGCGCGGCGGGGAGCAGCGGCAGGGCTGGGGCCGCGTCGCTGTGGCGGCGGCGTGCGGGGCCGGAGCGGCTCTTACCGCGCGGGGACCGCAGGGATGGGGTCTGGGAGGCTGCGGTGCTTGTTCTTAGGCGCTTATCTCTTGAAAACAGCGGTAACGGAAGAAAAATGTGTGAGCGAAATACGGTAATGGATTGTGGGAAGAGTTAGTCATCAATTGGAAAGTAATGCATTGCAGTGACGTGACTGCTAGGGGAGAAAAACTTCACTGCCTGTGCTCTAGGGATTGTAAATCTGTCCCTGCAAAGGTGGCTTATTTCTGGAAACGTTGGAAAGAGAAATGAACTCACATTCTTACCTGTTTCGTACCTGGTTTGTGAACAGGGTGAGTGTACCCCAGCCCGTGTGGGCTGTGGAACTCAGGGTGCTGTCAGGGAGTGTTGCGTGTCCGGGCTGTGTGTACGAGCTGTGTGTCCCTGCTGATGGCCTGACCGCACCTTCTGCATTTCCAGGTCATCGATACTGAGCGAGGTTTCCACCCGGTCGAGATCTAAACTGCCCTCTGGCAAAAATATTCTTGTTTTTGGTAAGTAGCAGATGCAGGAACGCGGCCCGTCTGCTTTCTGTAGAGGCAAAGCACGTTGAGAACAATGATGTGAACACACTGACGCATCAGTTGGATAAAATTAGCTCCTGTAAAGTGATCTGTGGTGTTCTTTTCTCCAGGCTGGCAGTTTTACTTTCTTTTTGGCTTATGCTGTTAACTTATAATGTGTAATTAGATAAATGGGGGGTAGTGATAGACAGTGGAGTGCTTCTTTCTTATTTCTGTGGTATAAACCATGGGATTCAGCTGGCATACTTGGAAGAAAACCCAGCAGGTTTTTCCCATAATCAATAAAAACACAAGAAGACTTTTCGTTTCCAGTTGTGTTTTGAAATTCCATTCAAGTTAATTCTGAAACTGTCTTTTTCTTTCCTGTAAAAACTTACTGGCAGGTGACGATGGCTCAGGTAAAACCACGCTTATGGCTAAAATACAGGGAGCGGAATATGGCAAAAAGGGAAGAGGACTGGAATACTTATATCTAAATATTCACGATGAAGACAGAGATGGTAAGGTCATCTTATATGTAATCTGTTTATGTGATTAAGTAGCTGATGTTTTTATGTAACTCTGGCTTCAATTTTGGGTTACACCCAAGTAGCTGGTTCCAATGTTGTTGTGTATGTTCTGTAAGGTATATTGATTTCTTAAGGGCATTTTATGTTCAGATTTGATCTGTTTCTTGCCTGTTTTATAGCTTCACCTGTGAATGAGGTAGAAGTGTGCTTGACCTATTGGTGTAGCTCAGGATTCAATTAATTTCAAGATAAATAAGTCTGCTGGTGTTGAGTTACAAGGAGATTATTTTCATTTAGTAGGACTGCCTTACAACTACAGGAAGGTGGTGGTGATACATCATCAAAATTTTATTTGGATATCAGATCAAAATTTAATATGAATTTTGAGATTTAAGGTTTTCTTGATTTCTTGAGCGGTGTGTGGAATTTTGTTGAACTGTAGCTGAGCCATTTTGTTGGAGTTGAATGAGTAAAGAACAGAACATGAAGTCAGAATTAGTGTTTCTCAAATTGCGGGTTTTCTCACTTGTCCCTTTTTGTTGCTGTTGGTGATGACGATGTTCAGAAAAGCAAGAGACTGGTCTAATGGTGAGAATATCACTAATCTCATTTCATCTATTCTGCTGAAGGTTAGAGACAGGAAGAGGTGAAGAGTGAGCTCGTTGTTCTTGCTCCTAAATCTGCCTGTGTCGTTTGGGCAAACTACTGAACCTCTTTGTGCTGGTTTTCCTCCCCCAAGACTGGAATGGTGGTCTTCCTGTATACGACCTTCTGAGTTTAAAATGGGAAGAAGGAAGCAGTGATGGTGGTTTAACTATGTTTCTGAAAAAAAGATGAACTGGGAAGATCCTGTCGTGGCATTTTGGAAATGGAAATGTACTGAAAGGTTTGCATGAGTTATTAAGTACTGTATGCATCTGGTTGTTATGGAGATTGGTCCTGTGCTCATGTGGTGATAAACTGTCTTTAGATAGTAGATTTGGCACAGTTCGTGTATGAGCGCACTGCCTGTGTCATCAGTGGATGCCTGATCTTACAGTTCCTAAAAATGTTTTGTGGTGTAAGTTGCAGCATTGAGGCCATTCCTTGCTGCTTGAGGTTCTTCATGTATGTGCTTCCTCACTGTGTATCATCGTGTTCAGTACTGTGTAAATAGATCAGGGTGAAGAAACCCTAGGGCTGTTAAGATGCTGTGTGATATGGAGCTTAGGGCAGCTACAAAGGAGATGGTATTATAAGCAGATGTAACATGGCATAAGTTAGATGTGATGTTCTTAGTGGTGCTGTTAAGCTTCAAGTATGTCCCTACTCTGGAAGTATTTGTGGGCTATTCCTGAAAGTGATAAGTATTTGTGGTGGTTAGGAGAGGCTTGTTGTAAGAGCTCTGGCAGTGTGTAGCAAGAGAAAATCAGACCTTTTTGACTAGCTGACTCAGCTGGATAATTCAGGTCTTCGTGCATCCCTTCAGTAGATGTGATAGGATCTAATAATATCTGCATCTTTCCTTTTTGTCTTGTTAGCGTCATCAGCAAGCTAAATAAATAGCAAAGTGGGTCAGGACCTCCTGACAGACGAAGTTAACGCTCTGATTTCTCCAGTACATGCTCTGTTTTGTTTTTTTTAACTCTTCACATGCTTTAGGTGTGTACGTATTTGGATACAGTTTTGGGAACTAAACCTTTGCAACTGTCCCACAGTTCTTGGAAGCCATGAAGAAACAAGAGATAGGTGGTCAGAAGCTAACTGCTGTATATTCATTTTTGAGCATACCTGCTTTTTACTGTATTCTGGTCTACTTGAGACCAGCAAACCACATGGATTTATTTGCAGAGGTGTCAGGTCAGCACTGATAACTGAACCTCTGCGTCAGGGTGAAGAAGGTCTTGTCAGCTTCTTTCTCAAGTGCTGGGAGATGACTTTTCCCTTTTTTTGCTTTTTGGAAGAGTTTATTATGTCCATGAAAAATATTTTCATCATAGTGCCGAGTCATTATCCACTTCCTACCTTGCTTTGCAAATCTTAAGGAAATCTTCTGTGTTGCTTCTTGTTTCCATCTCCTGCTCCCTTTCCTGTCTTACTTCTTAAAGGATGTTTGTATCTGACTCCTGTTATGTTTGAAGGAGAGTCACTTTGCTTCATGTTGGGTGACCCTGGGTGCATGATTTAGTTTACTGTTGTCTGTTCACTTTAAGAAAAGTTACACAGATGCATATAATTTTTTTTGGGCACCTCAGTGCTTAATATAGGTGCCCACTGACTTGTTTTCATTGGCAGTGGTGGATACCTAGCTTGGGTGTCAAAAATGCATGTCGCCCCTGGTTCGGTTCTGTTCCATCAGGCATTAGATGGTTGCTGTAACACATGCTGCTTTGATCTTTAGGCCTCAGGAT
This sequence comes from Lagopus leucura, assembly GCF_019238085.1. NCBI lineage: Eukaryota > Metazoa > Chordata > Aves > Galliformes > Phasianidae > Lagopus > Lagopus leucura. The sequence goes on along the minus strand of NW_024962271.1, from coordinate 6,249,271 downwards.
AGCTTAGAGTTTCAGTACTGGACCTCTTCTACCTGAAAAATCTCCTCCTTAGGGTACTATCCCAAATTCTGCCTAGGCTAAGACATTTGTTCCTGTAGAGACTCAGGGACACCCAACCAGCAGTACTGTGAGAGAGAGAGAGAGAGAGTTCTCCTAAGATGCAGTATCCTTTGAGCATATGGCTTCTATGTATATGGCCCCTCAGTTCATCTGGATGAAAGTACTTACAGCACTAGCTGTGCAGTTGTCTCAGAATATTTAATGGCCTTTGGGCTCAGGCCCTAGAATCCTCTGTTAGTGGCATTTCCCAGGGATGTAAGTTAGAATTCTTTGCCTTTGTGTTGAGTAGGTGTCTTTGTGTCTCTGCTGTTTGCAAAGTCTGTTTGCTTTTGAGAGCTGTCTTAATTGGTAGGGTGTAGATGGGGGGGGGATCTGCATAATTTTATTACAGGATTTATTTCTGGAGCAACTTTCAGACTCTCATAGGATGATAGGTCACAGTTAAAGAGAGGGTGTGCAGCAGGTCAGTGAAATAAACTACGTCAGCTGTTCAGGTGGCTGGCTTCGTAGCAATGCCCGTATGGGTTAGCAGGCAATTATAAATACCATAGAGATCTTTCAGTTGGTCTTCAGATTACCTCTGCAATACAGTTGTCTCTGGCTGTGCAAAACATGCAGGTGAGATACAGTCATTCATACTTGTAAGAAAATCAAGTAGTCTTTTTTTTTGCCTCAGGTTTGGACTGGCCTCAGTCATATCATGTACATATTCCAGTTGAACTGGTTATTCCAGCGTGAGCCAAGGGCCGCTGGTTTCTAATGGGAATTTTTTTGTCGACCTCTTTAAACTAGTTCTATTGAAAGTGATTTTCTCCTGTTTTCTTCCACATATGGCTTGGATAATTACCATTGATACATTTTGAATAAAGGAAATGTTATTGCACTTCACAGAATCAAACTTCTGAAGTAAAATTGATCAAAGGTGGAAAACCCTTTTTGGAGCTTAAGGATAAAGTATTGACAGGATTTGGAGATGTAGTCTTAGCAGTGATTGTAATAGTCTTTAGTTAGCAACACCTGTTACTGCAGCAGGATCTGGTAATTATTTGCTCTGTGTTGGCATCTTGTGTCGTAGCCATGATGAAAGGTCCAGTTAACATTCACATCGTATGACTAATAGGAGCTTGATGTGGTGCTGACAAAGTTGAATTTGCCTTCTAGTCCTTGCCAAACTGTCAACAAGCAGTGCTGTAGCTTTCGGTGTGTTTTATATTTGTAGCAATTGAAAATCCCAAACTATACCTGATGGTTGTCTTTTTACTATAAGAAGGGAGGAAAACCTTTCACTTTGTATTTTCATATGGTGTTGTATTAAAAAAAAAAAAAAGAAGAAAAGGCAAGCAAACAATGGTGCAATTATGTTACATTAATGTGAGAGTTGGGCTTCTGGTCTTCTTGGCAGGTTGATTTCATTTGAGTGACAGTTCCACTGTGCGTTCTAGATTCAGTATGCATTCTAGATGTTAAGTACAAACTAAAACCTTAAGTAAGACAAAGGTGTTTAGTAAACAAAATATTTCCAACCTTTATTGTTACTTGCTTAAAAAAGCGGCAGCAAATCAGGGAATTAAGTTGTTCATTGAATTTTGTTACCTGCTAGGATGTGGAAGTCCTTTTTGTGATTGAAGCAGTCACCACAGGAGAAACTGTTGAAATGCAAATGAGAGTTGTAACTTTTTATAGCTTATAGGGAGACTTTAGTTAGTTTTCTAAAAGTTAGTAGTGATTATGGGGAGGTGGGAAGGGACAAATAATTGATGAATGATGTATTTCTTAAATATGCAAGAATTGTTTTAACTGCTCACTGCAAAAGATAGTTCTGAAGAGCCCAATTGGCAGAAAGATCTTTAATTAATTGGGAAGCATAACTGTCAGCCTTTGTGATGACTGATGATTGAATGCCCTGTGATACCTAGCAGTACCTAAATAGGAGGATAACAGAGATGCAGAAGAAAGGCTGCCTGTGTACAGCATCTTGATGTAGTCTGTCTGTAATTTGGACTGTTCTGTGATGTTATTCGAGACCTAATTAGCAAGAGATATATGCATATCTCTGCGCTCTTTTCTCCTTCCAATTTCTTCAGTCAAATTTTTGCCTTTTTCTAGAGCCAACGTTTTTTGATCCTGATGTTTTTTTTTTCTTGAAGTTCTGACAGCCACAGAGACTGGATTTATTTTGTGCAGCTGAAAGATTTGGAACACATGTCAAGGAAACACAGGGACAACGGCTCAAAACTCGGTAGCAGTTTTGAAAATCTGTGCTCTGCAGAGATTGGCCTGCAGACTGAGTGCATGTATTTCGTAATTCACCTCTCATCTGTAATGCTTGTGGAGACCCACTGTTCCCTCTGGACATCTGGAATAGAATGGAGAACACTTTGGAAGAGATACTACAAAGAGTCTCCTAAATACAACAAGGAGACTTGTGTCTTTTCCACTGGAAGCTTCTGAGGATTATGTAATTTGGTTAGACATGGTTGTCCAGAGTGCCTGATGCATCCCTCCTGGATGATGCTGCATTTTCAGTTTCTTCTGTTCTTGGCAAAGTTCATGCTTGCTGCCTGTCCCAGGGGATTATTTCCCCTTGCATTTCAACAAAAATTGTTTGATCACTATCCAGGTGCTATGGGGAGAAACACAAAAACTAAAATACCAAGTCTTTTGTCCTGTACTAATTCTATGAAGACACTGTAAATGGAAGCCAGTGTTAAGTCACTGTGAATTAAGGGCTGATAGCTTTGAAGTTTGGTAGGTTTTATATTTATCCTGTGTTTGGCTCCTCCTACTCCTGTGCTAGAGACCTAAGCTGCTTACTGTTTGTATCTTGTTTGCAGCTTAGTTCTGTTGTGAGATGTCTTGGGTTTGTTAAAGCAGTGTCTGAGGGACACTTAAGGCTTTCTGACCAAATGCAGCTGTGCCCACTCTCTTTGGAACTTGGCATTACACATGTGTTAGATGGGCGCTTGGTTTACTTGACATATACTTACCTCAAATTGAGAAAGGCCATCTGATGTCTAAAAGCTGTTGTGTCATCTGCCAATAATAAAAGCCAAGGAACTGAAATTACATGTTAAACAAGAAGATTCTGAATCAAGGACAGTCCTGTTTAAATGGAGGCATCTATCAATTAATGTAGGCACTTGTGCACCTGTGAGAAATGACAGGATCTGCTGGTAGCTGGGCTCTGCTCTTTCCTTTGACACTGAAGAAGTCCTCTGTTGGCTCCTATGCTAGCAAAGCAGCAGGCTGACATCCTTTGAGCTACAACTATGCTTTTTCTTTTCAGATCATACGCGCTGTAATGTTTGGATTCTGGATGGAGACTTATACAATAAAGGCCTGCTGAAGTTTGCCGTTTCTGCAGAATCCCTGCAAGACACCATTGTGGTCTTTGTTGCGGATATGTCTAGACCTTGGACTGTTATGGAGTCTTTACAGAAATGGGCCAGTGTCTTGCAAGAACATATTGATAAGCTGAAAATTCCTCCGGAAGAAATGAGAGACATGGAACAGAAGTGTAAGTCTTTGTGCATCCCTACATAATTGCTTTTTTTTTTTTAAACCTGTCTCTTGCCACTTTCTTTGGTAATGATTAATATCTTCTGGTTAGTGTTTTGAGAATGCATTGAATAACGATTGCTTTGAAGTTATGAACATAACAGTAGACTGTTAGGCTTTAAAAGAAGTCTTGCAGTTTTGTTCTGCTAGCAAAATTTCAGGTGAATTGTCTAAATTCCTTGCAATCATGAGATTTTGATAATTTTTTTTTTTAAACCATTTCTTAAAAAACATGGAATCATGTTTTTAAAAACAGTGCCAGAATTTAGTAGTAAAGTGAGCTGTCTGCTTTCCTGTGGGTATCCAAAGCAGGTTCCATTCCCTACTATGTATGTTCCCAATATATTTCTTTGCCCTTGCTTTTCATGAGCTTCAGACCATGGTCCTGGTACGTCTCACTGTGGCTGTTCTTGCCGTGTGACTTTAGGAATGTTGTATAAATTTAGTTTCTTGCCTGGCATAACTGTGGCAGGAATGAATCTGGCACAGGCAAGCAGTCGCTGCTGCAGTACTGCTTCCTGCAGCTTCTTTTCTTCTGAAATAATTTGGAGAGTTCTTACAGACTTCTTTTCCGTATTCAAATTGAATTACTCCAAAAATAAATTCCTTCGGTGGAAAAGATCTTAGCAACGTGCTCCTTTGCAGCTCAAGTACAGATGGATACTGATCCTGGGTGGGCGCTGCTTTCTGTTGTTGGTGGTTTGTTTTTTGCAGGACTGGTTGCTGTGTTTACACCTTGGCAGATTCGGTCTCGTAGCTTCCTCAAGTTCACTTCAGGGAGCAGTGTAATCTGTTTGGCATGTGGGCATTCAGATGTATTTCTATAGCTGATCTCCTTTCTGAATGTTAAATACTGCTTTCCCAAAAGGCCTGTGCCTACACCATACTGGTTCAAGTATATGCTTGCTGATTGAAGCCATCTGTGGTTTGATCATCAGATTATATTAAATAAAAAACAATAAGGGAAAAAGCATTATTTTTGAGGAGTAGTGGATGGAAAAGCAGTTTGATTTCAAAATACTGCCTTTAACCTGATTTGCATTTTTGGAAGTGCACCAAATTTTATAAAATAATTTTATAAAATTTTATAAAATAAAGATGGAGTTCTTTGTGCTTCTGAAGCTGACTTTTGAATAGGAAAGTGTGTTCAGCCTTCGCTGAGTGTGCACTGTGTGGAGGATTCAGTTACAGTCACAGCTTCAGCACAGCCCTTGGGGAACTGAGAAGCCGTTCCAGGAGTAGTGTCATGGACAGTTACAAAGGGAGTACCTTCAAAATTCCTGGTGTGTCTTGGTTTTTGATAGAGGGAAAGGAAAATGCGCAAGCTGCCTGTTTGACACGCTTGTAGGGCTCTGCTGCCATCGCGTGGGTGAGCGCTGAACTTCAGTCTGTTACAGACATGCAGGTAAAACGGGGCCTTCGTCTCGGCTGCAGAGCATCCCTCCTGCTGCTTCTCTCAGTCGCTGTGTTGGATAGTTGTCTGCTCTCATACGTGACTTTTAAGTTTCTGTAGGCTGTCCCTAAGGCTAAATTACTACTTAAAACTTCGGCTGCTGTAACGGCCAAGTATGCCCAAGAAATGGATGCTATGGTTCTGGCCATATTTTGCAGCATAACTTCTTTGAAAATAAAAAGCATGTGTGCCTGAAGTGTGTTTTGTGACGATGGTCCCCCAAAAGGCCATGCCTGCAAAGTTCTCCCTGCTGAAGTTCTGTACTGCCTCCTGAGATAAGCTGCTGCTCAGAAAGTGGAGAACTACATGCAGCAATAGCAATTATGAAAAAAAAATGGGATGATAAAGCATGTATGTAAAGCAGGCAATCAAAACATAGAACAGGTGCAGAGCTGTTAAATTCATGCTAGTAAAGCCCCTCTGCAGCATTCTGCCTCATGGAGATATGTGTTTCCTGATTTCAGCTCTTACAACCATGTGCCCTTCTGCTTGCTTCTAGACTTAAGATGGGGCACATGGATAAAGCTTTCAGTGGCAGCTCTGGTTCTTGTTGGCTCTGGGGAAATGTTTTCTAGTATCCGTCTAAACTGTTGCTAGGTTATGATTTCTCTATTACTCGGATCTTTCTGGTAGTTTCTGGAAAACAATGTTGTTAGCTCACCATTTTTGAATGGAATTGAATTTTGGACTGCCTGCCTTTGCTTTCAAGGTTTTTGTGGCCTTTCTCCACCCTGCCTTTGGTGTTTGCTGTTTGAGATACAGACTCCAGGCTCTGCTGGGTGGATAATGCCAGGCTCCATCTGGCACATAGGAGACTTTCCCTTTGTGTTCAAGAGCTTCTATGATGGGAGGCAGGATGCACGTAAGGAAGCAAGAGGCTGCCTTGAAAAAACCTGAAATATTCAGACTATACCAAGAATGTAATTTTGTCTGTGCTCAGTCCTCTTACTGAGCTGCTCTTGCTCGCTCTGGATTCAAATAAACCTTCAGTTCATGTGTTTTAACTTCATATTTAAATAGTGATTTATCAGAATTAGTACAGTCAGTTCAGAGAAAGTCTGAATTATGTCTCCATACTTAATAATGCAAAACAAAAAAAAAGAAACAAACAGAAATCAGGAAGTGCAGAAATACAGTATGCTTGTAAAATGGCTGTTATGTTATGGAGCATTTAGAACTGAATACATGAAAGACAGTAACATACCAGAAAATTAAGTCGTGTCCCTGTTGAAGCTGAAGTGGTTGTATGTTCTCTGCCTTTTCTGCATCAAACATACAGCTGTAAGAATTTGTAAAGTAAAAGAAACATACTTTTTCTGGATATCTCTTCAGCAGTTTCTCACTCAGACCAACATTTATGACCACAGTGCACAAAAAAAGCCAAATGCTGCCTGAGTTATTGGTGAGGTGGAGTAAAGTGGTACCAGGGCTCTGAATCCTTTTTGGTATTTTTCTTGTTCTGCTACTCAGTGCTTCTGTGTTCTGTGCACTCACTGAAGCTGGTGTGTTTTGTCTGTAAAATCTGCTAGTTGCTTTTTAGGTGCTGCTTCCCATCAGTTGCTCCTGTGCTAGGAGCAGTGCCTGCCCTTACAGGTAACTTCCAGTGATTCTTTGTAAATAATCAGCAGTATAAGAGCAGAATTGTTCAATTAATTGGAAACTTGAATTTGCTCACTGTGTCAAATGCAAAAATACCCTTATAATCCATTAAATACAAATAAAGATCTTATCTGGATGAGCCACAGGTTTGATAGACAAATGAGCACACTGTAGTGGATGCTTGATTTTTTCATTTTTATTTTTTAATTGCATATTATCATCTGGTGATAGTTTTCAAGTCTGCTAGACAACTCACTGTACTCTCATCCTTACTGGTACATAGCAGCAGTCATTTTTCTGCCTTTTATTGAATGTGCACTTGCTTCAATTTATTTCTATAAGAAAAAATGTTTTTTCACGGATCATTAAAACAAAAAACGGTGAATTAATGGCTGTACCTTACATAATGTCATTCCTTAATGTGGTGTGTATGGCAGAGAACATACCAATAGCTTGCTTTAAGGAGGAGAGGAAATGCAGGTTCCTGTAAGCTGTTTGGGTGCATGATGAACTGCAGGTCCAATACACGTCTGAGAGCAGAGATCAAGTGGGAAAGCAGTGGATGAGCATGAAGTTGCTGTCTGACAAAGGAACACCTGAACAGAAACGGGTGTGCACTTGTAGCAGTTGTTGACAAGAGCTGTTTGTTGCACTTGTGATGCAGGTTTACTCCCACTGAAGTTCTGCATGGAACGTGGGGCTGAAGGGAAGTCCTGACAAAACTGCTCCAGCACCCACCACTCCCTGGTGTTTAAATGGCTTGAAGCATGCTCAAAGCAGGTGCTTCTGTGCTCAAGATCCAATTGTCAGAGTTTCTCAGTACAGCTTTCAGCTGCTTTTATCCATAATCACCAATTCAGCAATACCTTTGCTGACTGAAACTGTGTCTTGAAGCACTTCTCAGTGCTAGCCGTGGGTTAATAGCAGGCTGTGTGCAGGACTGACAGTGGACAGCAGCAGTGGCTTGTGCAGTTCGATCTGTGGCGAAGGTTTCCTCCCTGGCACCAGATCAGCTAGGGTGGGATGCAGCTCTCTGTGTGCAGGGTACAATGGAATTTCCATCTCCAGCTGCTGAATGCGAGGCGGTACTGACAGAGGGCATCTCCCTGAAAACATTTTGGTTTCTTTTCCACCAGAAGGCACTGCCTTGCCAGGTTTAAAAGTCACTGGATTTTTTTTAATTAATAAAAAAAAAAAGAAATTCCTTGGTTCTTGTGAGATTCTGAACTGATGAATGAAAGTCTGTAGTAATCCATGTTTATGTATTTATTTTTATAACTTTGTAGTTATATTTTACAACAAGAGCTTAGAGCTCTTTCATGAGAATGACACACATTTGTTTGTTTCTGACAAACACTGCCATTTGTGCAGCTTTGGGCAGAATTGTTTTTCTGACTTGCCCTTTCTTCCACATCTCATTCTGCCACAGAAGTATTTCCTATTTAGAAAAGGTACAGTGACTTCATTTTGCAGGCTTTGTATTGCAGACTTTGCTGAGTTTTTACCACTTCCTAAACCTCAGAAGTATCAGATGGCCCTGTCACGTGGCTGCATGTACTGAACAACAGGTTCTTTGTGAATGTGCTGGCGGCTCAGCCTTGTGGAAGAGCTTTCCTTACTGTATGTATGGTCTGCTCTCACCGTGGATCTGAGGACTTTGAGTGTAATAAGGATGCCTTCATGGGAGCACGTGGTGGAGCTGTGGGCTGGTTGGCCTGGCGTGGACAGTGGGCTGTGGCACACAAGAGCTGCCACCCAGCTTGGTGAAGGAATGTGTGGGTCCCACTTTGCTTCCCGAATGGTGCTAATACTATTTTTAGATACTTCAGTGTTTGATAGTGCTCAGTGTATCAGTGGAACACTCAGCAATGCCATAAGATGGAAGGACAGAACACATCTCGCTTTCTCCAGGCTGTGCTGTAATTTTGCAGAATGTGGTTGAGTCTCTTTTGCTAATGTTTAGATGTCCTTGAGTCTGTATTTATGCAGTGTATGTTTTATGTTTCTGGCATTTGGCTCCTGTAAGAGAAATTTAGAGTAACAGAAACTTAAATTATGGTCTATAAGGTTAGTATTGTAAGAGCGGCTGTTTCAAAATAGTATTTTTTTTTTTGTCCATTTACTGAATTTTGGGAGAGTTGTGTTTGAAGAGGCAACAAGGCTTAAAGTTGCATTGTATTCTTGTGGAATGCTCATTTTAAAGAAACAGAAGAAAAAAAGGAGATTTCAAGTTACCGATTGATAAAAATATTTTAGCTCACATTATTTCTGATCTAAAAAGAACAGCTAATTCCTTTGTTTTGTCTCACAAATATCTCTCTTTTCGTAGTTATAAAGGAATTTCAAGAGTATGTAGAACCTGAAGAAGGCTACCAAGGATCCCCCCAGAGAAGGGGCCCTTCTTCAGGCCAAGAGGATGAAAGTGTTTCTTTGCCACTTGGAGAAAATGTGCTGACACACAACCTTGGTATTCCTGTGCTGGTAGTTTGTACAAAAGTGAGTTCTGTTTGCTACTGTGAAGCACCTAGTTACTTTACTGTTAGAATGTTGCATTATACAGCCATGCACAGTTTATTTTTGGATTAATAATATAATTATTATTAATCAAAATAAGACACTTATTTTAAAGTCAGCTTCGTCATCAGTGTCAGTTTTTAATTTTGCAGAAGGGCAGTAACATGCTGATCACTTCATCTTTTGACATAGTGGTGGCATTTCAAAACCAGAGACTCAGAGTAAACGTGGTGTTTGTAATACTAAGGAAAGGGTAGAGATGTGCTGGGATTAAATGATTGATTTTTTTCTGATACTGTTTTTCTCCTATTCTTCCAGTGTGATGCAGTGAGCGTACTAGAGAAGGAGCATGATTACAGAGAGGAGCACTTTGACTTCATTCAGTCACACATTCGTAGATTCTGCTTACAGTGTATCCTTTCCTGCTCTGAAGAGATTTTCTGAAATCTGGAAGCAAGAAAATAATGTTTTTGTTTTGAATTAGGCATAAAGTTAATCTGAGGAATTGCACTTTGAAGTAGTATTTAGCTGTTTATTACATAGCTTTTCTTGCTGTAAAGGTGTTTAAAAATGCATACAACGTGCAGCTTTTCAAAGTTAAGTGACTAGGAGACACCTAACTTTGGTATGTCAGTAAAAGTATCATGAATCTTCTCTTGTTGTGCTTCCTTTCTCTCCCCAAACACTGAGTAGTGATAGTTCTTGTCTAATTACTTTTTCAAACATGGGTCCTAATAGATATGTGACTGTTGCACTCCTTTTTTGAAATTACTAATATAATTTTAAAACTGTATCCTACGTATTTTTCCTTAAATAAGTAATCAGATGGAGCTGCCTTGATTTATACATCAGTTAAGGAGGAAAAGAACCTTGATCTGTTGTATAAGTACATTGTACATAAAACGTACGGTTTTCAGTTTACCACTCCTGCCTTAGTGGTAGAAAAGGATGCAGTTTTTATGTAAGTCAATTGTACAAAGCAATCTGGAAGCATATTGCTTCTATTAAATGCCACACATTATACAGACATAGATGAAAGACCTACATCAATGATTTTATTGTATTATATTAAGTTGGAAATGGAATGTAAACTACGATAATAAATGTAAATACTTTAAGCAAGTATCTTTTTCCTTCTAATGGAAAGGATGTCGTATTGCAAAACTAGTCTTTGAAAATAGTATTTAAAGAAATAAGTGAGACTCGAAGAGTTGCTGTCTTTCGTCATTTTTCATATCTATGAAATACTTTTAGACATCTCTTCTAATTATATGTTCTCAGTCTTGTTTTTAAACAAAAATGACTCTAATGAAATCTTCTGACAAACTTCAGCACATACCTGTTGCGCTTCCAGCAATTTGGAAGCATCTTTTAGAAGTGCCACTTTTGAAGTGTTTTGATTTTTGTTACTTTAGATAAAAGATACCTGGAGCATACTGGCTGGTTCTGAAAAGAGCAATATGTAAACTTGAATGGTTTGTGTCATTTTTTCGGAACAAGTGGTCTCTATATCTGTAATTTCTGTGGCTCAAAAGACAAAGCTTTCCTTCAATTCTTTTCATAGACCTGCTGGTTGGGACAATGAAAAGAAAATTGCCATTTTACATGAAAACTTCACAACAGTGAAACCGGATGATACATATGAGGACTTCATTGCAAAACCTCCTGTACGAAAGGTAAGAAGAGGTAAACTCTTTTCCGTCTGATAAATAAGTACAGTTTGCTTGAATGGTTGCTAACAGCAGTGTTGAAAATCTTCAAGTCTAAATACTTTTTTTTGTATCCAAAAGCATAAACTGTCAGGTCTTTATTTTCCACTAATTTAAGATACTAAAACAAAGAAATCATTCACCCTAGTGAATCAAAGGCAGTCCAAAATCATCCATTTCATGTGAACCTTTTGGGAAGTGTAGTGCAAAAATGCCTTTTGTAAACTGAGTATGCTATTCTAAGAGTTCAACAGTTTCACAAGTGCTTTTGAGGCTATTATAAAAAAGAGACCCTGGTAAGGAAGAAAGTGTATTACTGACATTAGTGCTAACCCTTGTGATTGCATCAGCTGTTAAAATTGATTAAGGATCAGTGTAATGTTTTTGGGAGCTGTGGGGTTGAAAGGTTTTACAGAGTAAGGTAATAAAATAGGTATTTGAAAGATGCTGATGAGATTGAAAACTGAGCTTAAAAAGACAAATATGGCTACTTATCGGGAACTCTTTTTCTGAGGGGAATTTCCACCAGCTTGCTTCCTTGCTAGGTTACTTATTCACATAAAATGTTTTTTAATCACAACTTCTTCCATATTTCTTCTCTTTAATGTGTGAAATAAGTTAAATTATTTTAAGTAACAGTGCTAAACTTCTGTCTCCTTTTCTTTGCTGTTGACCACCAAGCCAAAAAAAAAATTGAAATCAATTTCTATTTTTAATTTTTTTCAACAGTTAGTCCATGATAAAGAGCTGGCAGCAGAAGATGAGCAAATATTTCTTACGAGACAGCAGGTAAAAAAAACCAAAGCCTTACTGTATAAGACTTCACTTTAAGCTCTCCATTATTATTTGCCTCCAGTTTTCCATTCCTCATTCGCTTTACAAGATAATGACTTCTCAGCTTTGCAACTTCAAATGTAATTGTGAGCTAAGACTTGCATGTATTTGTATGCGTATGAGTAGGGAATATAGCCACTTGACTTGGTAAATTGAAAGGAAAATATGCTGAAAACAAAACCAAAAAAATCATTCTAAGGGAGAAGAATAAGATCATTTGAAATTTCACGACTTGCATAGGTCAATCTGTAAAAGTTTAAGTACCGTTTTCTTACAGCTAGAGGCTTGAAAGCAAGAAAATAATGTTTAAATTTGAATTAGGCGTAAAGGTGTCAAATTTAGCCATGCTGTGTCTTATTCTCCTTTGTTTATAAGAGTTGCTTTGTTAGTTAAAAGAAAACAAGTAATAGTTTTCTGTGTAGTTGATTGTAAGTATCATAAAGGTTACAGAGACTTGAGTGTCAGTGGTTCTGATTTGTGGTTCTGAAATGTGTTTGTGTAAGACAAAGGACTGAAGGAAATGTATTTGTTTTAGCGGTCTCCTAGTGGTGAAGTTTGGAAGTATATCAATACTGAAGAGGAAGTCTATAAATAGCAGAAAAGTGAATGATTAAATAAACTAATAGTGAGCTTCACTGTATTTTATTCCTTTGTAGTTCCTGGAATATATTTAACATTCTTAATATGCTGTTTTTGCAGTCATTCCTTGCCAAACAGCCAGCAACGCCTACAAGAGCATCAGTAAGTAGATCCAAGAGAAGAGTAGGAGGTGTTTTGTTTCTTTCTATGGAAAAGAGTGAGAGATTCTAAACTGTAGAGGTCCATCCACGTTGTAAACATGAAATAGATAATCTTCTCAAACTTCAGAAAATTACAAAATATTTGATAATATTTTAACATTACTAAGAAATGAATTCATTCTAACTAGCTGTGGAAGCAGAAATATCTGATGATTATTGAACTGAAAATTTCATACACTGATTCATTCTTTCCCTTAGTGGAGGCACAGACCCAAAATAACCTGTGTTGACTTTGTTTATTTATTCCCTCAGGTGTATAGAGTACATTGGCAATATGAAAGTTTCTTTTTAATGTTGCATTTAGTTTATGTAATCAATTCATTCAATTTGTTCTCTGATCTGTGTGATACTGATTTTTTTCTTTTTTCTTTTTTTAAGGAATCTCCTGCAAGAGGACCTGCAGGATCCCCAAGAACTCAAGGCAGAGCCGGTCCTGCCAATGTACCTAGTGCCTCACCAATAACATCAGTTAAGAAACCAGATCCAAATATCAAAAGTATGAATTAGCATCTTACTATTTTTTATGTGTTGTTTCCCTTAGAAAAAAATATTCCTAAAAAATAAAGATCTTGGAATTTATTCACTAGCAGTGTAGTGTCAGTTTAATAACACAAATCAATTTATGGCATCAATCCATTTTTTTTTTGGTTTGATTTTGTCATGCATGTGACTTGCAGTTCTGTTACTGACAAGCAGTTAGAAAGAGTTGAAATACATTAATTTTTTACATTGCTTAAGTACATTTTCTGTGCATTGATTGGATTATTAGAATGCAGACTGGTTTAAAGTTCACATTTTTATACTTTCCAGCCTGGAGAAGAGAAGGAAGCGAGGTGACCGGATAGCGGCCTTTCAGTACCTAAAGGGGAGCTACAGGAAAGAAGGGGAAAGACTCTTTAGCAGGGTCTGTGGTGATAAAATAAGGGGAAATGGTTTCGAGCTAAGGGAAGGTAGGTAGGTTTAGGTTAGGTATAAGGGAAAAATCTTTTACAGTGAGGTTAGTGAGGCACTGCAACAAGTTACCTAGTGATGTGATTGATAACCTGTCCCTGGAGACTTTCAGGGTAGGGCTGCATAAAGCCCTGGGCAACCTGATCGACCTGGGGTGTACATTGCAGGGGAGTTGGAGTAGATGGCCTTCAGAAGTCCCTTCTAACTCTATGATTGTGTTCTATATTTGAGGTTTATTTCCTTGGTTTGTAAATGTTATCTCTGTATGGGAAAAAATAAATTCACTGGTAGTAACTATTGTATAAATATATAAATATGCTTTTTGTTTGTGTGTATGTGTGTGTTTTGTTCAGATAATGCTGCAAGTGAAGGTGTCTTGGCTAGTTTCTTTAACAGTCTCTTGAGCAAAAAGACTGGCTCTCCTGGGAGTCCTGGTGCTGGAGGAGTGCAAAGTACAGCCAAGAAATCAGGTATTGGAGTTGTTACTGCATGTTTGAAATATTTTATTTGACCTGTGTTGGCCTAAATGCTTGTATCTTTTAAGCTGATGCGTGAAGTGGCAGATCTTGACAGATGATGCAATGCCAAAATGTGCACATGAAGTTCTCTTAAAGTACTACTGCAACTTCGTGACTCAGGGCTTCTATCAAACTTGTTATAACTCAGTTCTCTGAGTGAAATGTAAATAACGTTTGATTCTGTGTCCAGAAGGTGCTAATCTTTTACATTAGAGTTCCTTGTCTTCTTGACACTTAACTACTGTACTACTTAACAGAAGAGCATTTCATTGAGTTTAGAATGTAGTTTCCAGTTGAACTATTGAAATCTTTACATCATTCAAATTTAAATGAATTATATATTACAACAGCTTGAAGTTATCTCATAATTATTTTACTATTTTATTATGATTCAACACATCAAGTGGATTTGTTCTGTGTATATGCCTATGACTGCATTGTATGAGATATTTACTAGTAAACAATTACAGTATTTTAGATGAAAATAAACAGAACAAATGGAATAGTATCTACAAAATTAAGCATTATCAAGTGCATGGTTGTTCCAGCCAATCTTAGAAATTCACTTCTTTGCTGATTGCTTTACTGTGCATTTTCAGTATTGGCATTCCTGTCACACTGTACACTCAAGAGCCTTCCAGAGTTATTTCACTGCTGAATTATTGCTAGATACTCTACTTCTAATCCTAGAAGCGATTTCATGTGTAACATAATGATTAAACCCACAGTTTCTGATAATGCTTAGAAGAGAGTGTAAGACCCAAATGTTCTGAACTGGAGTTAAAAAAAGAGGTTTGATGCCAGACAAGGATGATATAGCAATTGAAAGAACAAGAGGGAATAGTTGGAGCATGTGTACTTGAACTGAAACTATTTCTACAGAATTAAAATAAAGTGTGTATATTCAGTCATTTATTTACTTATTGGGAAGACTTTTACATGACACTTTATAAACTGTAATCTCCAGAATGGCTAGAATTTGATTCAGTATTGAATAATACTTGAGTCAGTATTTTGTGGGTCTGATTTTTTTTTTGTTTTTTTTTTTTCTCCAACATTTGCTATGAATTCTGCAGATCTCCTAATTAGATCTCCTTATTGAATTTATTTATTATTTAAGTAAAAATAAATGGGCTTTTGTATTATATATTCCCATTTCATTTTCATTATAGAATTTTATGTACATTAAAAATATTAAATTCTGCCCCAAAATAGAGTGCCTTCTCCCATTAAACACTGCTCCATCCAGTTCACTGTTGTGTGATTACTTACTGCAACGTCAACTTATCTGTTTTTATAGAAATAAGACTAGAAATAATTTTTAGAGGCTATTTCATCCCTTTTCTTTATCAAAGTACAATCAGTTTTGGAGCCCCTGAGTGATACTTGAAAAACAGCAAACCAACAACAAAAAATAAATGAAAACCAACCGAACAAAAAACCTCTGAGATAGATGCAGTGTCATCTCTCTGGGAAGTCTGTTCCAGAACTTAACTTCTTAGTTATTTTTTTTCTAACATACAGTCAGTATATCACTATTCCAGTACTATTCATCTTTTTCTGGAGAGATGGAGAATATCCTGTCTTTCTTCAGAGCAGTCTTCTGCATATTGGAATACTACTGGCCATTTTACTGTGATTTTTGTCCAAACTGCAGAAGTAACACTTGTCAGCCAGCCTTTCCTCATAGGGTGTATCTATGGCTCTGATAATTCTGACTGTTATGCTATGTACTTTTGACTGTTTAGATGACCTTTTTCTTTTGCTGCTGAGATGTGAATGCACTACTTCAGACAAGGCTTTGTCGGCCTTAACAAGAAATTAATTAATCTGCATTACCATCACAGCACGACTCATGCCAAGGTTGTGTTTTTTTGGCTGTATGATATTGGTCAACCTTTGTTAGAGCAGTACAGACAGTTTAATACAATTTCCGCATCCTAATAGGATGTTTTCTAGGCTTGATTAAATTACCTGAATATTTACAAAGGCAGTATTTTATTTCTTTTGCTTTCTGTTTTTTGACAATTTATGTAAATAACTTTTTTACATCTAATTCTCTTGTTCAAAATCCTTTGTAGTTTCTTTGAGAATGCTAGCCTGCATATCTGGGAACGGTTGGACAGTGTAGGTTGTTGTTCTTGAATACTGACTAGTAGTATGGATAATTAATGGGTAATTTTATAAATTACAGTTGGTTTTTTTTTTTTTTTCCTAAATAGAGACTGTTTTTCTAGTTTATGTGAAGGTTATGTGAGATGTGATATCGACCGCTTCTCCCTTCTCCACAGGACCTGTTATCCTATCATAGAAAGAAATTTGGTTGGCTTGACACACCTTATTGGTAACAGATCCATGCTATCGTACTGCTAGGCTGTTCATAAACATCTAAACCATCATTGCATTTTATGGACAAATAGTAGAGTAAAAACTAACTAGTTTTTAATGAGCTTTACTATTTCCTCTTTCAGTCTTCTAGAACATCATGTGCCTTCAGGAGTTCTCAGAGATGACTAATGGCTAGTTTTAGTTGTTGTTTTTTGGTCAGCATTAACTTCTAATTTAAGTAGATTATTTCTCTCATGAAACATCTAGAGACAGCAGTCACACATCCTTTCTTAACTCTTTGTTTTATTAGACTAAATTAGATGAGTTCTCTTCTGATAAAAGCTGAGCTCTATTTTCTCTGCTAGTTTCTTCTTCATTACTTGCCATCATTGGCTTATCTTTTCTTGAACATGAGTGATTAGAATTGTGTGCAGCACTCCTGATACGTCTCATTGTAGTGCCTGCAGCAGCATTTGTCTTTCTTTGGTGGAAGTCCCTCTCCTGAGGGATCACAAGATTGCAGTTGGCTTTTCTTGGCTGTATCAAGTTGGTAGCTCACACTCGTCCCCTCACTTTTGGAACAGAACTGTCGGCTTTCAGTCACAAGAGAATATGCCTGTTCCTTGTCAGATGATGTTCTCACATCTTATACTCAACCAATATATGGTTAAACTTTCCTGAGAAGGTAAGAAGGACTCTTAACACTGATGTCTGAAAAGCTCTTGTTGAGTTTACAAAGGCAGCTGTTTAGTTGTTCTTTTGTGGAAGGGTTGAGGAGAGTATCTTAAAATGTTTTAAAATGAATTCAGGCAGCCTCGTACTAAAATAATATTTGTAAGGATTATAAGTATCTAATTAAACTATTTTAAGAGCCCTAAGTTTTCAGAAGGTTGCCACTAAAAGTATTTGTCTTCTTAAGAGATTGCCTGTTTCTCCCACCGTTGTAAATATCCTGTGGTTGAGATTGAGATATTGTTACAGGTTGAGAGAGACATTATGGATTTCAAATAATGATCAGCCTGATCAATTGGTTTGCCCCACATCTTATTTGAGAGAATACTCTGATCTGGGTAGAAATCCATCTTACTCGTTTCTATGCTGTGCAGTTTTTCACCCACTCTGTTTGCTTTGACGTTGCTGGACTATCTTCTTCCAGTTGTAGATCTTGACTCTTCAAAAAGCTTCAAATGATGGATTCTGTGATGAACATCTTATTTCCTTATGTATCTACAGATACAAAAGATTTATTTCATTTCTGTTCACAGATACTTTCACTTTGAAAGGTTTAACTTCACCCTTCCAGATGAAGAACTGGAGTTTGCAGCTCTCATTTTACACTTAATTGGCTAAGGCCGCTAGCATTCTTGGTGATATTCTTGTAGGGAAACTGAAAGCAAATATCAATTTAGTTTACAATGGAGTGGTATTTTAAATTTTCTTAATAAGAGCTCTTTTGTTTCTTTTCATTTGAAAGGTGGTCATCTGTGACAGTGGTAATGGGGAGTGTATAAAACTACGTATCGCTCAATAGTTGGGCAGTGTTTTTCACAGGTGATGTGAGGCAGTGGCAGGAGACAACTGTAATGATACAGTGCATTTCTTATATATAAAAAAAGCCACGGTTGATGTTTAGACCTACTTTTGCTCAAGTGGTTAGAATTTGTTTAAATCAGAGTGCCCTTATTCTACAAGGGAAGTTTTTTGTATTGTAATTTGTAAATTTATTACATTTTTTAATAAAAATTGTTTAAATATTGATGCTTTGAATAGATGCTTTTAAGAATACTGTGGCTTATGATCAGCATTTAAATCTAAAACCAATGCAGTGATTAAAAGTAGCCTTTTAACTTAGTCTTTGTACTTTGGAAAAAAACACTTAAATCTTCAACAGTCAAATCTTGCCTTCCTAATGTTTTCAGCATGTACCCTGGAAAAAATCCACCTAATATTTCACACACATTTGAACTGGAAAACAGATGCTTGTTAAATTCTTTGGCTGTGTAAGGAAGCAGTACATGGTTATATAATCTATTTTTTTGTCTAAAAGTATAGGTTTTTAATCTTAAATGCTTGTACACTGTGGGCTTTAGAATGTATTGTTCCAATTTTAATGATTAATTCATCTGTGGGTTTATAATTTTCAGAATGAGGGAATTAAACTGTAGTTTAGTGGGAGAATTGTTAAAAAGTTTTGAGTCTAATATAAAAATGTATGATATGCTGTTCCATGAAATACTTCAGTGTGCCTGTTTTCAATTGAAGAAGTCCTTTGTAATGATGGCTCTGAGATATTAAATGAGTACGCAGCTCATGTCCCCCTTTGTAAGGGAAGCACTGTCTGCGGACATGAAAGAGTTAGTTGTTTAATATTGAAATGCATCAGGAATAAGTGCGACCAAACAAATGTGATTTTTCTAGCAGGTCTCCTACGTACCTGGGAGAGCTTGTGGTTGGAATCTTTGTTGAAAAGACTCCTTGCTATATGTACTAATAACAGAATTGTGTACAGTTAATTTTTCTAGAAAATTCTAAGTGTGATTGTTTTTAAGATTCTTGTTGCTTTGGTGTATGTTGCAGATATTTTCATGCTTTGTATCTTGGTTTTGGTTGAATCAAGTCTTGTACCGGTCTTTATGTAGATGTTGCCTTGTATTTAGTCAGGCCCAGTGTTGTTGGGTAGGTGGTGAAATAAGAAGCAATTAAATAATATACTGACATAAAAAATGATCCTATGAATGCATGTACTCATCAGTTAAAATATTTTCTGGATGGTAGGTTGCTTTAACCTTGTTCTTTTTCTTTTTAGGACAAAAAACAGTTTTGACAAATGTTCAAGAAGAATTGGATAGGATGACTCGCAAGCCAGACTCTATGGTAACAACAAGCTCTCCTCCGACAGAGAATGAAGCTTGATAGCGCTTAAAAATGCATAAATAAATGACCAAATAACTATGTATATTGATCTGATAAGACCAGGAATTTTCTGCTATGGCAGATGCTATCAGTTTTTTTGGGGGCAGGGGAAATGAGCTTACTATGTCATTGCCTTGTCCCAGTAAAAAGTGCACATTCAGGAAGTTTGCATATAAAATCCTCTGTATAAGATAACCATTTAGAGTTTATATAGGGCAATTCTTTTGGTTTTCGAGGTAAGCAGGTGCAGCTGCATTTCCTGTTGTGAAGAGCACAGAGAAGCAAGATGCAGAATTATTACTAAAATACTACTTATGACTGCACATAAGGCAAGAAAGAAACGGAATCCTCTATCAGAATTATTGGAATTGGCTACTCGTATGTTTACAAATGAGTTAAATACTTGGAAAGGTGGTGGTGATGTAACAGAACATTAATTAGGTTGAAAGAAGCCTAGGTAGGAGATGGAGCCCTAAAAGGGAAGCAGATTTGAATCAGTAAGAAACAAGAATGTTGGATTGACTGGAGAGGAGCAATGTTGTCAAATCCTGTGTTTTGCATAGGGTAAATAATCCCTGTTTTAAAAAAGACTACTTTATATTGGAGAATTCCAGGCCAAACACTAAGCATCATGGGAATTTATTCTTGTTATAAATCTTGTTTTAGTTTAGAAGAAAAGAAATGTCTAAGAGTGTGGATGCCCTTTCTGGTGTAGCTGACAAAGGGAGAAACTTAAACTTGTTTAGATCCAAGTGCCTGGCACAGCGTGTGATGTGTCTTTAGAAGGTGCTTGAATTTATTGTGCACTGTAGTACAAACAGTCACTGTTTGGTTTTATTTTAAAATGCGTAGTTTGGCAATTTGTATTTAATTTTAAGTCCTGTTTTCTGATAGCTTCTGCCTTTTTTTATGCCGAGAGGCTAGCCTATGAAGAATGGTCGGTGACGTGTCATTTTCCCATAATGAAATGTGCTACAGAACACTCAGTATTTTTTTCTTACTTTTTGTAACTAAATATTTGCTACCAAGCTAAAACTGTTTCCTGCCTTATACCTGTGGAAGTTTGTAAAAAGCTTTCAAGGCCCTGTTTCCAACCACATCTGCTGCAGGTGCAGCCAACTCCCGTTCTGAAGGTAACCTAAAAAGTACGAATGTGTACATGATGAACATAGTCAATAACTTGTTTTGTATTTTTTTTTTAATGTAGCATTTCATTTGGAAAGATGGGTTGTTGTCCCCGTTGCTGTGACGGAGCTCTGCCCATGGTCACAGAAAACCATCCTTCTGTAAAAACAAAACTGCTATGGTTACTGAAATGGCACTTTTGATTTTATATATGGTATGCTTGTTTTACATGTACACACTACCCTAAATTAAAAAATGCCAAGCATATTCTGTGCTCTTAATGCTGAAGGGAAAAACCACAATTTGAGTTACGCAGAGTTTACTTTCTGTTGTTATAAACTTGTACTAAATCCGATGTCTGGATATAACTTCCCTAATATATACTGTTACTTAAATATACAGAATTAGGTTGACCACTAACACAGTACTGGATGTTAACTTCAAATCCTATGTAACATCAAGAGGCTGTTCTTCACGTAAGTCTGTCTAAACATTATCTAGGAAGCTAAGAGTATTTACTTGCCTCTTTGACAACTGTTAACGTGAGCATGTTATTTGTGCCAGTTTTGTTAAAAATGTGTTTTTTTTTTTAACTTTTTAAAATAAAGGGTATGACCTAAAGTTACACAGTTGTCTAGATAATGGACTAAGACTGTGGATGGCTGATGGGAATGTGGATGTACTTCCTGGTGTAATGGGTGCCAGTTGCAAGTTGCCACACCAGAAGTAATTACACTCTGTCCTTCTGACACTGAGAATTGAGACTGAAACATCAAAGGCATTACAAGAAAATTGGAAAAGTGTGTGATTGTAATGGGGTAGAGTTTGAAAACCTCAGTCCAAAATTGTGTTTTTGCCATCTAACCTGATAAGCACTTTCTCTAGCAATACAGCTGAAACTTACAATTGAAGTACTTCCCAGTTTTATAAAAGTGTTAAATATACTAAAATTTATCAAAACTGATAACTGTAACTTAATAGCTTTGCAAAAAGATGCTTCTGACAAAACAGAAACAGATTTCCAGTTTCTAATTGCAAGTGAATGCTCCTAGTTTATCAGAAGAGTTGTAAGTAATGTAGCATCCTGTGGCTGCCGAAGTCTGCCAGCTTTGGTGAGCTGCACAGTTCTTCTGGTGTCTTCAAGCATTGGAACCAAAGGCCAATTGCAAACAGCCTTCACATTTTCAAGCGAAACTTCATTGTATTTGCAGATACACTTGTACGGTAGACTGTTTAAACTGTTATATGACTGTATTTATATGCATTACGGTGACTGCATCTACTATTCGTGTTTAAGAAAACAAAAAAAGAAATTGTTCAACTTGAAGCAAATATAAAAGTTTAAAGATTGGCCCTCCATAAAAATGCTGTGGTTATGCTGCTTGATTTTAAGTTTGCACTTTTTTTATTGGCATTTAAAAAAAACTGTTTAAACTGAATTTCGTATTTTATTTAATTTAACTGCATTGAAAGTGACTGCTCTGTACATCATGAACTTAACAATATACATGCTGTAAATGAAAGTTCACTGTCCTGTATACTAAGGGTGTTTTTTGTTTGTTTTTTTGGGGGGAGGGAAGGAAGGTGGAGCAGGGTGGGTGGCGGTTGTTTATTTTGTTTGTTTTTTTTTCCAACTTATAATTAGGACTGCAAATGTATGAGACAAACCTTAGACCAGCTGTATGGCTTTAACCAAGTGCAGTATGCAGTCATGTGGGATCTTGCTTTCTAGTGCTGGCAAAATAAGGACATCTTTAATTACTGGCTTCAATAAACACGAATCCAGACTGCTCTATGCTGTGATTTTTTTAAAAAAATTTTTCATTTTCATTTTTAAGATCACCCTTCTAGAGCTGTTTCTGTGGGAGCAGAACATCAGTGAGTTCAGTGAACAGGAGAGTTAAGTCGGCTCATACTTGTGTACAGGGTGGAAAGCTAGCCACTTGGATGGTGTAAGTAATGGACTGCTAATAACAGAACTAAGTTTTTTTTTCCTCTTTGGTAAGTGCAACAAGTTTTTCTTAGTAAGCATAGAAAGAACTGGCCAATTTAAGTAGGATTTTTCTGTTTCCTTGTTACTTGAGCTGGATGCCTTTCTGTTCTACATAACCTGAAGTTCTACTTCATTAATGTTTGTGACTAATTTCTGTTACAGAAGCCAACTGAGCTTTTGATTGCTAAAATACATAGTTTGTGTAGAAGTGAAGCTTTATGAAGCCATGAAGCAATTATTCTGTGGAGTTACCATAATGCTTCTTCTTTGAATGAGTTCATTAATATACAGTAAAGTATTACTTTTGGTTCATTTAAAATGCAAAACGTTCAAGGTGGGATTTAGAAAATAATTTTTGAATATATGATGAGAAATATATTTAGAGGGGAACTAAATGAAAGTTTCATCTTCAGATGTATTGAAGCTGGAAATGGCTTTATTCATAAAGACCATAATAGTGGATAGAAATGAAGGAACGCCCCTGTAACTCTTGTGTGTACTTCACTGTTATTTGTCAGTAGGGTTGTGGGTTGTTAGTGATTTTCTTTTTTTCTCTTTTTTTTTTTTTTTTTTTAAAGGCAAATACCTCAATAAAACAAACAGACATGAGGTAGCATGGTTTTTATTACACTGTGAAAAACATCTTGCTGGAGGCTCGAAGCTACTTGCTCAAAGTAAATCTTCCCCTGACTCTGCTGTTCCAGAAGGTGGCATTAAGCCTTCTGGCTTTTCAGCCATGGCAGGCTTTTGTTAGCATATGAAGTTCTCAGATAAGAAACTTTGCATGAATAAAGTCAGTCAGTTTCTGAGTCTTTGTAGTTCAGATACACATGGAGGAAGGGCTGTTGCTGACAACCTAAAAGAGCCTCTAGTTGTCTGGAACAGTACTGTGGAACTGCACAGAGTATCTAAAGTTACTGTTCAGTACCGAAAGTAAAACTTGTGTGTTGCTCAATCTTTTTAATTAAAACAAACAAATAGTATATTCAGAGGATAGAGATAGTTTAATTCCAGAAGCAATCTTCAGGTGGAGCTCAGCTTTCCCTTTGATGTAAGTCTTCTAGCCCTTCTGGTACAACCTTCATAGTAATGAATTATTTGTTCCCTGATCCACTCAGATTTTGCAGAGAAGTTGATGTAAACACAAGCAATTAAGAAAGTCAGCAGTCTGAACAAATGCTTTGGGTCACTGCGTGGCTCTGGTTTCACAGCAGAGATGTTTGCAGTGAAATGTTACTGTGCCTCATAATCAGCCATTCCATGTAGTGGGTGTTGCAGTAGTGTAGGTGAGGACAGAATCTGATCTAACATGCTTTCTTCTTTCTAGAAAAGTGGAATGAAGCAAGTGCTGATATGTGCATGTATGTCAGTGCTTCTGTAACGCTTGGAATTGAAATACATTTAAAAGAAAATAAATGCTTTTCAAGTGGTAATGAGCTACAGTGCTTCAAAACCATGGATGTCTATAAACTGTAAGTGTGGGTGGGGCATCTAAGTCTGCCTTAAACTGCCTTAAAAAAACAATTAGTTGTATCGGTGCATTGCACATTTCTTGTGCCAAGCACAGCAGTGCACCTAACAGCACAGTGCTCACACTGTTTAGAAATGCCACTCTTATAAAAGGTTTGAATTATCCATACTGGCTGGCATGTACATCATGCTAATAAATGCATACTTGAAAACTATCTGTAGGATAATGCTGTAGACATGGAAGCAATTATTTTTCTCTACTGCCATTCTTTGCAGACTTTCTGTGTGGTAGATTGAACATTACTAGTTGTAAATTTTATTTGAAGAAAAAGATCTTTGACTCCTCTCTCCTTGATAATTAATTATTAACTATGTTTGACTGAAGGTTTCTGTAGATGCAGTGTTCCAGATGGTGGTGGTCTGAGATCAGTGCCTTTAGGCAGTGCTGCTTCATACACCATTTTAAGATGGTATATTCTTTGCTTGTGATGAGCCCTTAATAATTCTTGTGTAGCAGACTTTTTAGGCCAAATGCCTTTCAAAGAGTAAATTGCAAAAAAATACCAAATGAAAGCAGTTTCAATTAATTTCAGTAGCAGTTACAATTCTAAGAATTTTCCTAATATGGGTTAAACTTTTTTTTCCCTGAGTCTTAACTAAGCCACTCTGATTCTTTGCTTTCAGAACAAAAGCTTAAATAGCAATGTCCAACCCTGAAGAAAAACAGTTGTTTTGGCCATTCACACAAGAGAGCTGAATTTGGGTGCAGAAGCTGATGGAATCATGCACAAGCTACCTTTTTTCTCTATGAATGTAGGTTTAAAGAAGTTGTTAATGCTTGCTCATGTGTAGCACTCAGTGTTCCTTTATGGTCATGTAAAAAATGTCATCCTTGTAGAAGTGGTTTAGAACAATTTCAGAAACTGTTCAAAATACACCAGAAGAATTTTTGCAACATTAAGGTTCTAGGAATAGTCTTAAACATAGAAAGAATTTGCAGTAAAATAGTGAATTTCTATAGGAAGGGAGACGAGCAATCCTAAATCTCTGACACTCAGTTTATCAGATTGACAGCATTCAAAAGAACAAGGACGCCTCTTTGAGAGAGGGATTGAAGTGGCAGGATTAAACTGAAATAAATAGCAGGAAAAGAGAGAATATGATTAAAGGAAAGATAATGGATTCAGATGGCTACTGAGGCTTGGATCAGAACATGTAATTGTTCGCTGGACTTTGAGCCAGAGTGCAGAGTGCCCTCTAACTAGTGCAGATTGCTCCAAGTGATTGGCTGCAATCTTTGTCTTGCCTTGTGTTGTGCTTGTTTCCACTCGGAAAAATCCCAGCCAGGTTTTTGTTCTGACAATGACCATTTGACTGCAGTACAAAGTGGTAAAGGCCTGTCTGAGCCAGGAACAGGGAAGTCAAATTGTGGTCCAAGAGCACATAGGAATGGTGGGTAGGTGTTAAGAGAGGATGATATGTGGCTAGGCTGAGTCTCAGTAATTAATGTCTGTTTTTGAACACAGCACTTAACACCCATTTTGGCTGCAGAGAAGACTTGGATGTTGCACTCAAGTTTACTTGAATTTATTGATCATGTTGTAAGTGGTAGGACAGAGGTGGAGATAAACGTTACTTGCTGTGGTTGGTTAATGAGAACTGTTTGACGTGGATGATAAATCACTATCAAGTTAAAACCTCTCTTTTCCAGAGGAATCAAGTGATTATTTGTGAAAGACTTGGTTTACTGACTGTATTTTTGGAGATGGTTGGAAGGCTAATGAGATAAAAGTCTTCATCTGCTCTGAAAGGTGAGGCTACTATGGGAAGGAGGAAAAGCTTAAATTTTATTAAAAATCAGTCACTGACTCCAGAGAAAATTACTTAAAACCAAAGGCAAAAGGCTTAGGGTGAGCACTTGGTACTTGTGGCCAAACCCAGGACTGGATTTGTGTAGCTTAGGCGTGGGGGTCAGTAAGGAGTGATCCAGAATTGTGCCATCAGTGCAGTAATCTCACCGTGACCTGAATGACAAAACTTCACAGCTAACAGTATCTTTTGGTAATAATTGTTGGCTCCTGTTGTCAGGGGCTAGTTTTGAAAGAAACAAGTGGTGTATTAGTCATTGATATATGTAAGAGTATTAGATTGCTGAATTAATACCAACATTCATGTATGTTATAAACCTGAGTTATTTTACGTGGGTTTATTTTCCTGGTAAAGCAACACGTGACCCAGAAAAACACTGGATTGCCAGAAGGCAGCTATAACTAGCAGCTGTTCAACTGGCTGTGTTAGGATGTTTTGATTTAAAAACAAGCAACGCCTTGCAGTGCTGTTGTAAAGGGCTGGGAGATTGCCAGTGAAAATGGCAGGATCTGAAATATTTAAAAACTTAGCTTGTCAGAATCTCTCCGGATCACCTTTTAGCTGAGCAGAAGGTACAGTACAGCTATTAACAGAATGCTGTCATACTGAAAATATTTTACTTTGACCACAGTTTTCCTCTTGCTTTTGCATGTGTGCTCTGTCCTATTCTACCCTCTCATTATAAGCAACTTGAGTCTTTTGGGCCATTTCAGTTGAGAAGGATCTCAGAGCTCACTGAGCTAATACCAGTTGCATGAAAATTAGTGGCTCAGTAGAGAAGATAGATCCAAGACTTCCTGTGCTTAGGGAAGCGTTGCCAAGGAAGTTTGGCCAGTCGGCAGGCGAGACAGGCCAAGCGCAGATCTGTCAGTCTGCACACATGGAACCTGGCAAAGCACTTGCTTTCTTTTGCTCAAGCAGTAGTTAGGGACATAAATAGGAGCTAAGCCTACTGCGTGTGAAAGGGGACCCTCGGGGGGTGCTGGGTCACTGGGCTCTGTGGGAGGAGTGAGTGGGAAGGTGGGAAGAGGAGAAGAGAAGACTGAAGTCTGCGGGGAATTGGGATTTATTAGTTCCGCTTTATACAGCCTTGTAAATTTGGGGCAATGTGCCTGCCTTGAGTTTATAGCTAGTGATGGAAGACTTGAAATTATTTTTCCTGTTTAAAAAAAAAAAAAAAAAAAAAAAAAGCCTAAACTTTCCATTGCATGTAGAGGAGCAAATAACTAAAGAAAGAAATACTCTGCAAGGAGGAGAGCCAAATTTGCTGAATGTCAAATTTTGTTGCATGTAGGAATTAAGTGCTGTTGAGTGAATTAAGTTCTTTGAACTGCTGTCACATTAGCTGATGTAAGCAATAACTGCAGGTAAAACAAATTCCAAAGAATAACTAAAAAATGAACTTTTAAAACCTTTGCAATTCTCCACCAGAGGCAGAAGGAACTGCTTGGTTTGGTTACGTAACAGCAAACAGTATTAAAACAGTTGAGGTCAGTTGTTTTCGCTGGCCCGTTTCATCCATGGAAAGAAAGAATGCAGTGAGTGTACTTCATCTTCGTATTTATTTATACATTTTATTTAAAGCCTGCTGAGAGACCTTTAAAACTTTGTTTGTAAGGCATGGTTTATACAATTTTTCTTCCACCTTCTCAAAAAATAAAAATGATCTTTTTCCCTCCAAAGGGCTGCTGTATCCTCCACACTCTATCTCTTGCTGAAAAAACTCTAGATGCCACAGGGCAGCATGGCCATGGCCATGCAGTCAGAGGGAACTGCTGTTCCCTGACCTTCTGTTCTGCACTTGTGTATTTTTATGGTATTATTGGAAGAAGACTACCTTTTTTCTCAGTTGAGATTTTTTTTTTCCCCTCTGTTTCCTGAATAAATGTAGTGCCATGAATAAAGTAAACATTGCTGTCAGTCTCTCTGCATATTTTTCAGTGTGCTTCATTATACAGAATTCTTTCAAAAGAAATACAACCCACGGCCTTGGCTGGTTCCCAGCATCATTAAAAGTCCACTGGCACTTTTCTGAAGAACATCAGGCTTTGCTTCTGTTTTTTATAGAAATTAATTTAACCTCCCTCATATAGAAAGCCTGCTGCCCTTCATCCCAGATGTGGCTGTGGTGTAATCCCTGTCTGGCACTTGCAGGTTGCAGATGTCCATGAAGGCTTTTGGAGGTGAAAAGAGTCAGTGAATGCTTCACCAGTGAGGAAGGTGAGGGGAGAGAATGGGCCAGTAGATGCTATTGAAGGAGATGTCAATTTCTAATCCAGGAGAAGAAAATTTATCTTGGATGGTTCATTGTTCATAGCATGTAAAATGTTCATCAGTCTGCAAAGACTGATTTCATTGCCGGTAGTGTCTTAATTTTTATTTTTAAGGGGAAGTTCTGCTTGCTGATGGTGAAATTCCAGGAGTGATATTACCCCTTTTCCCCTTCAGAAGGTGAAGCCAGCCCTACAGAGCTCCCTGGGACAGGTCTTGTGATGACTTCCAGCCACCAGTGTCCTCTGGTTGCCTTTGTGAACGCTCACAGCTGCCCTGTGATGCACATATTGGGGGAATCGGGCTGTAAGGCCTTGCAGGGCTGCTCTGGATGTTTTGCCGAGTGCTGGAACACCGGTGAAGATGTTGAAGTATGCATGGGATGATGTGATAGTATAACAATGTAGATGTGAGCATATATTACTATGTTTTGAGAACGTTCAGTGGAAGAAGCACTAGAAGCATTTATACATTGCCCTTTAAATTAGGTCCCTTCTGTTCTCCTGTCTGCTTCTCTTATTACTTCCCTCTATCTGACTGCTTTGACCCCTAGCTAAGGAATGCAGTTCTTGGGGTGGCTTTGTGTAGAGTGTTCTTAGCCTGGGAGGCTGTGCAGTACTCTTCAGCTGTGCTTGGCTGAGGTCAGGTGGGTGTCCCTGCCCCACTCAGCAGTGGCCATCCTCTGCCAGTTAGAGATTACTGACTGCCTGACTCCCTGCCATTGCATCCAGTTGTCTTTCTACTGAAAGCCCATTTCAGAACTTGTGTCTTATCCGTGTTGTACTTGCATTATTTTATAACCAACTCAGCTCAGTTATTTGCCTGCTTCCTATGCTGCCAGTGGCCACAGAATCGATGTGTGCATGACATACTCAAGCTGTGAAAGTGAAGAATTTACTGAAATAAGGCACTTAAAACTACCAGATGTTTTCCTAAAGCAAATTCTTTATTACATTTTTAGATTTTTTTTTTTAATGTAAAGTTGAGAGTGCTTCAGAATTTTGTACATTGAGAAATTCAAGGAAAAAAATCCTCTTGATTCCTGAGTTAAATTCTAATCACTGCTCAGCTCTCCTGGAATTTGGCAGCATACCAGTGCTCCTTCCCTTCGGTAGGTCATGTGGAAATACTGGAGCATTTTCTTAAAGAACCTCTCTGCTCTGTTCAGGTACTTGTATAGATGTAGCTTTCCTGTTAGGATTCTAATTCCTTTCATGCTTTAATTACATTTTCCTCACAATAAGCACTGTTCAGATCTACAAAATTTTATGTATCAGCTTTAGAATACTTTGTGCATTAAAACTATACCAATGCAACTTCTAAAGTCTGGTTTTAAGTTGTTGTGAATAGAACCATATGTTAATTTTGAAAATGAAATTTAAACATGTTTCATGAAATGAACCCCCAGGAAGTTCACAGGTTTATTAAAAGGTGTACTGAAGGCTGAAGTTTATTAAAAGCTGTATGAATAGCTGAGATGAGCTCAGTCTAATCAGTGATAATGTCTAAAATCATTTTTTTCCTCATTATTTACACGTAGATTATCATTTGGTTATAGCTTATCATCACAGTCCTGGAGATTCTTTCTGATGGGGAATTTTTAATTCTGCCAAAGCTGGCTTACCCGTTCTGTAGAAATACAGATCTTCAATTCCAGCGCTTATGAACAGCGTCCAGGTTTTTGCTTGTTTCCACTCTTCACTCAATTTGTTGAAGGATGTGAAGCGTCCTCTGACAAATGCGATGACCTGGCTATTAGCTTGATGCAGTGATGTTATCCTGAGTGCTGATCACTGACACGTTCCCCATTTTCCAACTTGTGGAGTTCAGGCGCGCAGTGAAATAGCAGGCTTTGTTTGAAGAGCTCATGAACTTGTGAAAACAAAGTTATCTGAAAGCAGTGTGATTTGCCTTGGATGAATGCAGTGACCTTTTTACTGGATCAATACTTTTATTTACATATTAAACGTAGACATTTTTTTCCTTCAAGTGCTATGGAGCAGAGTGAAAAGGTGCCGTAACAGGCAAGAATGTGTGTAAAGGATTCCTTTGTTAAATGTTGGCAGAAACCTCACGAGCCCTTGCCAAGTCTGTCCAGCCCACCCACCCATCCAAGAGGACGCCAGAAAACCCCCCAGTATGGCTTGGTATTGGCTTTGTGCCACTTACAGCATGGGGAAGCTCACTGCGTGCTTCACCGTGCCGAATGGGGCAGCATGGCCGCGGCTGGCGGTGCCAGTACTGCTGCCCTGCACACAGGTAGAACATCTGAAACCACTGTGTGACCGTGTCAACATGCCTGCTGAAAGCACGGCCCATAATTGTGTTCAAATAACGTTGCAACAAAGAGAATGCTTATTGTGCTTCCACGACTCAGGCAATTAGCTCCCTGAAGAATGGAGCATTTTCAGTGGTTTCATACTTTGCAGCATTCTCTGAGTGCTTTGATGATTTTAAATGCATTTAGACCTTGTGTCCTCCATTTTAGAAGGAAAACAAAGGTCTTAGGAAGCTTGCAGAAGGCTTCACAGAAGACAAAAAAGTGGAATTGAAATGGAATTGAGGCTTCTATCTCACTTTCTTCCTAAATCAGTCAGCCATCTCTCCCCTTGACCTTCAATTGCCTTCTGCAGTACTACCTTTTTTCTCCTTTACTGCTGTCTAGATTGGAAGTGCAGGAGATAAATCCACATACTGGTTGCTGGATGTTTAGAAATGTTACACTGCTCACAAGATCTTTCTCAAAGCAGCATGTGGTCTCCTGCAGATTAACGCTAAATGTATGGGCACAAGAGGAGAACTGATAAAGAAGCAGAACGTAATGGGAATGAGAAAAAATACTGCAAGGTTTAAAGTCCTGCTTTGTTGGTGTCAGCAATACTGCGATGGTAAAACACTCGGGCAAGAGAAAAGCAACAGAGGAATTCACATATATGTGAAAATCCTGTGAGAGAAATGAGGGATGTCAGGAGCAAGGGCTGCAATTCTTTTTTCTGTGAACGCAAAGGCCACCTTGAATAACCCAGAACGATAGCAACATTCTTTTCGATACGTGCGGATTCAGCGGTGGGAACTTCTACCGCGAATACAAAACAGGTAAGGACCAGGCGAAGCGCCGCGCCAAGGACCGCTCGGAGCCACGGGACGGCAGCGGGAGGCACCGCGCCGGCGGGACAGACAGCGGCCCCGGCAGGTGCTGCCCCCCCCCCCAGCCGGGAGGCTCCGGGCGGGGCGGGCAGACCCGGCCCCGGGGGCAGGTGCCGGGCAGGGCCGGGGGGCGGAGCGGGCTCTCTCCGCCATTTCCGCTGAGCGCAGGGGGGCGGAGCGGTGGCGACGGCAACGGCAACGTCCCCGGTCGGAGCTGCCGCGCCGAGACGGGAGCGGCGGGAGGGAAGCGGGGCGGCGGGAGCCCGGGCTGGGAGACGCGCGCGGGCACGGCGACTCCGCGCGGCCCTCGGCGGGGCGAGGGCGCCCCCCCGCGGCGGGGCGGAGAGGGGCGGGCTCCTGCCGCACGGGGCAGCGGCCCAGGCGGCCGGACCGGGCCGGGGCGCGGCGCGGCGCCATGCGGCGTTCGCGCGTCCCGCGCCCCTCCGCCTGACGGAGCCCCAGCGGCCGGCACGGCCATGCGGCCGGCGCTCCGCTAGCGGCTCAGCCATCCCTTCGGCGGCGCGGCGGCGCCGAGCCCGGCACCATGAGGAACGGCGAGGACCTGGAGGGCTTCGACGGCGAGGCGTCCAGCACCTCCATGATCTCGGGGGCCAGCAGCCCCTACCAGCCCACCACCGAGCCCGTCAGCCAGCGCCGCGGGCTGGGCGGCCTTCGCTGCGACCTGGAGTACCTGCGGGGCACCTTCGGCAGGATCAAGCTGGCCGAGGTGGTGAGTAGCGCGCCGCGGAGCGGCCTCCCGGGCGTCCTCCTCGGGAGCGGAGGGGCGGGAGCGGCTCTCGGGCCGGAGCGGCCGTGGAGCGAACGTCGTCCGTCACCTGCTGGGCCGCTCCCCGCGCCCGCGGGACGCCGATCGGCTGCCTGCCCGTGACCCGGGCCCGCCCGAGGGTGTGAGGAGAGCGGGGCCGGGCGCGCGCGGTGCCGGAGCGATGAGCCGCTTCTGGGAGGGAAAGGGAGAGCGGCGCGGGGCCGGAGCTGTGCTGTGCCGGCGCTGCGCTCGCTGCGTGCGTGCCTGGCTGAGTTCCCTGAGCCCGAAGTGAGGAGAAACCCTGAAAGCAATCTAAAAAAGAAACAAAAAAAACCCCAACCCAAACGTTTCTCCGTTCTGAAATAATTCAGGTAGCGTTTCCTCATCCGGCGCTGCCCGGCTCCGTCGCTTGGCGGCTGGGAGCCCTCGGGGGGCTGCGAGCACCGCTGCGGTCGCGGTGTGACGGCTCCCGGCTCCTCAGGTGCTGCTGACGAGGGGCTCCATCCGGGCCGCGCTTCGCAGATGCACGCTGTTCACGTTCTTGAAATTAGCAGATGGATTTGAAAGATGTTTTAAAATCGATATGAAAACGGCAGTAATTTGGAAACAGGTTTCTATGTGGTTTCTTATGGGGTGCTGCAAATGGTCTCCGTAAAATAAATAAATTCCTTGAGAGCTGTAGCGTTTTTAAAAACAAGCAGAACTCATATGTGTTACTTCAATGTTCAAAACCACTGCTGTTTGTGCAAGGCAGAGCTTGCACGTGCAGGTTTCATGTAAGGTGCAGTCGAAGTCCCTCGGGTCCAGCAGTGAGCGCGGCGTCACGGCAGGTTGTGCTGTCACCATGTCTACAGAAACGCAATGGAACTCAGCACTTGGAAGTGCCTTTTGTGTTCTTGTCCCTGCGCGATAGAGCAAAATGTGGGAGTGTTACGTGAGTGCCCTGAGCAGGCAGTGGCAGTGTGTGCATTGCATGTTTTCAGGAGTGAGGCTGGAGGACCTGCTGTTGCTGTGCAGTGCCGACCTGTTGCTGTGCTGCTGAAGCTGGCCCTGCAGTACGAACTGTGCAGTGGGGCTGCCCAGCAGGTGAAAGCCGTCTGCCCTTGAGAACCTTGTTTCTGATCCCACACTGATCTCTTCTGTGGTGTGCTGGTAACTCCAGCAAGTCACCTTTGAAGCCTGCCATTCAACGAGTGGTCACTGATCATAAATAAATGTCTATTGTTGTTAGGATAGTGTTTTAAAACATTGTTATGAAAACATATGGATTTGTATGGAACTAATTTCAAAGGTTTGTGGAACGTTTGTGTCTCCCACTGGGGACATGTAGTTCATGTGTGGAGCATGTGAATGCAGCGGTTGGAAGCTGACAAACTGCATTAACTGATGCAGGCTGGAGGACTATGCAGCACCTCAGTGAGCTCAGGCTCTGTGTGGTTGAGCTCCAGAGGAGCTGTGTGGCTCGTGGTAATGACTGGTGGGGCAAGATGCTGAGTTCTGCACGCTGACTGGAAGCAGAGCGGTCCTGGACGAGAAGAAGGAAGAACTCATTCCATGATGCACTGAATTCACTTATTTGCCAAATGTAATTTAGTTGTTATTATGCTTAATAATGCCTTTAATGTACTGTGGGAACTGAAATGTGTCAAAGGCCATTGTGTAGTGCTGACTTGTTTTTAAAAGTGAGGAGGAACTCCTTTATTGCACAGATGGGAACCTTCTCTTCCTCCATCCTCCCCCCCCCCAAAAAAAAAAAAGTGTGAGATTAACAGTGTCTCTAAATATTGGTTTAAGAAAGAAATGCAGCAGGAAAGATGACAGTGCAGTGCTTCATTTAGCATCAGGGTTTGTGTTAGGTTGGCAGGCAGAACTATCAGTTCAGAACAAGCACTGCCACTTGCATTAATCTCTCACTGAAGGACTCCCACAGCACAGCTCTTGTGCTGTGGATGGGGTAGGGCTGCTGGGTGCTGCCATGGTGGCATCCACGTGTCCCATTTTGGTTCTCAAAAGAAGGAACCAGGAATGGGGAAAAGGCAAAAGCCTGAAAGGAAAGGCAGAGGGCTTGCAGGACTGTACGTTGCTCTTCGTCTGTTCAAAATGCTGCTGCAGGAGTTGTTGCAAGATGGAAAGCAGTGTGAGGGGGAAGCCTGTGGAGTAATTGAAGCACTGCTAGATGGGAGGATGGTTTTAGCTTGTTATCCGTATCTCAAGAGAATATGCCATAAACTGCCCTTTAGAGGGGCCCTGCTGCATTGTGAACACATGATAATGTTGATGGTTCATGTCGTGATCAGCACTTTCCACGTTTTCTCTTGGCTTCCATTTCCTCAGCTCCCAGATAAGGGTGAGCAGCGTTGCATGTTGTTAATGATAAAATGATACGTGAACCAAGAGAACTATTTTGATATTTGGGATTTTCATTAGTCGAGGCTAAATTTAACAACTTTTTGGTGCATACGGCTGACTGCTATCTGTGGCTGTTAGCATGTAATATGAAGACTAGTGAGAAAGTAATAGGAACAAGTAGCCTTGTAGAAGAGCTAAGCGTTGAGCAGGTGTTACCTTTTTTTTTTTTTTTTTTTGAAGACTTTGTTGTTAGGTGAGCTTTCCAGAACAGCTCTTTAGCTACTCCTTACCATTGCAGTGGGATAGCTTTATGTGTGTGTTTGGATGTGTGAGGAAGCACCTGGAGTAATGGAGGTTGGGCAGAGCTGTGAGCCTCTTTGGAAGGAGAAGAGGAAGGTGCTGAGCAGTGGGTCGTGTTGGGACAGGAGAGGGCAAGAGAAGCTAGTGCCCTTATGTGCTGAGTGTGGTGTGACGGCTGTCCTTGGAGATGAGAACAGAAAAGCTCTGTAGTTTATTTTCATTTCTCTGTGGTGTAATTTTACGTTTCTTATGCTTTGGGGGGCTTTAATACTTCCCATGCAG
This sequence comes from Lagopus leucura, assembly GCF_019238085.1. Taxonomy (NCBI): domain Eukaryota; kingdom Metazoa; phylum Chordata; class Aves; order Galliformes; family Phasianidae; genus Lagopus; species Lagopus leucura. Next base: position 6,214,462 of record NW_024962271.1, on the reverse strand, counting down.
ACTATTGTATGATGAAGCAGATACAAGTGCAAACCTTTCCTATGGACATCCTCAACCGATTTGTTGTGTTTCAGATTTTTTCCCCCTTCCCTTGACTTTTACTAACATAGTCTCGTTCTCCTTTCCTGAGAATGTTTTTTTGGCATATGAGAAACTTCTTTGTGGGGAGTTGTTTGGCTTTAGATAAAATTGAAGGTGTGAGAGAAAAGGAACAGCTTTTCTAAATGTGTTACTGTCTTTCCTTCATTGTTATAACTCTGCATTTTGCAGAATTTTACCATTATTATTGGAGTTGGGTGTCAGAATATATTTACTGAAATTTCTGAGGAAAATCATGCCTGCCTGATGCCTGCTTCTCCATCTCTTTGGAACTGCATCTCCTGGTGGGCTTCTCATCAGGAAACCAGCTGAGCGATGAGGAAACAAGTCAGGATCCTGATGGGAATCCCACTGTTCTTGTTGGAATCCTGCTAGATTTTCGTAGGCAGTTGATTTGGGATCAAGGAGCACTTATCTACGAAACAGTACTGAGCCAGGTCTTGTCATGCTGGTGGTAGTTTGGAATGGTTCATCTGGAGCAGCAAGATTGCAGAGCAACCTTCTGGTGGAAGCAGTGTCATAAACCTTTCTGGTGTGCTGCCGTGGGGAGGCTGGGTGATCGCGGTAGGCAGTGGTGGCCCCTGTGGCTCAGACAGTGCTAGACATGTTCTTAATGTGCCAGTTCCAAAAATCCATCAGATTCCTCTTCAAGGAGATAATGCTTCTGCTTGGGAGGTCTCTGGGCTGCAAGTCAGTGATGAGCGTACTGGGAAGTATCGCTGCGTGCTTCTCTGCTCTGGTTCCTGTTCTGTATGCTATTGCTTGTTGGTGGAGGGAAGATTCTGGGCTTGACAAAATCTGGTGGGAATAGCAGTTCATATGTTCATGATTTTCTGAGTAAAAAATTCTATCTTCATTGGTGGAGAGTAGCTGAAGGTTGGAAAAAGGGTTGTTTTTTATTTGTTTTTTTTGGTGTGTGGCTTACTATCATTGTATGTTTCCAGATCCAGACATTGGTTAAGGCCAGGACTACACTAGGTTTTTGCTATTAGGGTCTGTTACAGTGAAGAAATGAAAGTGCAAAAAGCCTGTCGTGTTTACGACACTTCCATGTACCTACAGTAATTCTACTGAGAGTTCCCACTGTTTATAATAGAAAAAAAATGAAAGCAGTATTTACTGTTCCAAGCAGTGAGATAACTGCCAGCTACTTGAACTAGTGCAAGGTGTAACCAGCCATTTTGTTTAATTATCCCAGCACTCCTGTGCCTTCACCTCGGAATCCCCCCATCCAGAAGTGATGAGAGTGGGATGACTTGCGTGCCCCGCTGTTCAGTGGGATCCAATGCTCAGCATCTCAGCGCTTGAACAGCTCTGCCCCGCTTCGTTGTCCCGTGATCTGCCTGCACTACTCTGTGCACCTCTCCTGGTATTTCTGAGGGTTCCATTGTTGTGTTCTGTTGTAATTTCCAAACAGCAAATTTGTGTTTGTGTAAAAAGTCCTTGTGACTTTGCATCATATGTTGCACTTGGGTTCTTGGTGCTGTTCGTAGCTTCCTGTGCACAAGTCAGGAGTTTGACATTGGATACTGCTGGTCTTTGGCATCTGGCCCTAGAAAAAGGACTTGCAGTATCATGTTAAAGGATAATATTTTTAATACACAAATATGCTTAGAAATTCAGTTTAGGTAGGCCATGTCTTTTGGGTGTCTCTGAGCTGCTTCATTTCTCTTTGGTAAGTTTTTCTTTAAATGTTGTAGCTTTGTGTGCTGTGCGGCAATATTTTTGTACTGACATTGAACATGGAAGGAGAGATGATGAGATAACACCAGCTAGCTTTGCTTTTTGTTGTTTCTGTGTGTGCGTAAAGAAAAGGTGATGGCTTTCATCCACGGGAAAAGCCATTTTCATTGCTCTCTTTCATGGGGTCTCTTAAGTATCATCTAGACGTGGGCTGTTGTCCTGCTGCTAAACTCCTAATTCCAGTTAGAAATTTCTCTTTAAGATGCTGGATAGCTTTTAATTCTGCCTTCAGCAAGAAAATTTAGTAATCTCTGTAATATATATGCTCTATTTTTTTCCCTACTGTTGCGAGGCATTGTAAGTGGTACTAGATACGTAGTACTTATTGTGGATGCTGCAGTGAGAACTGTAATTGTAATGGGGTTATGGTTTGGAATGCAGCTTCTTTTCATCTTTCTGGTGATCTGCCTGAGACTGGGAGACCTGGCACTGCTCAGCACGGAGAAGATTGAGAGGGGGTCTGATCAATACTTACAGTGTCTAAAAGGCAAGAGTCAGCTGGATGGGGCCAGACTTTGCCCAGTGACAGAACAGGGGGCAGTGAGCGCAGACTGGAACATGGGAAATTCCATAGGAAGGCGACAAAAATTTTCTTTCCTGGTGCTGACAGAGCACTGCAGAGAGGTGGTGGAGTGTCCTTCTGTGGGTGTATCGGAGACCTGCATGGGCGCTTTCTGTGCGGCCTGCTGCAGGGAGCTGCTTGGCAGGGGTTGGACTCGGTGACCTTCAGAGGAGCGTCCCAACCCCTGCACTTCTGTGATGAGCCTCCCCAGAGATTTAATTATCACTTCAAGGTAAGACAAGGAAAAGGACTAGAAGTTTAAGAGGTTGTGGTTTTCTTGTAACGTAAACAGTATAGGAGGAATCAGTTACTTCTGTTGCTGGTTAATGCAGTTTGCCAGTTCATCTTCATACTGGTTGATAGTCATCCCCCTCTGCTCAGGGCTGTGTGTGAGAAGCCTTGCTTCCTGCAACCAGTAGTTCAGCACTGAAATTTTCCATGGGGTCATTTGAATAGAAGTCCTGACAGTGGGTCATCTGCTGTCAGTCTGGTGGTGGCGGGTCATGATTTCTAAATTAGAGCTGAATAAAGTACATTCTGAATTGAAAAAAAAAAAAAAAAAGTCACCTAATTAATTCTCAGGTGATTGATGTAGTCAGCTGCTTCCAAAACATGAAGTCATGTTCAGGTTTCTCCAGGGCTTGTACTGTCGCATCTTCAGAATACTGGGAGGAGGAAAGTGGAAGCTTACTGTGCAAACTTTATGTAGAACAGATGTAGGAATGCACAGTCATGGCTGAAAATGTGTCAGCAGTGTTGCTAGCTGTGGGCAGAAGGTCTCAGAGCTGGCACAGCACTCGGCACCACTGAGAAGTCAGCGTGGTGCAGAGTGGCATGGATTGAGCTGCGCTCTATCTCTACATGTAGTAGATGTCCAGGGTGAAGTGTTTGCTCACACTGCAGTTTGTTCAAATAGCGTCATGGCTGACGTGTGGCTTTGGGTAATTGAGTTGTCTGTAATTAAACACAAGCATTTCCATTTTAGTAGTTTTCTGTATTTTTGTACAGTTTAAACTGAAATGTTCATACGAGAAAGTAGCAATCAGAGCTGTAATAAATATTATGGAACACATATGTGCTGTAAGTAACATTAGTTCACCTTTATCTCATGAAATAATTTTGATTCTAATAATTGATATTATGACTTGAATGTGATGAATAAGTTAATTAGAAGTTTAATTGTATACTGTTCTAAAAGAAACTAATAGTTGCACCTAATGCTTGGAAATGTCTTGACTAACTTAGATGAATCCTTGTAGTGAATATTAGGATCTTTCAATTTAATATTGCTTTAATATTGCTTGGTAGCATCTTCAAAGCACTTGGGGAAAAAAGTGCTTCTGAGCTAGAGGAATGTTCCCTGAGTGCTGGCTGTGTTTGGCTCACAGCGGTGGGACGGTCGCAATGACAGCCACCAGGCCAGGGTGATGTTGGCAGAGCCTGAAGGCTTTTGTGTTGTTAACAATGTTTAATAGTGCTTGGGCTGCGCTGTGTGAGTTGGTTTCAGTCCTGTGGCAGATCTGTTCCTGAGTTGTAAAATTCCAACTAGGTGAATTTGCCATTGTGCGGTGAGAGCCTGTGGGTTCCTTTCTGTTTGTGTCTGCTGTAATGCAGTCTGAACAGCCGGACGGGCTGAGGGCTTCACGCATTCCCTGGTGCAGCTGGCAGTGCTCTTTTAATGTTCTGGCCTACATCTATTTTTTTTCATGTTCTGTTTTACCAGTGTGTCTAGACTCTTTTTGCCTTTTAAGGCATGGCATCTAAGGGAGCCTTCAGATTGCAATCTTGGGAACGCTGGGATCGCAAGGACATTTTGCACCATTTCCTTTAAACAAAAACAAACCCAAAAAACTCTAATGGATTCCTTAGGACTACTCGAAGTTCTTGATTGTTTTCTCATTAAAATTCCTTTCTCCTTTTAGTAGTTGTGGGATGTTTGATGTTTTCTCATAATTTGGATTAAATGGAGCTTTAAAGGATACGGACTGAGTACGATAGTCTTAAAAGAGAGCTTTTGCTTACTCTGAAATACCCGAGCAGCCTAGTGAAACGTGAGGCTGTACACATCAAATACCTTGACAGTTGAAGTACACCTTTAGCTTTTAAAACCAATTAATTTATCCTTCTGTTTGTTAAAGAATTTATGGTGCTGTGTTTTAATGTTGTTTGAACTAGTGTGGTTTCCAGCACAGGTTGGCTTATGAATGAGCAAAGCAGACCAGAAATGCTGGTTTTTTTAATCAAAAAAAATTTTTTTTTTTAGGAGCTGAGTTAGGAATTCTCATAACTGCAGAGTAGCCCACATCTGTATACTTGATTTAGGATTCGCACAAGTGCCATGTCAAGAACATGTTGTGTTCCAGCAGAGAGAGTGTGTGTGCCCAGTGTACAGAACATGTGTGCAGCCCAAAGACAAAAATAGGGCAGCTGTGTAGAGCTGATTTTTTTTGATGGCAAAGGTATGATAAGTTATGAGTTCTTGTGGCTTGATGTAATAGAAAACATGTTATCGTTCTTAAACTAGTAAGTGCTGAAACAAGACCAGGGCCTTTCAGTGCGACTAATAGTTATGATAGTCGTTAAGACAAACCATTCACCTTCAGGGAGCTCAGATGCATCTTCCGCTTTCTTGGTGTCAACAGGGAGAGGGTTACTAAACTTTTCTTGAACTCAGCTGTTAAGAAAATTTTTCCCCATTCTGTTTCCTTTAGTCAGTTTTTACTGTGTTACTATTTTAATAATACTGCATGAGTATGACTAGCAGTAAATGGGACTTCTGGAAAAGCATTTTATTCTTCCTCCTTTTTCTGCCTCTGTAAGTGCAGCTGCCAGCGGTTGAGGAGGATGCAAAGGATTCAGAGCGTACAGAATTAAATTTAGTGCGACACTGAAGAAATGTGTGATGTTTTTCTGACCTATCCTTACCCAGCACGTCTAAGAGCATGATACACAAATGCCAGTCAAATTGTGATAAAATTAGACTTGAAGTAACTGAACTGAGTAGCTTCACACTTAAAGTATTTCCACCTTTCTGTTATGCATTTGATTTAATTGTACTTCTTATCCGCCCTGAAGCGTGAGGTGCTGCCTGCAGTGCTTGGTCTACATGGATCTGTGCCCTTGGTGTGTCTGTCTGTCCCTTGGCATTGGGGTGGCTGGGTCAGGCTTGTAGGGCTGCTCACAGGGTTTTAGACTAGATATTAGGAAGAAATTCTTTACTGTGAGGGTGGTGAGACACTGGAACAAGTTGCTCAGTGAGGCTGTGAATGCCCAATCCCTGGAGGCGTTCAAGGCCAGGCTGGATGGGCCTGTGAGCAACCTGGTCAAGAGGGACATGTCCCTGCTTTTAGCAGGGGGTTGGAACTAGGTGACCTTAAGGGCCCCTTCCAACCCAAATCATGCTATGATTCTGTGATTCACCACGTTTGCTGTCTTGCAGTAGGCAGTGTGTTGCAGAGTCTGCCTTGTAAAGCTTGGGAGTGAGAGAGAGGTGGCTGTAAAAGGTACTGCTGACAAATATCTGTCAGAGTAAGTATGAGGCAATGAAGAGGAAAACAAAGCCTCAAATATCAAGAGACTGTGAAGAGAGGTGGGGGAAACTGACCTGCTGTAATGGAGTATTTATGTTTACTCATTGAAGCCATTGGCCCAGTGCAGTGTTGTGGATCTAGAATAAGCCTGTACATTTATGAGCATGGCTGTGTAAGAGGTAGGTGTGCCATATGAAAGGGTGAGCAAGATAGGGATGTACAACCTGCTATGCTGGGCTTCTGGTCCTTACTGTCTTGCATTTCCTGTCATTATGAACGTACATGGAATTGCAGTGTGCAGCAGTTGTAGTTCCTGGGGATCAGGGGCTTAAGTTTGTGTTGAAAGGAATCAGTGGGAGAAGCTGCTTACAGTTTGCGTGGTTTGTTTGCCTTGCTCGTGTGTGATATTCAGATGGATGCCTTTTGGGATGGGGTTGCTATAGAACTGCTGATAGGCTTTTTTCTTACGGGACATGTTATATCTCTTTTTTATCTAAGTCTTGTCTACGCCTAGAAGAGGTGTATTGCTGTGCAGGCAGCAGCATCTCTTGCATGGAGGAAGGAGACGGAGGTGGCAGGGCTGTGGTAGGGTCTGGTGCTGCAGCATTGCCCTGCACAGAGCAGTGTGGGTCTGCTGTGGCTGCTCATTAGGGCTGTGCCGCTCAGTACAAGGAAGCCTTTGCTAAGGTGGGCTCATCTGCCTGCTGTCACTTGATACTTTGGAGAAGTGTGGTCACTGTTGTTGCTCTGAGCCATTCCTGGGGAGTTAGGATTAGAAATCTTAGGTGTAAATGGCACCAAGTAGAAGTGACATTGGGGTGGTGGCAGCTCTTGGGATTCCTGGACAGGAGCCCTGTAGGCCTGGGCTCTGCTGCTTTTGGCATCATAGCTGTCTGCCCGTGGATGTATTACTTGTAATGCTACAATGGATTTTCTCTAAGAACAATTTTATCGTAATATGAAAAAAACCCAAATTATTTGGCAGACCAGTAACAGGAAGAGCTATATATGTTTTTCTTTAAAAACAAACAAGCAAAAAAATCCAAACAAAACAAAAAAAAAAACCCACCCGACCTCAAACATTTCCCTACTGCAAAACATACTGTGTTTTACAGCATCTGAGCTGCAATTGGTTTTGCGTAGACGTAGCAGATGAAATGTTTGTTGTCTAGGCGTGTACAGGCAATAAGCAAAATGGTCCTGATGCATATAGAGCAGGAAATAAGTACTATTTGTAGATTTCTTCCGTTCTAGATGCCACGATTAATTTCACTTGTAGAACTTGTGCATTTCTGTTTGAGTCAGGTGAGGATCTCTTCTGTTTTTAGTTCAGTCTGGGTTTGTTTTCTGGAAGGTAAGTTTTGACATGCATATTGTTTCAAAGCAAGTAACTTTCTGTTGTTAACTTTGAGTCTTAAGAAGTTCGCTCATTCTTAAGTATGACTCCTAAAATGCGCCAGCAAAATGTTTCTGGCCTCAGAAATATGTTCTGTATTTAGAATTGGTCTTCTGCCTAAGTAGAGGAAAGGAAGTCAGCAGTGGATGAATCTTTGGAAGGTTACAGAAAATGGATGGTGGTGGCAAACTGTCAGCTGATTTAGTAAAGATTCCTCAATATTTAATGTGCTGAATGCTTGCTGTGTTACACCCAAAAAGGAAGGAAGGAACAGTGGAAATTCGATTGCAGCTACATGCAACCTTAGAGGTGCAGTGAGGTCTGAAGTTTAAATGATTCTGGTATTGTTTCTATCATCGCTCGCAATACCAAATCCAAGTTGAATTCCAGAAGTCTTGCTGAGTTTTTCTGAATTTGTTTCATGTTATGTTTTTGTGCCATTTGAGCACAGCTTATGCAGGGTGCTGAGTTGCTTGTGCTCGCTTAAGCTTCCTTCTCTGGTAAGCATCATTTTCCTAAATTTGCCTTTAAGAAAAGCTTAATGCTCATTTGTGATTTAAAGCTCCTTGCAGTCCAATTACCAGAGTTAATAACACATTTCTTTTGGTCTTAAGGATACAGACAAAGAACAGGCGGGAAATCAACCATTCTTCTGCTTCGGGTAAAAGATGGTTTCCTGCTGGAGAAGCAGTACTGCATTTCAGCCATATGATCCCGAATATTCATCTCTGTGCCAGCTGTTTTAGATGTGGGAAATGCATGTGCTTTGCAAGGAATGAGACCCGTTTGGTTTCATACATTAAGTTAGAACTGCTGGGCCAAGTAAATGAGAACAATAAATCTAGGTTTTAATTCAAGAAAGTTAAATGTCTTCAGATACTTTAAGTGGTGCAAAAGCAATTTATTTCTTCTCAATTTTGTGCATGTGTATTTTACTGTACCATTAATTTAAACAGTCTGGATGTAGAAATGTCTTGGTAGTGTGACATTCTTACTGATATTCTGTGGGTATTTTTCAGGCAGAAAAAATGCTGACCGTTTAGTGGGTTTTTGGAAATGATGCATAATCATGTCATTGAACCACACAGTATGGCTTTCTGTGGTAACCTCATAGATAAACAGGAAAACTCTCATTTCTTAACTTTGTTTTCATTGCAGAACTGTCTTTTTATTTTAGTGCGAAGCTGTTGGATTATTTTTTTAATTATTTTTTTCCCAAAATAAAGCACGGCGTGTTTTATCTTTGACAGGAGAGATGCAGCGTTAGCAAGCTCCTGAAAGCTTGCTTTTGTCGTCGGGTGCCTGTCGTAACACATTTTCTCCATTTGGGGAAATACAGTACTTTAAGTCTGATGTGCCTGCATTGCCAAGAAGATGATGTAAATATAAGCCATTCACATAGCCCTAAGGCAGATGATTTCTTCATTAAGGTCTCTTCTCCAGGGGAATTTACAGGAAAATTGAGACAATTACAATAGTGTTATGAAGCTGATGTGCCTGATTCAACAAATGTTGAATCCAAATGTGGAGGCTCTCTTTCAATAATTAAAAGGCTCTTAATTGTAGTAGCTTCATCCCTTTCCAGCAAGGGGCTTCTGAATTGAGCTGACAGATGGGCTTTGCTACTCTTGAATAGAATAGCCTCAGGTTGTACGTGAGTTCCCTTGGCAGTCCTAGGTGTCCCGACCAGTGATATTGGCTAATAGGTTGCCAGTTAATTAAAATGAAAAGCTCCCAAAATCATTGTAGGGAAATGATACTTGTACTTGGTGCTGTCATTGGAGATTCTCCCGTCTGCTTTTGCTCTGGGCAGTAGTGGGCAGTGAGGAATGAGGTGACTGGGAAGTTCCTTCCATCACAGAGCTCGAGGTGCACTGCCCCTGCTGGGCTGCAAGTCTGGGCACACCCTGAACTGTTCTCAGCTCCCCTGTGAAGCTCGTTTTTCTCCATCCTGCTTTTGTTCACCTGGCTTTTGCATCTCCTTTGCTTGGGGGAAGTGTGGTTTTGCCAGTGGCCTCGGGTGCCTTTGTATAGACCTGTGTGCCCAGTAGAATTAAGCAGAAGTGTTTGTAGGGATAGAGTTTCACATTGATGCAGTACCTACTTTGTTCCTTTAGGAAGGGTGGAAGTAGAAGGGAAACCAAAACTAAGCCTGAAAAAGGAGGAAAAAGAAAGACGACGTCATAAATCTTACCTAATTGAACAAATTAGGATGGAATAGAAAACTCCCCCAAAGTACTCACTGCAGAGGAAAGCAGCTGAAAAGTTTCATTTCATCTATCAGAGGGAACTTTTCTGACTCTATCCAAGAAAGCTGTACTGTGTCGTTTGTGGGAGAGAGCAGTTATTCCTGTGAGAGGAGATCTCTACCACATTCAACTTCTCATTTTTCCTCAGTGAACCAACCCTGAAACTTCTGCTTCTGGAGAACTTCTCGTTGGTGCTCATCACGCTTGAGTACTAAAAGAGGTGTGACTCCAAAGTAGGGATTGCTTCTGTTGTCAGGAAAGATGTTTTCATTACAGTTAAGGAGCTCTATGGGAAAAGTGGACAAAATGATCAGCTCTAAACCTTCCATGAGTTCTGTCCGAAAATAAGCTGAGATGAAGACTTCCAGCCCGCCTCCAGATTTGCTGTGCAGCTCTCCTGGGTTCATACTTCCTTATGATCAGATCTGTCTACTTTATCGACACATCAACCAGGTGGTGTTCTGTGTGCCAAAATTGCATTAATTCACTGCCTAATTTACACACCCCACATGAAATGATCTATTTCCTATGTTTCGGGATGCAGTGAAAATGAGTTGTTTTTCTTGCAGTGTTAACATGTTGCGTGTTTTGTTTGTTATTTTAAAATGAAGTTGATTGCTGGAAGAGCCATAGCTTCTGGCAGGCTGCTTTGGCTCATGTTGCAGAATGTACACAACATTAAGTAATGTAATTATTCGGAGGGTGCTCCTGGCAAATTTATGAACGTATAGTAATCCTGGTGTTTCAAAGAAAATATTTCTTGATAAACACTTTTTTTTTTTTTTTTTTTTTTTTTTAGTGTTTGCAGAAAGGGAAGTTTGTGTGGGAGGGTAGTTTTTTATGTGGTAATTAATTTGACTTTTATTTTTTTTGTCATAGCATTTGTTGTGAGACAAATAACTGATGGCTAAGAGGAAAGTGTTGTCTGTAGCCCTGGTAGGGGGGTAGCCTTCAGTCTTTTCTTTAGAAAAATGGTAACATGTCTGGTTGGAGTCTTGATGTACTGAGGCTTGGGCGTGAATTGTTTGCATGGAAATACTCATTCAGGTGGCCACATCCACTCGTGATGATAACCCTCATGTTACTAGTGAGTTACTCTGCCCATGTTTTCAAAATCCAACTTCAGCTTTGCTGTCAGAATTTCTATGATAAACTGAAGCAGCTGAGTTTTTCTCCCAGATGTATTAAGGAGGCACGTCAGTAGGCTCAGCTGCCACAGCCTAGAATGCTGCACGCTCATGGAGCTGCTTACACTGGTGATGTGTCTCCATCTTTGGTGATAGTTGGAATGATTTGGGTTAGCTCCAGCTGAAGTGTATACAACTAGTGATTTTCTTAGGAGGCTGCATCTCACCTGTGTCTCCTGTGATTTCTTAGGGGATAAAAGGAAATCTTAATACATTTCAAAGCAATTCCACTTACATTGATATTCATCTGAGCTTGGGGGCGTACAATTAACACCTAATGATTCCTTCCCTCCCCCCAAAAGTGTCTCTTCAGCATCTAATTTAAATTCTATTTCTAAAAGTGAGAAGCACTTAAGCTTTTTTTTTCTTTTTTTTTTTTTCCGGAGCTTTGACTACTACATCCATTTGCTCATAGAAGCATTCTGTCTGTGTGGAGAGAAGCCAGCATGAGATTCTGTCAGCAGCACGACCAAAGCTCCATCTGCCAAGTAGCCGCTGCACAGCGCAATGACCGACGTGCCCCGGGTTTTGGCTCCTTGGGCCTGACATTGCTGGCACTGCTCAGAGCTGTTTATATTTTTAGAAAAGGAACCTAATATTGTTTGAGCTCGTGCGACAGTATTTCGAGAGAATATTGCAGAACCATTTCCTTTAAAACAATAAAATGTTTGTTAGGGTTATAATACATCAAAAATGGTGGCAAGGACACTGGAGACTTTATTATATTGGAATATGTCATAGAATCATAGAATGGCTTGGGTTGAAAAGAACCGCAGTGATCATCTAGCTTCAACCACCCTGCCATGTGCAGGGTCGCCAACCATCAGACCAGGCTGCCCAGAGCCAAATCCAGCCTGGCCTCGAATGCCTCCACAGATGGGGCATCCACAGCCTCCTTGGGCAACCTGTTCCAGTGAACAATGAATATTTAGAAGTTTCTGTGTTGCCAATTCACTGTGACTTCTAGCATTAATCCTGAATTTTGATCCCACTTGAGACATTTAAGATTTTTCTTTTTTAAGGTCTGTGTTTCTTAAAATTATATTCTTCAGTTCTGAGACTTGTTCACAGAAAACATGAACTTCATTGCATGCTCTATTGTAAAATGAAGCTGCTTTCTGGACAGTTTTTTAATTTTTTGGTCATTGTTAAACTCATAGTTGGATTCTAATTTTCAATGCATATTGTTGTTTTTTTCCAACTTTCCATAGCTGTTCAATGCCAAGGATAAAAACCAACTTCAAGTGTTCAATCACTGGGTATCTGTTCAGAATTTGTTTCAAAACCAGCCTGCTCGGGTAGCTAGCAAAAATTCGTGTAGTGTGTGCTGTTATAAAGACCTCATGCTAAATGAGCTGTGAGAGACTTCCTAGCCAAGTGTGATTTTTTAATTAAAACTGGTTTTGTTTTACTCTATTTTTAAACTTAAATTAGCTACTGTATTCTGAAGTATGTGGCTAAGGCAATGCATGGGAGTGATATCCCAAATGTGGTATTACTACTGATTTCAGTGGCAAAAACTAACTGTTCTTTCAGAATCTTTTTTTCTTCATCATGCCATTTTAGCTGATAGGAGACAGACACAAATTACCATATGAAGTGCAGAGAGTGCTGGAAGAGAGGGTATTTGCAAAAATATGATTGAAATTTGCAAAGGGCTGTTTAGAAGAAACCAATTGGTATTGTGGCTTCTGCTAGCTTTGGTTTTTGCGAGGCATTCCATTTGAGACATTTAGCCCTGGAGAGGCAACTCTGTATGTTCTTCACCCTCAAATTGAAGTGACTTAACTGAGGTCACAGCAGAATTTTGTGGTGGAGCAAAAAAGTGAGTTCTTTCTGAGAAATGTGAGTGGGTTGGTGGGTGGGTGTTGTCTTGAAAACAAAGCAAAACATTCTTAAAGGCCTTCCTTGCTTGCTGTGGAAAATGTAGGGGAAGCATCCCTGGCACTGGTTTTCTTTTCCCATTTACTTTTAAAGAGGAATCAGTTTGAAACATTCACTTATGTAAGATTTGTACTTCCTGTAGGTGTTAATGGTAGCTAATGTTGCTGCTTGTCGTCTTCTGTATTTCAGCTTTGTGTATGAAGCAGGTAGTGAGTTTTGCTGTTTTATCCTAAACAGTGAATTACGCTGAAGCAGAAGTCTACTCTCTGCCAAGATCACTTTTGCATTGGGTGTGATATACATCTGACTTGGATAATGGTTAGCTTATAGTGCCAGGAGTTCAGTTGTTTTCTGCTCAGTATGTTAGCTACTGGTTTTATTTTCTCATCACTGAGGGAGCAAAGTATGCGTTTTCATAGAAATTACAGTGTATTAATGGTGATGAACATGCAAACAGGCAGGTGCTTTTGGAAGCTGGTAGAGATCCGGAATCTGTGCTTCTTAGTTTTCAAGCTGATATCGAATTCAAAATAATAGCTTGATTGAAATGTCTTTAACAATCATGCTATGATAATACTACATAAATGAGATTGATTCTGGCCCAAAAGACAAATGCATTTGATCTTTAAGTTTTGGAATAGCATATAATGAAATAAAATGTGTGGGGTACCATTTCACGTGTTTAGCCAAAGGCCTGGAGGGGTTTCGTGCATTACTGGGTGTCTCCATCACTTTGATGTTGGACTCCTTGTAATTCTCCTAAAATAGACTTTCTTGAACAGGAGATACTTGGAAAGTCTTGCATTAATTTGCTTTTGTTTTTGCTCTTAGGCAGTGCCCTGTTACAAACTGAAATCACACATTCCGGAGTGTAAACTGATCATGTTCCCAATGGAAATTTCAGGAATACTTGTGGCTATTTTCAAAATGTGGAAATCTATTTATATTTTTTCCACTTGTTTTTCTTCCTAGGTTTTGGCACTGATTGCATTCATCTGCATAGAGACCATCATGGAATGCTCCCCTTGCGAAGGCCTTTATTTCTTCGAGTTTGTGAGCTGTAGTGCATTGGTGGTTACTGGAGTTCTGTTGCTTATGTTCAGTCTAAATCTTCACACAAGAATACCACAGATCAACTGGAATCTCACTGTAAGTTTGTACAAATCCTTGCTGCTAAAAACTGCAGAACAGTTTTTAAGTTTGGTCTTTGAACTTTACTTTCTACTGCTAATGTTTAAGATTCTGTATGTGTATTCTATGGTGACTGAAGTGTACAGTTTATATTACTTTGAATACTAACAGCAGAATGAGCTTTGCAGTGTAGCAAGATTAAACTATGTTAAATAGAGCTAAAATTCTTTTCTGGTAGAATCTGTTTGGAAGGAAGGACTTACTGCTACTGCCAGCAATTACTGTTTGTTGATGAAGTGGATAAAAATGCAGTCTGTATTTATTTAACTTTGACAGATGTGATATTTACAGTAGCCTGTTGTTCTTTCATAAGCTGTTTTTTATATTAGAATTCTGGTGCTGCATATATTTTCTTACACAGATTAATGTAATCCTTGGGCAAAAATATTGTAAGCTTTCTCTGAAAGTTAAGCGTTGAATTGTTTACACCCCTAACTGTTAAACATCAACTGGCAGTGCTTGATATGTTCTCAAATACAAGGAGCTTTGGGAAAAAAACTGCTGGCAATGCACATTCCTTTTGTACAAGTCTCCATTTCCATGCTATATTATGAGTTAAATGTTCAGATTGAGCTGCATAAACAGATCACAGAATCAACATGAGTTACTCTACCAAAAGATCTGTCATCTTAAGAACAATGTTTATATCAGTTCTTTTGCACAGTACAGATAATACATATACATATGTGCATATGTTCTAATGTATTTTTGTAAGTGGTGCTTTAGACTGCTCACAGTACTTTCCAGGCTTCTGTTGTGATTTTCTTTTAATGTCAGTTGTTATTGTTGCAACTTGCTGTTTGTAAGCCTAAATGACCTCTAAAATGAGAGAGGAATGTGAAAATAGATGATTCTTTGTACCCTAGGGATCCATGTTTTATTGAGAGTATTCTTCCTAGGAGTACTTGTTAAGATTGGGGTAGATTGAGGAATGTGAGTGGCAACTGTAGGTGAGGTAGGTACAGGTGGCTTGCGAACAAAACCAGTGGAGCCACTGGAATTTTAACGGGTTGTCTTGCCTTTTCTCCTTCCTTCTCTTTTGCTGGCATTTTCAGTGTTTATCTTTGTGGCAAGTTGCAGAAAGAAGGTGATTTCTTTCTTTTACTGGCCTGTTTATTAGCCATTGCAGCAACGGCCTTTATAAATGACACAGCTCCGAAATATGCTGGTAGGACGTACGAGGGCATAATTGTTGCATCATTGTCACAGAAGATGGTTTTCCTGGTGTGATAAGAGTGAATACTAGACCCAACTTATGCTGAAAGTAAGCTTGACCAAGATAATTTTTATCAGGAGACTGGTGAGTGGTTTGCCAAGTGACCATGACTGAGCCGGATCACTGGAAGAGTCAAGTTGATGACTTTGCATGCCCTTGCTCCTTTGTGCTGGTAGCTTTTGTTCTGTTGGCTACAAGAACATTGTGACAGTGTGCTGAATTTATGTAAGTACGAAGGCTGACTTTTACTGCCTTTCCTTCCGTATTGCAGGAGATAATCAGTGATATGACTGGGTGGGTCTTTTCAGCCACTGACTTCTTACAGATTTGAGCAACACTTTTGTGGTAATGGAGTGATAAGAATTGCTGCTTTGAGTGCAGCATTGTGTATCTCTGCATAGTACTCAGTGTTGGAGATCTTTAGAGAAAAGAGTGCTTAAAAATCCAACTAGTTAAAAAAAATAAAATTGTTTTGAGCCCTCTTTTTAGGGGGATTATCACACCCTGAAACCAGCACCTCTACAGCTTGGAGGAGTGTGACATGATCAGGCTTCAATCTGAAGGGCAAACGGAATACTCTGCAAATGTTTTGGCTTTCTTTTTTTTTTTTAATCTTATTAACAGGAGTTAAAGGAAATTGTTATGATTTTACAAGTCTCTTCTTTTGAGTAAGTATTCCAGAGATCTCTAATAGAGATGAGAACTGGAAGCTTACGATGTCCATTAACTGCTGAGACCAACCTTCCTCCTCGGGTTATTTACTTATTTTAATAATGAGCAGTCTGATGGGACCTTTACTAGTACTGTCTTCTAGAAGTATCTTCATTATTCTGATAGCTGTAGTCTGTAACTTTGTGAAAGTTAGTAGAGAATCTAAGAATGGAGGATTGTGTGCTTTCTGCCTCATTTTTTTCCTGCTTATTTTGTCATTTTATTCTTTACAGTATAGACATATACTCACACATTATTTTCTTCTTTCCATATTTCATACTTTCCTGTGTTTTGACAGTTATTTCAATAATTTTCCTGCTGCTCTGAGATGGTTATCACAAGAATTGCTTTCTGAACTACATTTCCACATTCCTCAATTCTGTAGGAAAAAATTGCTACTTATGTAGAAATTTATGTAGTGCTTTTATGATTTTATAACGAGTGTTTCCCCTGTGAAAAGTCTCAAGCCTTGCTTTTGGAAGCTGTTTGAGATGAAGAGGCTTGAAAGAATTTTATAGTGTTAAGTGTAGTCAGGAGTTTTCCTTTAAACTCGGCATGCTCACAGACTTTCTAGGAAAATCCTTTGTTTTTCAAACAGTCCCTCATGTTGGAAAATTAGCCCATCAACTGCTTTTGTCCAATACAGGATTGTTTCCTTTAGAACTACAATAAGATTAGACTTTTCTAATGCATTATGAATATTGTCTGCTGTCTGTGGTAAGGAGAAAAATAAGAATCAGTATCTAGCAGAGCTGTGTATATACACACACACACGTACATACATGTACCAGATTTGTCACTTTCTGTTTGCTTCATTTTTAGTCATTTGAGGAAAAGAGCTTTGCTTTCATCCTAATTAGAGACTTGTCAGCCAATTTTTACATTTTCCTGAGATAAACATGAAAGAAGCTTGGAGAAGGATAGAACTTTGCTTGGGTACATTGGAAAGAAGGGTTTGTTGCAGTGAGATGAAAAAACAGTCACTTGTCTCTTGCACAGCTCTATCAATGTTGTGCAGTTCTGGGAACCTGTCAGTGGAAATTTCCATTTCCTTTATGCTTTACAACTGAAAGTGAGCCTATTCTGCAAGGAGACTTGTAAATGGCGTGGGGGAATGTACTGCACACTACAGCAGAGATTTCTGCTAAGCTGATGAGCTGTTGCTTTGAAGTATTGTATTCAGTGTAGATTAATAACCTAATCTTCCCTTCATTTTGTGTTTGGCTATATTTATATATTTTAATTTCATTATTTGAGTCTTATCTACAAAGTGAGCTTGAGATCTTGCATCCAAATATGTGGGTGCTGTGGCCCTCTTGTAAGGCTGCAGTGAAAAATGTAATGGAGGTGTCTGCGGTAACTTCTTTCTTCTGATGAATTCCTGTCTGTCTGGGGGGGATCCACAGTAACACTGCTAAACCCGAGATGGTGTGGGGAGGGAAGGAAATGATGGCAGAGAACTGGAGTTTGACAGTATTTCTTTGAGAGTTTGAGTGATGAAACAAGTGCAAGTTGTTAGACGTGTTCTATAATAAGCCAGTGGAATGGACTAGTTATGTCTTTGTACACAAAAAGAATTTCAATAGATGTTGAGCATTTTTTAAAAAAATATTTTAAATATGCGCTGGAACTGTGGAAGCATCTTTTAGTCTGTGCAGTTCTGGAAAAGGTTCTTTGTTTTTGTTTTCAGTTGTTAGGGAGAGAAAGCCTCGTGGGTAAGTAACTGACAGTGGTAATTGACAGGAACCTTGATGTGGTGCCAGATTGACAAAAGTCCTTGCCAGCCTTGGCTTGAGGAGTATAATTACAAAGATGTACTTCAAAGGCCTTCCCAGGGCAAACTTGATTATTTTTATTTCCCCTCCTCCCTTTCATTTTTATTTCTTTTGAAAATATCTTGCTTTTCTTTGGCTTGTTTAGCTGTCGAATGAGCAAGTCCTTTCTCACTTTTATTTTTAGTATTGTCAAAATAGTGATGCCTTCTGAGGATGAAAGTGAATAATGACAGATTAAAAAAGATGAACAGAATTTATTTCCTCCAGGTTTGTTCTTTGGGCAGTTACTTTGTGCAGCCTGATATAAACAGTAGCGTGTTACTACTTAAGTAAAACAAACATAAGCTTAGAATACCCCAGAGTATTACCTGGCCTGGTATTTATTGCTAATGGGGTCTGTTGCATAGTGAGGAGAAGTGGTCCCATATGTGCACAGGATGGCTTCTCAGAAAACAGGGAAGCAGCGACGTGTGGTGAGCAGGAGGCCAGGGCACCTCTGCACAGCCGGAGTGGCCCTGCACGTCTCTGGTGTGTTTCTGGAACTGTTGGGCATGCTTTGTGGGAGGGGGATGAAGTTTGTGTGTCTTGAATAGCAGAAGCTGGTTTGTTTAGCTGGGTGAAATGCTTCTTTACCTGTGTAAGCCCAAATAAATAGGAGATGGGGATTAATGCTCATACAGTTAGTTTGGTTTGTTTTACCTATAACTTATTTTTGCTTGAGAAACCATTATTTCTATTAGTAATTCTGATGGAAAAAATTACAGTGTGCAATAGTGTGATTAGAGAATAAAATTGTGAGGTTGAGTAGGGATGATTGAATTAGATAATTGACAGTACATTTGTGAACTTCAGATTGGTAATTTCATATAGGAGCAAGGGGAAGAACTTCCTCAACCTTGTGAAGTACTGATTGGAGAAGAGTGAATGGCATTGCCATCTCCTGAGGTCTTATCAGACCTCATTCCTAGCACTGCTTCAGGCTTTCCATCCTCATGAACCCAGGAACTGTACCTACTCAGGCCCTTCAACCTAAAGGCTGAAGATACTGTTCAATTACCTATCTAGATAGAGATGCCCACTTCACAGCAGAATAAGCAGAAGAAAACCTCACATTTTCAGTATAAATGCTGTCTTGGCAGAAACATGTCGACATCTGTAAGTTAAGGTGCCTGCTCTGCCCTGTGCTCCTGAGCAGCACACATAGGTGGTAAAGGCAGTTAGGTGTCCTTGGATGCTCTCCTTTTGATTAATACCTCTATGGAGGTACGCGAGTAATAGTGAGGGGTCAGAGATCCATCTTTAATTTTAGGCCATTTTGCAGAGGAGAAATGGAACGGCAGCTGTGTAGAGTGGATTTGGTTCAGCTCATACATTTTATTCTCTGCCATGGATGGCAGCTTTGCGCAGTGTTTTGTGGCACAGCATACTGTCTCATGAGGTTGCTGTAATTTCAGCAGAAATTCTTTTATCTGTGTGATGTGGTTTTTACTTTGTCTATAAATATAATAGTAAGAACTTTAGCTATATCATGGCCAGATTTGAAAGGACTCATCTTTTTTCAATTACCTTATTCTTTTTATTGTCAAGATTATTTGTTTTCTCATATTTGGAGAAAAGCTACGTTACTTTAGGGAGTGTCCTCTGCTTCTTGAGTTTCTGATGTAGTTCATTCTCCTTTGTTTCTGCTCAGACTTCTTCCAAAACCAGTGTAGATTATTTTCTTGTCTAAGTAGTATGTACCAAATTTGGGATTAAATGCCTCCACTGATGCAAGCATCTTTGATTTTACTAATATGTACTTATATGACAGTGTTACTGATGTCATTGCTCCTTAAGTTCCAAACAGTCTGACTTGTGGACATGAAAAATTATGTTAGTTTTAGCTTTTTAAGGGATGAACCAATTAATAATTAATTCCGTTAAAGGATTTTAACCTGAACAATGAAGATGAAAATGTAGAAATGAATGTGTCAGAACCATAAGATGGAATGAAGTCTTTAGATTTGAACTGTTAAGTCATTTGTAAACACAAATCTGAGTGTGTGGAAATAAAAAATGTGTCTGGAAAAAAAAAAAAAGCAATCGTGGATTATAAGAAATAGGAAGGGGCACAACTTTGATTTGTTTATTCTGATGTTACCTAACTTACAGATAAAAGTAAATTTGAATATGTCTTCATTCTTAAATGTTCATCTGCTGATTTTGTTATCCTGTTATCTTTGGTGTGGTTTTCCATGCTGAAATTTCTGAACAGCTATTGTTTCATGATTATCTAAACTCAGGAGTCTTCATGCATGCAGCGCGATCTTTTTCGTATTCAGCACAGCTCAGGTTCCTTGATTTGTACTGTGAGAAATGTTATCCTCCTTTCAAGTAGCTTCTGTGGCTCTTTTCTTCACCGTGTTCAATTTTCAACATAATTTTAAAAATGTGGATACCAGACCAGAATGCAGCATTCCGATGTCCCTTACAAGGGTATGGTAACCACCTTGCACCTATTGTATCCATATGTGCAGTGGAATGTTGAAGTGCTTTTTCATCTTCTTTTTTGGTCATGGCACGACATGTTGAGATGCCTACCGGCGGTAATTCTGAAGTTCTTAGTTATTTCTCCCAGGATCTTGTCTCTGTTCTGTAGGTTATGTCTGTTGGTTGTAAAATACTCTTAATCAAAGGGCATCATCAGTGTGGATGGCCTTTCCTCAGTATTTACTTTCAGCATCCTTGGTGGTATAGACGTTTACTCTGGAGACTTGATGAAAATGTTTAATGCTATTTAGCCATATATTGAGAAAAGATTTGTGCAGTGAGAACCAAAGCTCTTTTTGGAGACTTCAGGATGCAGGTAGATCTGATAAACTCCAAGTTGATGAGGTGGATACTTGGAGAAATTGCAGAATGTAATTTCTTTTCTAATATCTCTATTTCTTAAATTTTGTTTTCTGTTTTACAAGAAATTGTGTCATTAGAACTGCAGTAGCTATTAAGTGAAGTACCAATTTTGTTTGTTTTATATGCAAGATAGTATTTGTCTCACTGAGTTTGAACAGAATAAAGTATCTGCCTTTAGTTGTACACTGGCAGGTGAAAAAATGGTAATTGTTTCTTAGGGATTCACGACTTCCTTATGTTTCCTTCCTGCTAAGACAGACCCACTGGGCTCATGAAATCTGAATACATGGTTAGAAATAGTGAGGAGCAGTAGAAGTCTCCCAGAAAGGCCAAGTCCCCCTTTTAGATGAGGATCGGTCCTCAGTGCTAGCTCTCACACTTCATCCTCAGGTGTGCTTAATTTTGACAACCAGCTGTCACTGAGTCATTGCCCTCAAATGGATCATATTCCGTGTGAACAGCACAGCACCAGATTCTGTTTTCACCATTAGTTACTAAAACATTCTCAAATGATGGCTGCAGAAACAGATGTTGGGCTTAACCACTTTTTTTCTTTCCTGTACTTTTTTTAGGGTGGCTGGATGATAGTGATCAGTCCAGAGTCTTTGTGTTACATATCCAGAACCTAGTTATGGGGCAAATATTATATTTATCTTCAATTTTCTAAGCATAACTCCTTACAGTACTGTAAGATGTGGTTCTAATAATGAAATAGTAATTCTCTGGTAAATGGATCAGAAGTGGGAAGTGAGCTGGTTTACGTGTAAGAGTCATGTAGAGTAGATTTACCTTTTAGTTTTAAGTAAAAAGTAGCAATGAGGTGTTCTTTTTTAAATGGTGGGGTTGACATGTTCAGTCTTTTAGATTTTTCCTTTTCTGTGTCTCAGTCTAAGTTGTACAGCAAATTTGAACACAAGTTTTCTTTCCCCTTTAGCTGCGACAGTGTTCACCTCTCACTGATTTCAGTTCCTTCAGGATATTTCTGTTGAGCTGCCGTTCTCTGCTTCCTGCACAGACCTACCTGAGCCCTGCCTTCCTCCATTCTTTCAGTTACCATGGTAGTCTGTTATTTCCTATGGCTGTGTAGTGTACAAAAATAGTGCTATGTAAATAAGCATCAAATATTTATTCAAAAAATTGCAAAGAAAAGCGCAGAATAACATACTAAACAGCTATTCCCTAGCAAACCTAGTCCTTTGTTTCTTTGTTGAGGTTATCTTGAAGTCCATGCTTCTAATTTGTCTTATATTGATGTAATCATTTTTGTGCTAATAGCTTGCCGTTTGGAATTTCCTTATGTCCCAGTGATATGTTAATGACCTTTGTTTTTTGTAAGGCCTAATTATCTGAACTCCAGGTGACACGTGCAGCGTATGCATAACTGAGCTCTGTGCTTTGTAGCATTTTTTTTTGGTGCTTAAAGCAAAGCAAGAATTTTCTCTGAACACCTCAGAGCACCGAGGTGGTTGTGCATGTGTTCTGGTGTGTCTAGTTGAAACATCAATCCTATGCGATAGACGTGGATAAACCTGTGTGTTCATCCAATGCGGGCAGCTGTTCTTCATAGAGAAACTGCAGGGTGTGTGCTGTTGTACAGATAAGGCCTCAAAGAACTTGCAGTCAAACTCATGAGTGTTATGTGGACAGCACATGGAGAGTTGTAATGTGAAAGAGAGCAGGGGAGTGTTAATGCTGGAGATTCAAATTACTTCAGTGTCAGCTGAGATGGAACAGCTTTACCCATTGCTTATGCTGACAGTCGGTTCTTAATAATCCCAGCAGACATTGAGATAAAACATCCAGAGCTTACAATGGTGCCTTATTTATACTTAGTATGTGAATAGAATTCAAATAGTGATGTGCACACATACTACATTTCCTGTGTAATAATCTGTCATCTTTTACGTGTGATAAACTACATAGGAAGTGGGAAAGTATTACTATAACTTTTGTTCTAACCTTTTCCTGTTTCATCAGTTGTAATAAAAATAAGTGGACTGTTATTGTTTAATAATGCTGAAGGATTGTTATTATTATTTTTTTAGGATCTGGTCAACACTGGACTCAGCACTTTCTTCTTCTTCATTGCCTCTGTAGTGCTTGCTGCTTTAAACCATAAAACTGGAGCAGAAATTGCTGCTGTGGTAAGAATTTGAATTTCTTTTTATGAGTCACTTAAGTGGCTATTAAAACCAAGAATAATCTTTTAGTTGTGTTCTTGTGATATTTCTGTTACCTTAGTCTTCCCAATTTGCTTCTTATTTTACAGTTAGGTATGCAGTAATTTTGGTTTTAAGAATGTTGATTTCATTTGAATTTAGTCTCACGTCTTGGGGCATGACCAAACAGGAAAACAGCTTGCTGAGAATGCTTTACCAGTTTTATTAGTGTTGCTTCTTTATCTATACCTAGCTTAGGTAATACAACTCTATATTGTGAGTTTACAGAAAAGGTGTAGTCAAAAATTCTTACCAAATGGAGCTTTTTTTTTTGTAATCTTCTGAGTTCTTCTTGCTCACAGAAGATCAATTTTTGTGGATGGAGTGTAGTGGTACTTAAAGATTTTAGAATCTAAAACAATAAAGTCAAGCACATTAACTTTGTCCTTGAGCTGGCAAGCTTGTTTTTTCAAACCTAGACATTGAAAATCACACAAATTCTGCAGAAACACCTAGACCTGCAAATCAAATCCTCTAGGCTGATGGTCTAGATTGGCCATCTCTTGTCATTTGTTCACTGCCAGGTGCATCCTGAGGAACGAATGAACTGTTTGGATGAAGAGCCATATTATTGCAAGAGGTTCTTCCAGTGAAGTTGCATTGCAAGGTGTAATTGTTGTGTTTGTAGACGAAGAACTTAGTTTTCTTGGATCATTGATCTTAGTAGCTTTCACAAATTCTCTAGTTTATTGAAGAAGAACATCAGGTTTGTAGGCTGTGATAATCTATCAGTGCAAGTAAAGCAGAAAGCTGAACTTCTCAGAAATTTGTTATGAAACTATGCTTATTGTTTTCAAAAATTGTCTTTCTACTTCTTGTAGATATTTGGTTTCTTGGCAATGGCAGTGTATGCTGTGAACACATATTTAGCTATTAAGAAGTGGCAAATGAACAGCAGACAGCAAAGCAGTCGGCAGACCAGTGATTACATGCGTGCTCGGACAGAATCCAGAGAAGTAGATCATCGCCCGGAGATTCAGCGTCTGGATGCATGAGAGCAGCATCTAGATGGGACTGCAGAGGAAAGAGAGAAGTGCTGAACTTGCTCATGGAATACAGTGTTTTTTCTTTATTTAAGAAAGAAAAGGAAAATCAGATAGTGGCAAAGAATGCCCAGCCCAGATATGTGCAGAGAAGCATCAAGTCAGAAGCTGTTTTCATGAAAGCAGTAGATGTTGGCCATTCAAAAGCAAAATCTTTTCAAGACATCCACATATATATACATATATTGTATATATTATGTATAATATATTATATATATGTTCTGAAGTATGTTAATGTTTTGGATTACTGCGCAGAACTTCTCTTCCCTTTCCTAAGAGCAAGCTCTGAATATACATGTTCTGCCACTGTTTCTTCATCTGTCATAAAAATTAAGACCAGAGCTATCTTTTTTTGTTTAATATAAGAAAGAAATCCACCAGGAGCAAATTTAATACACATGAAAAGGAAGTAGGGGGCAAGTAGCCATAACTTTACTATGTATCGTGTCCAGCAACGCTCTGTATCCTTCCTTGTGCAGCCTTGGCAGTGCAGTTCAGTTCTCACCTGCAAGATTGCACGCTGTTTCGTTGTTGTTTCATTTACCTAGCTGCCACATGAAAGTCTCTTCTGTTTTCTGATTGTTGATTTAATGCTGAGGCAGTTATCCTTTGGATTATTTGCAAATCATCACATGCAGTTCGTGCCTGACCTTGCTTGTATCAGAACTTGTGCAAGATTAGTATATCTTATTGAATGGTCACCACAATGCATCCAGTGCAAGTATGTGAACTTTATGCTGATGTTGGATACATGCTGTTTTTCATTCCAAAATGGTGGAGGGTGGAGGAAACTTGGGAGGCAGGGTGGAGAAAGAGAATGCTGAGGGGCACAGTGCTAAAGGAGAGAGGATGAATTGTCATCTGGTAAACCTGCGTTCCAGTCATGTCTTTTTTCTTTTTTCTTTTAAGGTTCAACCTTTCTGAGAAGCCTAGGGTAAGCAGTAACTAGCAAAAATTTATGATATAAAGTGTTTCTAAGATTGCAATACTGTGATTCATCTGAGATGCTTCTTGTTTAGAGGATTACTTGTTTTTTCTAAAGTTAAACTGTTGGTAGTAGGTAAAATTTGTTTTTTGAATTGGATATATCTGCAAACATTTTTTCTAATATTTCTTTATTGAGGAATGGTTTTACCTAATTGAAGTTTTCTTGTTTTAATTTTACTTGCAATTAAGATAAAGGTATTTTCTCTAATCAGAACTTGAAATGTGAGTAATCAGTTAAATATTTCAATGCTTTTTTAATGATTGATGTTTTTTTTTAATCTGTGTAATCCATTATTTGACATCAGAGTTGAACAATTTGTATTAATCTTGTTTAGCCGTACTCTTAAGTGATTTAGCACAGTTAACTTCTGAACAAAAGGCAATACGCTGCAGACAGGTGACTTTTAAATATATAAAACTATGTTATATCAAACAGAAAGTCAGTACAAGTGCCTGGGTGTCTTTAATACTAGAAGCAACGGAGGGTGTTCCAGATTTGAACCTTACATTGCAGTTCTTGGATCAAGCAATGGAATTACACCGACAGGTAGAAAACTGGTAACAAAACCAATGTCTTTGCATTTTTTGTGGGTTTTGTGTCTATGGTGCATTTTCACTTAAAATTAAGAGTTATTAATGAGGTTAAAGAAAACTTGGCTTTCTAGACCAATAATGGTTTTCCAGTTACTGCGTTAACGTTTTATTGTAGTTTGTTGAAAGTTAGCACCAAAGGTAATGTCAGTTTAAAAAAAAAGATTGGAACGTAGAAGCTAACTTCTGTTGTTGAGCTGAGAGCATCAACATTTTATTAAGGTGGAGTCTCACTGGGTTTAATGAGTTTTATGAAATGTAAATGACAGTTCCACGTTCAATGTGGCATGAAATAAGTTTCTTGAAGTCAGTGTAGTTGCTTTAGCCCTTCTGTTTTTCAGCAGTCCACTTGAAAGTAGCACAGACATATGTAGACTGGAGTTGTAAACAGACATTAAGGCAGTTTGCATAAATGTTATTAAAAAAAAGAAAAAGCCTTATTAAAATACAGAATCTTGTTCTGCAGAAGATGGATACTTCTGGAATGGTACCTGCAGAAGTTAGGCGTGAGGAAAGAGTTTAGGGTAAGCATAGGCTTTTCATTATGAGTATATCCTGATGCTGGTTAATGAGAGGGCTGCAATAACACGTATGAAGGAGAATGTCCTGTTCCTCTTCTGTAGTCCCTGTGATGATTCTGGTTCTCTGATTTCTCAGAGGTATGTATGGGAGATTTCGTGCATCTGCAAGTTTTGTGAATTTGGTATCTTTAAAATCCATACACCTTTCCTAACCTGAACAAAAGATAACTTTGCAGGGCCTGTTCTGGAGTGAGATTGCAGAAAGCTTCTTATCTTTAGCTGGAATGACAAATGCTTACTTAGTATGAATGATAGTTATATTTCTAATATTGTATAATACTTCATCTTATATGTAGTATTCCTGTATGACTTTGAGTGCTATTACATGGTAAATAAGTTTTCTTGAGTTGAGAACAGTATTTATTACTTACAGCACTCATGACTTGAGCTTAGCACAGCTTTCAGGGTAGAATTCAAAGAGAATATGATTTTTAAAAGTTTTTTAAAAGAACTACTATCTGATAACTTTGTAAACAGGAAGACAAATGTAAATTTGTAATTTCCTTATTTTGGGGACCAAAGATGATTTTAGTATTGTACAGTATATACTTTCTTAAAATCTAAGTTAAGCATTTATTACTCTACAGAGACATTATTTGCTATCTGGTTTATAGAAAAGGGAAATAAAGTAGCTATGAGACAACTAAAATTGAAACACTGAGTTCATTTAACATAAGCATTCTTAATTCCACCCCCTTTACAATTACAATTTCATGTGGTGTATCGAAGAAGCAGTAATCTTTGTTGTTAAGATTGCTATCAAACCTGCAGCCATTAAAAGAGTAGAATTAAAAAAAAATAAATGAAATCTTTACGGAAGAAAATGAGTCAGAAAGGTTTTGTGATTTGCCTTTTTGAAATTTGCTTAGAAAAGTGGCACTAAGTTACTTCTTCCAGCCAGCTAGTCTTGCTGGCTTTTCTTAGTTTCAAGTGTGCTGTTTAGCTCTACAAAGGGATCCAAAAACCACTGTAAATAAAAGAAAATGAAAGCTAAACAGATGAATCTCGTGGGAATAGGATGCTTGAAATGGTAATGGCATTCTGATTAATCCTCTTAAGCCAAAACTGAGCCCTCAGATTTGCCATCACCATGTATTCCTGTGTGTAAAAATGAGGGTAAATATTGCATGCTATGCACAGGCTTGAAAGATCAGTTAACATGAAATGATTGGAGCAACAGAGTAACTGTTGTATGGTGTTGTAAGAATAGGTATTTTCCTGTTAATACTCTGTTCAGTTTGGGCAGTCTTAGTTCAGGTTTATCGTGCATTCACTTGATGGTATGCAACTGCCTGCTATAGAATTAAGTTTCTTAAATGATAATTAAGAATGATTTGGCAGCTTAATTGCTTCTTAGTAAAGTTGATTCCTACCTACACTCTGCTTGCTCCTTTCATTTTGTAAATTCATGCCTCATCTGTCTTGTTTTATATCTAGTTTTTGTTAACCGTTCTGCCTTGATATGTATAGTGACTGCTTCAATCTGAGGAAGATAAGAATAGTGTTTTCTATGTCCTGCTTGAGTATGGTACTCTTCCCATCTGTGATAGCTTATAATGTTTGGGGATGGATCTGCTGGGGGATTTTTTTTTTTTTCCCCTGTGGTCTTTGGAAGCCATCTGGCATAATACTGCTTGTGTTTCTTCCTAAGTTTTCTATAAGGAACCATATGCTCAGAGGTTATTATTAGCATCATCTGCCATCTACCTCTGCCTTTTCTGAGAGACAAGGTGCTGACCTTTGAGATTTGATGCCTGTATCTCAGTCTGTTCTGTCCATCATTGGCTTTATATTCAGAAGTATGGCGTGAGCAGTGAGCTGTGCCTTGGAAACAACTCGTCATCTTCTGTTGTGTCTCTTAGGTGAGAATTTAAATAAAATCAGTAACATGGGGTGCTTCTTTATAGGCTTCATATGTGATTCATCGTGCATCTCGTGATATTATCTAAATTGATTTAATGTATTTGTTTATATTTCACTATTAAGTCTAGAAAGAGGAGGGGAGAAGTGAGGAAAAAATCCAATTTGTTAATTATGTATTTCTTTTCCCTCCGTGAATTACATTGCACCACGTGATGATTGTCCCTTCGTAGTACAGCAGGCTTGCTGTTTCTTAAAGTGCTGTGAACCACACCGGAAAATTCATCTACTGTAACCTGTGTGTGGACTGTTAATAATTGAGTCAACCTTCAATTTCCTATAAATTTATAGGGTCCTAAACAAGTCTGACATTTGCCATCTTTGTGCTATTTTGGGAACATGCAGGTACAGCAAATGCTTATTTAATATGTGGCTTTATAATGCAGCGCCCCCCCTTCTTCAGTCTGTGTTCTAAATCTGCTGTTTTCTTGTCCTATGATGTACTTGTAAGCATTCCCACATGTGTAGGTTCCCTTTTTCTTTTTTCTTTTTCTTTTTTTTTGTTTTTTGACTGGGGAGTGTTTGTGGGGCATAAACCTCTCCATCTTAGTAGCAATTCAAACTGGGTAGAAAATAATGTGCTCTCTCCTCCTTTGATGAGATTCTGAACAGTTTTTACGTGAAAATCAGTACAGCCTTGTGCTGAAAGCTCTGGAGCCAAACATCCTGAGTTAGGATAGATGAAAAATTAGGCACAACTATGAATTTGAGATGTGGTAAAGGGTCAGAAGAAGACAGACAACCAGACTTGATGTTCAGTAACCTGGCATTTTGAAAATGATGTGTGAACTTGAATAATCCCCTACTGCAGAAGGAAAAATATCTTCCTCACATCTTAGTGGAGATGGAGACATTTGGACTTGGTTTAAAAAAAAAAAAAAAAAGTAGGCTTAGAAGTGTTCTTATCTCCCTAATTCCAGGGCCATGCTGGCCATACAAAATGGTAGGAGAGATTTGACACCAACATTGTTAATGGCGTGCCTTAAAGCTTGAGGTATGTTGGCAAATAATGTGATTATCTAATGACTTCTACTCAGCTGAAGTGTAGCACTTGGTTCACAGTGGCCTGCAGGACCTCCAGGAGCTTACATCAGGAGGACTCTGTACCTGGAGGAAGGCATTCTTTCAGGCTGAGATTTCTGCCTAGTCCCACTGAGACAAGTAAAGCTGTCGTGTAGCATTCCTGAACCTGGGACTTTCATTTTGTCGTTTGTAAGATAAAATATTATGGTTTGTTTGGGGGGCCTTTTAACTAACAAAGATCAAAAGAACGTGTAGATACAGATATGTATTTTAATCTTAATGGCAATGAAAGTAATCGTTTTCTATGAATCTGAAATGGGTACAAAACCCAGCAGAATGTTCTGCTTTTTGCCTTTTTTGGAAAAAAAATACTAGCTTTATTTTAATAGAAGGAGTTGATTAAAAATGAATTCACACAGATATTCAGGAAATCTCTGAGTTTTTTCTGATATTTTCCATTTTAGCCACTTACTTAAATTGGTATTTGATAGAGCCAGAGGAGTACTGCCCTGCCTGAGGAGGTTCCTTTGTTGTTTTGGTCTTATTTTTGCATTGTATTTTTAAAATCTGCCCATAGTTTAGCCATTTGTATTCCATAGATAATCTGTCTTAAAATCTGCTTACACTGTGATTTATAGAAGCCTTTAATTTAGAATATACAACACAATCCAATTTTCTTTTGGGAATATTCAGCTTTAAGAATTGTTCTTATGTATGCCCAGAAGTAAAGGTTGTCTGTTTATCACGAAAATGTGGTGAGGTGAAGTTCCCTATCCAGAGTCCCAGTACACCTCTTTCAAAAGCGTGCTGGGTGGATGACTTGGTGAAATTGCCTTTTAATCTCTGTGGGTTAATAAATGTATTTTTTTTATAACTAGCCACAGATATTCCTTTTTAAATTATGCTTGGCAAACAGAAGATATTTAATTTTATATACAATATACATAGTTACCTTGATTGACATATTTATAACAGAGCTTTGAGTTTACTATTAAGGTTTTATCTGTATGCTGTGGTCTTCATGGGTAGAAGTTCTAAAAAGCCAGTTAGCCTATATGGAAGGATATAGAAGCTATCTTCATAAATTCCGAAGGAGGACATCAGAGCATTTCAAAAAGCAATAGCCAGACCTTACTCAGAGAGTGTCTGTTTTTCCTTGTCTTTCACTGGGGCTGGTCCCTGCAGCTGTTTTAGTAACATCTGGATGTGAGTAACAGCATGAAATACGACTGTCTGCCTTTTCTGACTGTCAAGGACTATTGTCTAGAATATGGGAAGTTTCAGGGTATTGTGTTTGTTTTGCTTCGGACAAACGTCTCAATAGACATATTTAGTTAAAAACTTCATGTGTTTGAAAGAAAATACCTTCTGTTAACCAGGCTGATTTATCACTTTTGGTAACCTTTTAATCCCAAAGGATTACAATCATAGTACTTCTAGCAATGTTACATTTATCCAGATGTCTACAGGTTGAAGTGGTTCTAGCTAGCACCCTTTTATTACAACAATTGCTACCTTCATTTTCTACTGTTTATTCTTTTATCTCAAATGTTTACCAGTTTCTCCTTGTTGGATTATTGCAGAGGGAGGGTGTATCTTAGCACTACAGTTCATCCAGCTTTAACTCATGTCACAGTTCTAGAGTAAGAAGATATTGTGACTTATACATTGTGGCCAATTAATTGCATTTTAAATGATGTCTGTACTTAAGATATAACAGTTTTGGCATAACGAATGACTTAGCTAATCATTTTATCTGTCTAGGCTTCTGTGTTACTGTCATTTTGAAACTATTTGTATATGTTGAAGTTTGTAAGGGTTCGGGAACCCACACTAAAATAGTAAACTATGTATTTATTTCTCAATCTGCAATTTATTTGCTCAGTTATGATTTGAAAGTTGACACTTTGTACGTCTTTTCACAGAATTGTAAACAAATACCGAAATACTGCTTCACCTAGGGTGCCTTCCATGTGTGGTATAACACCTGTCATCCACAGCAACTGAGATGTAAATTTATTAAACCAGTAAACACTATTTTTGTAATGCGAGTCCCTATTATATCTCTGGTTTTGTTGTGCTTTGTTTCTGCTAAAGCAGTTTATTGGTACTGGTCATAGTCTTACCTCTGTGTGCTGTGTAGCAAATTTCTTCTCAGAATGTGAATCAGAAGATGGTCTCATTTTTTTGCTCTGCCTTCAAGTGCTACCTGAAAGATGAAGTTGAAGCACATTGCTGAAGTGAAGGTATTTCAGCTCTGTTTCCTTGACATGTGTATAAAGAAGTGCTCAGTGTGGGATCTCTGTATCCTTGGTGCTAATTTGGGCTCCTCTAGAGAAACACAGTAGATGCAGTCTAAACATTCCTAACAGTAGCTATATGTATGCTTAATGGTGTCTGAGGAAGGAACATCTGGGCCTGGATGTAAGACTTGTCCCTCGGGTATAGTTCCTATACTGACAGGTTTGTAGTTGTGAACAGCTCAGAAATGTCAGTCAAAGGCAGTGGGTTAGAGTTGCATCTCGGGGCTGAGCAAAGGGGGTGCAGTTTTTCTTCCGACTTATGAGTATGCTTCTGCTATGTAATACCCTTGGTGTTTCACTTTTGAAGTACAAAAAATTGTAATATATTGCCAAGGAAAATCTCTTAAGTGTTCTGTATATGCTGCTGCAAATGCAGAAACTGGCTCTGTTGTCCTTACTCAGGCAAAGTTCCCCATTGACTTAGGAGTCTGCAAGATAAGGCATCCATTTATCACCAAAAGCATGTTCTGATTCAAGGATTTGAAGAATCTCACAAGCTAACTAATGTTAGCATAGAGCCCATGTACAGCCTTGAAGCAATCTCACGGTATTTGGTAAGTATTTTTAGTGTTTTGAATTAGATTGCACGCAGACCAGCTGATAAACTCAGTGCTGTCTGTAGAAGTACCAACTGGCTGTGATCACTGTCTTGTCACTGTTAACAGCAGTAGCTCACATGTGTAAGGATAGCATCTTCCAGCTCTGTTTGTGAATGTCGTGCTGTTAACGTGCGAACAATTTCGAAGGCAACTGTACGAGAAAACACAACCCCTAACTTGTTTCTTTATACCAATAATGGGTTTTCAATATGTTGTGCCCTTGTTTTCTGTTGGTTTAAAGCTGAACAAAAACACACGTTGAAGAATGATCTTGGAATACAGCAGTCCTTATTTTAAAAATCTACACAATTCTAGTGTAATTTAAACGGTGTATTTATCAGTTTAAAATGTCATTTTACTTTTCCAGTCTTTTGTATATGGGCACGTTACTTTTTGTAAATTTTTAATTTAGATGTCTTTGTCGATTTTCCTTCTGATATTTGACGATTTGAGCTCTATGGATTTTCATGGTACTCTTCTGATTATGTCTTCATAGTGTTTAAAGTCTGTATTTTTGTATGTAGGGAAAATTGTAGTTTTCTAACACTTACTTTGATCAATATAGTATGAAATCATTTGTGAAGGATTTCCTGTTTAATAAATGGACGTATTAAAGTATTAAAGATTGTCTTCATCTGTAAAGGCAATATATAAGTTCAGTGTTATGGTTGATTAGTTGACTATGCAGCAAGTGCAGTTGCTAAATGCATTTTCAATGCAAGACAATGTCATAGAGATAAAAAAAAAAAGAACAAAAACACAACAAAACAGCTGAACAAAAGATTTCTGCCTGAGGTTTCTATGACTCTGGAGGTTTCTGTGGCACACTGGAACAACAAAACACTGTATTTTGGGTTTGCAGCATCGTGCTCTGGACTGAGAAGGGATTTGAGGACCAAAATGTGCAGTGAGTGGTAGTGCTCTGCCATCTCCTGGGCTAAAGGTCACGTATCTTACCTTGATGCGACCAGTATTTTGGGTGTTCAGATGGCTTTGGTGCACAGATGGCCGAGTGAGTGTTGTGGGAATGTGGATTGCATGCTTGAAAGCCTGCAAGGGAGGATAGCAAGTGGGGGGGAGGTTGGTGACATTAGTTGGGGTGTGTCAATGAGCTTTTGTGGAAGGATTCAGTATGGACGGACATGTGCTTGTGCATCTCTTCACCAAGATAGACTGATCATTTTGCTCGTGTAGGTGCTCAGCAGTGGTAGTCTTAACAAGTTGTGGTATTACATCTGTTGTACTCGCCTAGAGATCAGACCTTAATGTAACTGATGCTGTTCAAGTAACCAGATGGTTAGTGCTGGATGTAGTGGCATGTTGCTGCTGGCATGGTGTTCCCTGGTCAAGAGAAGCTTTATCAGCTGTGGAATAGAACAAATCATGTTTACTTTGTCTGTCTTTTAAACACTGAAGAATGACTTTATTCTCCTGGGAAGACTGTGATTGATTTCTTATT
This sequence comes from Lagopus leucura, assembly GCF_019238085.1. Lineage (NCBI taxonomy): Eukaryota > Metazoa > Chordata > Aves > Galliformes > Phasianidae > Lagopus > Lagopus leucura. Next base: position 6,181,302 of record NW_024962271.1, on the reverse strand, counting down.
TAATGAATGTCGTGGATTGGGCTAATGAAATGTGATGGGCAACATCCAAAATACATAAAAGCACAAGTATTGCCTGATTCAGAATGAATGCTGGTATCACTGTTCTCTTTTTCAAGGTAATAGGTGGAAAAAGCAAGTTTTCTGAGTGTATGTAATCTTTTTGTTTTATCTTCTAAGTTTTGCACAGCATTCAGAGTACTGTGACATCTTCCAGTAAAGGTGCTGCAGTGGAGGTGAGTGTGCTTTATTTTTCTAAACAGTTCTATTTATTTAGAAAAAGCAAGATTTGTTTGCATCCTGACTTTTAAACCAGTACTCCTGATAAAAAGGAGTCCCAGATACCTTGTAAGAAGACTCATATTCTCAGTACTTATGTAAATTTCTTGTGCTTCCTTAACATAAGCTCAGAAAAAGTTCCAAGGCTGCTAGGTGAATCATATGTAGAAATATAAGATGGTATGTGCCTTCTCTTTGCTTTTAGGGGACAGTTTGTGTCCTTATTGTTGAAATCACTTTTTTAATCTCTCAAAAGTCAAAATTTCAAGCTACCTGTTAGAAGGTTTATCTGAGCCTACGAGCAATACGTATTGCCTTGTTTTACACATTATAGAAGTGTAGGTATCAAGAATATGCATTACCAGTATCTGGCTGCAAGTACATACTCACTTCCTAATGCAGACCACTGTTTTCCTAGCAGGGGAAGATGCAGCTGTAAAATATAGGCTTAGAAAATTGTACGGTGAACAAAAGCGTAATGAATTAAAAACATCTGCTTGCTATGCCAAGCATTAAATAGTCATCTGCTTTTAAGCACACCAGGCTGGTGAAAGCATGCTTCTCAAATACCACGTGGGCTGAGATGGATCGCTTAGTAGTACCTTGGAATTATTTTGTTAATTGGAAATGTAAGGCTTTCAGGACTTTGAATAGCACAGGTGAAAAGCAGCCTGAGGTGGAGTAATGTACAGCGTGCGCAAAGGACAGCAGAGCCTGAATTGAAAGGGTGCTGGGAAAGGTCTTCTGAATTCCCAGGTTTTGCTATTGCTGAGCGCTGTTCAGCATGCACAGAAAGTCAAAATGCAGATTGTTGTGTTCTAGTTGTAATGAAGGCATACATCAACCTGTACGCTTTTTGAACAGCTCCTGTTTGGAACGAGTGTTGTCACTGAAGAGACACGTTTGGTTATGATACTGCTGGCACACCAAAAACAAATAAGACTGCACACCATAGGCGTAACATTTGGCAAGAGTGTGGAGAAACCAGTGCTCCCACTCCTTTTGATCTTCACAGTGCAGAAAACAAGCCAAACAAAAACCAGGCAGACTGCTTCTGCCATGCACCAGACTTTAAAGTATTGGCTTTAAAGGAATTATTTTTAATTGGATTTTCTTTTCTGAAATGCTGTTCATAAAATACCCAAATGCATTTTATTTCAGTCGTGGGAATAGATCTTTTTATTTAAAAGGCTGGAATCAAGCAACCACTCGACCCTGGGAGCTAACTGCTTAGAAATAAATGAAATCATCAAGTGCTTGCATTGTCTGAACAGGCAATTCAGCACATGCCTAATGAAGTCCTGAAGCAACTTCTGTTTGTTGTGAGCAAGGTTGCTTTTTCCTGTTGATTTTGACTATTCTGATGGGTAAATTTAACAAGCATTTATACTGACTGTGTGTCTTTAAAGGGTAAATCCAAAGGGGAATCTTATTTTACAATGTTGTTATCTGCCAAATGAGGTCACTACATATGATGCCTACTACATATGCTAAAACAAATGCTTGGTTATTTATTTATTATTTGCTTAAGTAAGGATGAAGATTCTCCTTGCAAAATATGTAACCATGTGTGATTGGCTGCCAGTGCTGTCCTCTGCATCTCCAGAATACAGTGTCCTTTGTGTCAGAGTTGCCTGAAATAGCGTTATTCCCACTGTTCAGAGGCAAGGATGAGATATTTAAGTAAAGACACCCAGTGTTTCTATTAAAAGAGATTTAATCCAGCATGGTTTCTAAATATTAACCATGTACTAGTTTCTGGCTGTGGCATGCAGTACACTTAAAAAAAATAATAAAAAAATACAAATAAATTGAATATAAAAAGCCCAGATCTCCTGATGTCACAGTGAGTGTCAGTAAAACATGACAACAGAGAGGAAAGAGAGGATTTCAAATAAGAAAAGGTCCAATGAGCTCTTTTCAGAAAAGCAAAGATTATTTATCACATCTGGAAGCAAACATCTGGTTTCCTTTTATTCCCTCAGTGGTGTGAGAACAGGAGTTGTAGAAGCTGCCTGGTAGACATCTCCAAATCTGGCCAGCACCTTCCCAAGCACCAGCTCACTGTCAGGTACCGTGCTTTTGCCTGTTAGCAGCCAGCTGCCAGCAGGGAATTGGAACCCAAGCAGTCATTTTGTTCCAAATGAAATCTGCTTTTGCTGTTTTAGCTCTGTTTTCATTTATTGTTAGTACCATCTGCTCTCACTTTAATTATTTTTTTAAGCAACATGTTCTGCTGTATTAATTATTTTAATGTATACAGGTTTCTTTGAAACATACCTGATGCCATATATGAGAAGCATGCCATGCTGTTTCCAAGTGATACACGCTTACGTGTTGGCACGCAATTTGCAAGTTAAGTTGTGCTACCCATGAAAACATGTTCTTGTAAATTCAGGTTTTTCCCAAAAATATTAAAGTAAATCTTGTCCTTGTGAGGCGAGGGTGAGGGCTGAGGACATGGATTTTGTGCAGACATTCTTTATTTTGGAGGTTGGCTTTTTTACCTCTTCACAGTGGGAAGGAAGTTGCCCTCTGGAAGTCCAGGTATCCTGAGTTTTTCCGGTACAATCATCTGTTTTGTGGACCCAGTAGAGCAACTACAGCGCTGTTTCTCATTGGAAGACCAATGTTGGCAAGATAGAGCATGAGATCAGACAATGATACCTTGCACGCAAACATGTGCAAGCTCTCATAGGCACATGGTGTAGCTGGGTGGTTTTGGGAAGCCTTCCTTACCTGCATGTGCAAACGCACATGTACAAGGGCTTCCACAAAAACAGTAGGAAGGGGCTGGTAAGATTCCACTTCTGTTCTACCACATATCTGTGGTGAAACTGCAGAAAATGAGAACGTGATCCCATCCAGGCAGCTTAAAAAGTGATAATGTCTGATGAGGCACCGTTACACTTTGAGATTTATGCTTGCTGCTCATTTCCAGTTGTCACTTGTTATCGACATTTAGGCAGTAGATACTGATGTACTGAAACCAACTATAATCCATGCCTTGATGTGGTTGAGATAGTGGAATGCTCAGACTTGAGATAAATGTTGTTAGTTAATCAAGAAAAATATAAGTGAAATAGAGGCATTCTGGGCCTCTTTTCTTTGGCACAGCAAGAAGTATTAAAGCAAGAAGTAAGTGTTAAAGACTTGGAATTGAGAAAGCATGTTAAAAGCTCTGCTATAAGTTTAAAATACTGTGTTCCCATTTACTCGGCACGCTGCATGCCGAACAACAAAGGGTTGTTTGGATGCAGACCTCTAGGAGGTTGAAATCTGTAGAAGCCTTAGTTCTGTATTACGTATCCTTATTTCTGGAAGAGTGTTTAATGGTATTGGGAATGGTCTCCTTCACCACACCACTGCCCTATGCTTTGGTGATTCCATAAACAGTGAAGTGGAAAGAGGATATTGAGGCTGAAGTAAGAGAGATGTTTCAATTGGCAGTGCAGTCAGCAGAGAGGAAAGTGCTTGATTATCTTCCCTTCACACTCGGCTGGTGTTTGTTTTTTCAGTCTGAGTCAGAATCGGAGTCTTCATCTGAAATTTAAAACAAACCAAATAAAACACAATAACGAGAACAAATTGGAAATTGGAGCAGCTTTAGCTCTAGCTGAGAGACACCTGCTGCTCCTCTGTGGGTGCCTGCTTCGAAGGATGTGGTGTATTTAGGGGAGGAGTTTGCAACGTGCCAGTTCTGACTAACCTGCTAATACAGCTTTAAATGACATTTCAGAGGACTTGGTGAAAATGCCACAACAGCAAGATAGACAACAGTTCAAATGAAAGAAGCTGCAAAGATACTTCTGTTAGTGTGACCACTGAGAGGAAGCCTGCTTACAATATGCTTCCTGTGCTGAAGTATTGCTGTTTGATGCAGGTCTTGGTTACGCACTGCCAGTTAAACAGATCTGAAAGCCAGAAGCTCTGGGGCATTAAGAAATCCCTGTGGGCATACAGAGATGCATCTTGCCCAAGTGTGAGACTCAGCTTGCAAGAAGCAAGAGAATTCTGTCCCCTGTCATTGAGAGCCACCGTATGAACGTGGCTTATGCTGGAGGAGCAGTGTTGCAGGGCAGGGGTTCTTCATTGTCACCCCCAGCACAGCTGCTTGACTACGTGTATGCAAGTTCAAAAGTTTCTCTCTCCATCTCCAGGCCAATAGACTCTAACTTTAGTCTAATTTTATACCCTAATCACCTGATCTTGTTCTTGTTCTGTGGCCATTTCAGATTGTGGGGCTGAATGGTTTTTAATCTCTTTAACACTGTTTCCTATGATCTGTTCCTTTAAGTCATCTTTCGCAAAAATCTGTGCTGCACAATTACTTCTATAATTGGATTTAGGAGGTTTTCAAAGTTAGATGGCACACAACTCTGAGAAACTAAATCTCAAATTCTTGGTTTGTTAGGATCTTAATAAATTGTGAAAATTCCAGTTCTTCTGGTTTAATACTAAGGACCTTCATAATTTGGCTTAGTTGAATATTTAGTTGAAAACTTAGTACCAAATGATGGTAGCCGAGAATAGGAACTCTTGCTATTTGAGTGCTCTTGCTGACAAACGAAGGGTGAAATAGAGAAGAATCACATTTCATGCTTGTATGACCAAAAGGATTTTACCTACCTTCTGACTTGCGCCTTTCAGGGGACTCAGAACTGCCTTGCTTGAGAAAAGTAACCAGGTCATTGAATGTTATGTAGAAATCGATAGCGTACACTATTGTGGCTATAAATCCAAACACCTAAAATGGCAGAATTGATGTGATCCTTAACAACATGTCTATCAATGACAGAACAAATCAACCGAGTGACAAATTCCAGTAACATCTTAGTTTTAAAATTGTGTCTGATTTGGGATTGCTCAGTAAAGTTCAGTGGCTTACAGTACTGGGTGTAGTTCTTGCCTAGCTTGTCATGTCTTTATGCAAATTTTATGATGCATAAATTATTGATACCTGTAGTCAAGTTGCAACTGCAGAAGCTGTATCTTATTTCTGAATGTGCTGATACTAATAGCAAAGGCTTTCTCCTGGACAGCCCACATACAAGAGGGTAAAGTGATGACTGCTACTGTTTCAGTTTATCCAAGCAAAATTATGCATTTGAAGCACAAAGGTGAAATCACTTATTTTGGACCGTCCTTAGCAGTTACATGTATATTATTGCTGGTTCTGCTACATTTGTTTTTTGGGCAGGAACAGTTGAGCTTTATCTTTTTGACACAGCTAGTGAAATTGCAAATCAGAATAAGTGTTTTCCCAAAGTCATGCCATTAACTTTGAGCAGTAGTATTAGGATGAAAACAGCTATTTGTTGATTCAGAACCTGTTCTCCTAAATAACTGACTGTTTCTTCCCTGCTTTTTAGGCAAATTCTTCACTTTTTAATTCAAGTGTTTACTACTTGCAGTAGGGTCAAAATTTGTTTCTGATGCGTGTTCCTACACAGTTCATTAAACTATTGAAGAGGAAAGCTGACATCTACTTACTCCGGCTGCTTTGGATGCTCCATCACTGTATTTTGAGACAGCAGCGATTGAAATGGCAAAGTAAATAACAGCAGCAGTGACACAGCGCAGGAAATCCTGTAAAATAAGCAGTGTGGGAGCATCAGCTCAGTCGCATAATTCCGACACACACAATCCTCTGAGAATCGCTTGGGAAGTTGTAAGCCTTTGGTGCTGTCTGACTTGCCTGATGCTGGAACGTGACTACAGCCTTCAGTAAATGAACTATTCATCTGGGAAATATTTCTATATGAAATATGACTGAAATCTTGGCATCAGCTCCTGAGAGTGCAGCTCTGCTGGGCAGGAGCCATGCCCTGTAATACAAGTAGTGATGTGCTGGAGCAGCCTTATCTGTGAACGGTTCAATAAAAGAAGAACTGTGATTCGTAGGGCTGTGTAAATCATGTGAGCCAAAAGAATGGTATCTTGACCTGTTCACAATGAGGTCTGCATTTTCAGGCCAGATGGACAGGTAAGGTACTGTCTCAGAAGACAAATCTACGAGAAACTTGATTGGTCTGGAGTTGGAGCGAGGTCAGTTACCTCTGTTCTGCAGCTGGAGTATGTTGTGGTAATGGATATAATAAATAAACATACAAGTGCTTGTTTTCTTAGTTCTGTATGAAGAAATTGAGATTACTGTCTGAAAAGCAGGCAAACTTTCATAGTCACTACTATTGTTTTATCCACCAAAGGCCTTTCTAATGGTATTTTTATTGATTGAGAGCACTAATTCAAATCTCACTAGGGTAAACTCTTGTGAAGCTGTACCAAAGAGAGAGCCCAATCTGACTACATCAGTGATTTATTTACTTTCAAAGAATGTGTACTGATAGATTAATGCTTTCTTTGTATTGCATTTTTGAAGCAGCAGAGACATCCAGTGGTCACTGAGCAGTAATTACCTGCAACTGCAAATGCAAAAATGTCCTAAAGAGCAGCCAGCGACCTCTGCCAGCAAGAGTAGCAGGACATCCCCACTTAACACAATTAGTTGTCCGTCAGCATGTGAGTATCTAAATGCATGTGGATATCTGCATCTGAACAGCTTTTACCTGAGGTTTTAAAAGCAGTCAAGTGCATGCCTCACTTTCACCATGTGTATCATTGAGACCTCAGCAATGGAAAGGCTCAGGCTGATGTTGGCTGCTTCTGAAAACCATTTGCCCAGGCAAAAATCCTGTGCTCTAACAAAGCAGTGCTATGTGTCAATACCTGGAAAGCTATAGTATATTGTAGAACATAATTTAAAGAGTGCTTTGGGACCTTTTGAATGAAAGGTAAAATGGACAAACTTCTCATCAGGAGTAAAACTACTAGCAGCCAGCCTGAACTCCAGTATAGTCCTTTTTCTTGTACTGTACAATTAAATCTGTGGTTATAGTTCATATTTCACTTACTGTCAAAGGCCAGTAGAGTCCTTTAAACTTCTCATTAAGTTTAGAGGCATAGGCAAAAAAAAGAAACAGTGCCAGCAGAAATTCTAGGAGTGGTGCCATCATGAATGCAGAAGCTGAAGATGCAATATAGCAGATAAAGATGATAAATGACAGCACCTAGAGTAAAAGGAAAACACTCATTATTCACATGGAATGGCAGAGCCTTAGGCAGCTGAGCAGCTTTGAAGTGTTACTGGGCTGATGATGGCGTATCTTGCTTCCTACTTTTTTTTTTATTTTATTTTTTTGCACAAAATGAATTTTCTCGTTCACTGAGGAATAAATCTGAAGTCATGCCATTTATTTCAGTGTGTACATTTGGCTCTCCAGAGATCTTGGTAGATTTTCACCTATCTGAGCCAGTAATTCGTTCTGGGTTGTAAACAACTCTTGACAACATAATTCTGAAAATGCAGTGGAACTTTGCCAAGCAAACAGAGCTTTGAGCTTTCAGCCATGACAGTTGTCATTTGAAATGCAAATCATTGCTCAGGTACCAAAAGTAACTCAGCACTTCTAATCTTCTTTGAGTTGAAAGAAATTATGTCTACTGTTAATGGACAAAAAAGACAGGAGTTAGTTATTCTGTGATTTCTCTGTCTCTGGTTCCGGTTTCTCAGTGTAGACAACTGTTTTAGAGAGTTATAGCTACCCCCATAGATCTATTTATTTCCATAATTTTTTTTTTATAACTCTGCAAAATAACAAAGCATGTTTTCCCTCAATTTAAATACAATTAATATGTGACTTATGGTTCAAGGTGTTTCTACAGTGGGAAAAATGACCAAGGAAAATGTACTTTCTCCTAAATCAGACAGTACCAGAGCGCTGTGCTGCTGTTCTGGACATCTCCAGATGTCCACAGTACAACAGTACTTGTGTGTGAAGATGGGAGGTGAGGGAACTGGGGCAAAACTGAGCAGTTCTCCAGTCTTGTACTTTGAGCTGGTCACATCCAAGAGGCTCCAGTTCTACTGTCTCATGGTAGGTACCACATTAGACTACACTTTCTGCGGCAGTTATGTGCTGACTTACACCTGGACTGCTGCATCCAGCCTTTCCTTTGGAGGCACTTTTTGGCCTTAGATGCTCAAGGATGGTTTTTGTTGCCATAACGGTAGGCACAGTCTGAGGAATAGATCAGGAGGGTTTTAATTCTAAATTGGGATGCTTCTCACATTCTTGCTCGTCTGATCTTAAAAGTAGACATACTTCTCCCCCAGATGGCCCCTTAGAAGGCAGATAAGGCTTTCTGAATAGTGTAAATGTTCCAGTTGAGATGATCAGTATATTTGCTTCATTGAATTTCAGAACTATGGCTTTTTTTTCATTGCTGCTGCTGTGTGTTCCTGTGAGAGCATCACCTGTACCTCAAGGAATACCCATATTGCCCTTAAAAGGTAAGACACTGATTGCTCCTATAAGAGTCACTCAGCCCTCAATATATGTATCAAAAGAGCCTGTTTGTGTGTAGGAGGCAAATAAACAGTTGAGTCCTGCTGAAGTGATTTGTTAAGGTAAGGAATTAACAAGCTTTTGTTCTAAATTCCAAAAGAATTGACCAGGATGACAGTGACTGAAGTGTATTGTTTAGATTCCTTAGGACTGGGTGGTGAAACTTGAGAGGATGTGACATTTTTAGTATGAAACTATATTTATCTTAGAAGCTTACGCATTGTTCCTGTTTCATTAGGTTGTAAGAAACTGGTCTGCATCAGGGCTGTGTTCTGTCAATATTTATCCTGTTATTTGCCTGTTGCTTGCATACTCTTTGCAGCCTTACCAGAGTTCTCACACAGCAGAGGGAACTCATTTGATGTATTTTACATGGGGGGGGTGGGGGGTGGGGTGATGTTTTATCAGCTGTATTAATTAAAGTGTATTCACACTCTGGGTTTTCTTTGGTCCCTGGAGTTGTGTCCTTTGAGAGCAGTTCAGGAGCCTGAGCTGTTCCTGCAGCTGAGGTCAGTGTGGTTGTGTCTGCCTTTGCCATGGACCAATATTTGGATGCAGGGAGTTCCAGTTCAGAAAAGAGCAAAATAGGAGCTCCTGGCAATGGTGTCATAAAAAGTCCCATGAAAATGAGGCCTGATTTTTTTTTTTTTTTTTAATTTTATTTTTTTTACTCCTGAGCACCTCTTTTTTGTGAGGATGGGAACGTACATCATGGAAACAAAACAAAACAAAAAAGTTAAATAATAGTTCTTCGTAAAGGAACTTTTCTGGTACTGCATTTCAAAAAACAAGTTTTCTCCCATGTAACAATTACTTGATATTGTGCTCCTTGGCTTTTTATGCTGGCCAGGCACTGGGAAGGCAACACTTCATCATATAACCAGCCTTCGGTTTGAGGTATAAAATACACTTAGTTCCAACAATTAAAGTAGTGTGCTCTGTAAGGGAGGCCTGCTGCAGTGCTGAGGTCACAGGCAGGATATGTGAAGGCGTTTGCCTCTCCTGCACACACAGAACAGACCCAGTGCAGCCCATGGGGATGACATGGATGCCAGGAAACAGCTGACAACATTATGCACAGCTACACACACCCTGCTGGGCGCCTCTCACTGCTTGTGGCTAAATGTGCACTGCTCAGAGAACAACAGGTTAGCTTAAACATTTTAAGTGGCTAATGGTGATCTCTTCTGACAGCAGTGTGTTTTGTTATTGTTTGCTGGCGGAGGAAATGCCTTAGTGGTCTCTGCTATTCAGGTACTTCTCCACTGTGCTCCTGGTGACGAAGCTCTTGGTGCCCCTGATGTAGAAGCGGGGCCGGCTGGCTGCAGCCCAGGGGATCTTCAAGGAGGCTGTGCGCAGAGCAGGGAGGTTTCAGTCATGAAGTGCAGTTCAGAGAAGACTGAAATGAGAAAAGACAGACAGGAAAAGAAGAAAAGAACAGGCACAATGATTTCTACATTGTGCGACATAGGACAACCTTGTATGTTCATACCATATTTATTAGGAACTGAAAAAGTGTTTCAGGGAAGGAAGAGAGCATGGATTGTATATTGACCTTGAAAACTGCAACTTGAGTGTTCTTAGGGAAAACGAACAGCTGAAGGCAAGGGTTTTAAAGTACATGGAAGAAATAGTGGCACAAGAAAAGAATAGAAAAGGAAGGGTGAAAAGAGGGGGAGGGGAAAAAAGAACCTTGTCAGAGAGAGCAATGATTAGAAAGCAGAGGAGCCAGACGGGAAGAGTAAACAGCAGAAGGAGAGATGGCAAAGCTTATGTGTGTGTTTGATGTTACTGCTGCTTGGTGGCGGCCTGGCTCTCCCAGATGGAATAAAAAATTCATAGGAAGATCAAAACAACTTCCTTCTCTGAATAAAATTTGAGAATATAATTAAGCTTCTAGCCGCAATCAGCTTCATCAGCAGCACAACTTGCTCCAGAGGAAGAGCCAGAATGCCCAGCACTGGTGGCCCGCAGGGCTGTGTACATGCTGACATGAAGAACCACACCACACTGTGAGCATCCACTTCCACTTCATGGCAAAATGTACCTCGCTGTTACATCTTTAAAAAGCTGCCTTCAACCCGAGCGTGGCAATCCTGGGCTACTTGAGTTTCTTTATCAGTATTCTGCCAAGGCTGAAGGCTTTCCTTCCCAAAGTAAGTCCAGATTGTCCTCTCTGTACATCAGAACCTCAAGTAGGGCAAGATAAGGGAATAGGAATGGTTGAGTGGCCATTGTCTTAAATGATAGCAGACTGACTGAGGCGTGGTGAATTACGACAGCTGAACTGAGCATATGCTGGCCCTTGCGTTGCACAAAACAAAGCAGTGTAATGAGGTGACTCCCACCACTGCCACTGAGGTCACTGGGCTGAGGGAATTTGCCAACTTTTGTTCCCTTTTAGCCACAGATTGAAAAGGAGAAGTAGAACACTCCACCCCAGCCAAGATATATTTGCAAGTTGTTTTCTTTGCTTTGGTGGGAGACATTTTTCAGAATATGGTAGTTGCTTTCTTTGATGTTGAAGAAAAACAAATGACTTGGTGTTTGTTTAGCTGTACAGAGAATCCCTGATCTACCATGAGGGGATGCTGATAGTTGCATGACTTTAAAGGCTGACAGATGAAGTGCACTTCTTGTGACTTGCCAAGGTGCTGGCTAATAATGATGTATTCAGTAACAGTAATGAGAAGCCCTGAATAAAAGACACTGTTCAGAATCTGCACTTAGAACCCCACCCAACATCAGTACTGTGTCAAAGCAGAATCAGACATTCAAGATAAAAAATACATAGTTAAAGCTGAGATGCATTTAAAGTTGGTAGATTTAACAAGGACTCATCTTTAAATATTTGCCCCCATATTTCATTAGTTGTATGCAGGCTGGATTTATTCTGGGGTCTGTGGTTTTCAGGGATTTCTCCTGGCCACGCTGACACTTGGAGAGAAACTACTGCTGCCTCTGTGCTGCCCAGAGGTGATGTGCCGTCTGTGGGGCTGTGAGCGGCTCAGGGTGGGCTCAGGCTGCAGCTTTGGGAGGGGTCAGAGCTGCATCCAGCCTGTCTAGCCCTCGGGAAGCCCTGCTAGAGGATAAATCCCCTTGTGCTAGGGCAGAGTGATTCGTATTGCACTTCCAACCAGTAGTTCCCTGAGGCAATGGAAGGGTGAGTGATGCCATGACCACAACGGTATTCCTCAAATATGTCATCAGGTGGAGATGTTACAAAGCCAGGCTGTGTGGAAGTTGCCATTTACTGGCCGTGAGGTTGTATAGGGACTTCCAGTAAACGTTACAGTACGTAACAAAAGTATGTGCCAATTAGCAAAGAGGAATTGATTGGGCTTTGCCGTCTTCCAAGTGTGATTCCACAGCCACGGGTGCTGCAGGAATGGGGCGGTGGGACCTGCAGCGGTCGGGGCGTTCCGTGAGGAGCCGATGGCTGCCATGAGACGCACAGCTCCCCGGCCCCATCCCGAATTCCGGTTTGATTCATAGATACCCACTGCCCAGGCGGGAATTCTCCTTCCCTCCCACACCGTACCGGTGCACGGGTCGGGATTTCTGGTTAAGGTACGTGCAACGAAACCAGGCGTTTTCAACCAAGAAGGGGCTCGCGGGCAGCGGAAGCGTAAGCCAGCCCGTCTTTTGGCTTCCGAACGTGCCGTGCCCGGCCGCCATCCCCGCCCTTCCAGCTCTGCCGATCCGCAGCGCCGTCGCCGCTCTCCGCCCCGTCCCGACCCCCGCTCAGCCGCCCTCCCGCGGCCCTTACCGCCTCGGCGAGCAGCAGCCGCCCCTTACGGGAGCACAGAAATTCCCGCGGCGGCAGCAGCGAGCGCAGCCCGGGCGGCGGCTCCGCGTTGGCCGCCGGCTCCTCCATGGCTGCGGGGCGCTCGGCTGTGGGCTGCTTTTCTCTTTTTTTTGAAGGAGGGAAGCGGAAATCATGACACTGCGGAAACGTGAAAAAAAACCCCGCAACCTTTCAGCATCCCCAAATGTGCAGCGGCTGCTCCTGGAAGGGCGGGGCGGCCCCGCGCTCCCCCGGCCGGCCGCTCCCCGCCCCGCGCCGTTCCGAACAGCCGCGGCAACGCCGGGACGCGCAGGGCTCTGCCGTCGCACACCGGCACGGCCCCAGCTGCTCCTCGCACGAGGGGGCTGGCAGGGACGCAGCGCGGGTGACTGAGTGCTGGTACACGGGTCATTTTCACTTCACGTACACCAAGAACGTTAAATAATGGACTTCTTTATTAAAGACAATTATGAAATTAGTTTTCTGACACACGGGACAATTTTCTGAAGTTTAAAATGGTGAGATTGTAACGGTGAAACTGTATCTAAAATGTGAGAACGCTTAGGAATTACATTTGCAAAATACACAGGAGCTGAAAGGTGAACATATGAAAATCCATATTCTTTAACATGTGAGCAGTAAAACAATCAAGGAACTCTCTTTCTGCTACAATGGAAATCCTATTTTGCAGGAGTGTTCCTTTCCCTTGGTCTACTGATGCTAATCTTCTGGAAAAGAACAACGGCATCAACAACACAGAGAACAAGCAACACAAGACCAAGCACCTGCAAAAGTAACAATCATGCTGTTAGTTTCCTCCATCTTGTACTGCAGCGACCAGCAGCAATTCCATCTCCCTGAGCTGGCCCTAGCTTTGATATGTGTGATTCCAGAGGGCTGATAAATGACATCCATATTTAAATCCCATCAAACTGTTAAGAGAGAAGCCCACGGCCTGGCTTTGTCTGCTGTTTGTCCGAGGAGCTGGAAAGGAGGTTCCTCCTTGAAAGTGAAGCCAAACCTACATTATGCAAGGCAGCACTTTTATCCAAAATGGAAGTCCTGCTGTCTCTGTAACTACTGCCTCGCTTACTTCTGGCCCAAAGTAAAGTCAGCATTTGCAGAAACAAGCCTAGAAGGAAACAACAGCACTTCTCTTCTCAGAAGCTTTGAACTGAAAACATATTTGAGTTTGAAGAAAATGTACATAAGTATTTAAAAACACAACTTCAGGCAAACAGCTGGAACAACACCTGCACGACTGCACAGGTGACTTTTGCAGCTCTCACCTCTCACTGTGATCTCACACATTTTTTTTTAATTCAAGCATGTATTGAAACTGCAATATCTGATCAGCAATAGAAGTGCTAAAGCAAGCCTTTTGTGGACTGGGGATTTTAAGACAGATATGCCCTAGGAACACAAGCCTAAGGGCAATTCTCTTTCTTTCAACACTGAAGATGCCATACATTCTGCCCAAACCTGTTCTCCAAGCTTTCTATTTGCCTCCTGCTTTCAGCTTTAACTGCTATTCATCTCACAACTGAGAAGTGATTTCCCAGCAGTCACTTTACCACACAGTACCCTTCTTGCTTGCTTGTGGTACCAACTAAAACACCAGCTGTGCAGCTGTCTGAAGCTGATTTGAAAAACTCACGGGGCAAGTTCCCTGGGTGGTCTGTCTTTATTTTTTTGGTCCCTCATCACATTTTAGCTTTGTTTGTATTTCAGGAAACTGAAGTTTCAGAACTTTCTAAGCTGAGTTTTTCCCCTTTGTTGTGTGCTAGTCACATCAGCTTTTCCTTTAACTAATACCAATTGCTTAAGCTAGTGAACTGGTTTGATCACAAGCATATCAAAATCTTCATAGTTTGCAAAGACCATTTTCTCAGTTTGTCAAAGAAAATAATTAACATACGCTTCACAAGGGATGTACCAGCATGTATCTGATAAAGAGCTTCCATAATGTCAGTGTTTCCTCTTACATGCTGTAACTAAACATGCTCTTAATGAGCAGCGATTTCCTCTTACATGCTGTAACTAAACAGGACAGCTCTTAAAGAACGTTATCTTGTCACACCCAGAATTTCAAGCTGTGGAGGTAAGGGCAGGTTACTCAGAAGGTTTTGTAAATGAGGTAAACTAAATGTGCATCAGTTCTGTTGGTGACTTCTTGGTGTTTTCTCCCTAACAGAATTATTTTCACATTCTTATAAATATGTAACTACACCAAATCACATCTGCTTTAAGAATGAAATTAATATGTTCTGACTTACTCCTCCAGCCAGCGTCCCGTGGTTGGTTTTGATGATGACTGCAAACAAGCCCACAATTAGCAGGAACAAAGCTGCAACCACCGAGTTGAAAATATCCTGGAAAAAGGCAGCAGGGGCGAAATGCTCACTGCGGAGTGCACGGCTGGGGAGAACGCGAGCAGCTGCCGCTGCGGGACGGCAAGAAACCGCCGTTCTGCTGCGACAACAGGACCGAACTGCGAGATCCCCGTAAGAGCAGCGGTGCCATCCGGCGGGTCCGCGCCGAAAGCACTCGTGCGACTGAATTTCCTCATCGCACCTCTATTCGCTTTTTTTTTTTTTTTTTTTTTCCCCAAGTCGAATTTACGGAACTCGGCTGTATTGGCATAGACTAAAACAACGGGTACTTTAACGTAAAAAAAGAGAGGTAAGAGGAGACCCCATTAACAGCGGAGCGAAGCGCCCGCCCGCTCCCTTGGGCAGAAGAGCAGCCGCCCCACCCCGCCCCGCCGCGCCCACTCACGGCCAGAGGCCAGAAGAGCCAGGTGAGCTTCTTGTCCAGTTTCAGCAGGTACAGCAAGAAGAACAGCAGCGTGACGAGGGCTTCCATCACTGCCAGCGCCGTGTAGGCTTCGTGGGAGCGGGAGGCAACGAAGCAGACGAAGGCTGCAACCGCCACCGCCTGCGAAAGCACAAGGGACCGCTAGCCGCCTGCTGGGCCGCGGCAGAGGGGCGTGGGGCGGCCAAGGCCGCGCCTACCAGGCGGGCGAGCTTCAGGGCGCCGCGCACGGAGCGCGGGAACGCCGCGTCCGTCGCCTCCATAGCACCGCCGCGGCCGTTATCGCACCTCGGCCGGCGGGCGGCGTCCCGCCCGCCCCGCCCAGGCCAGCCCCGCGACCGGAAGCGGCGCGCCGGAGGCCGGAAGCGGGAGGCGGCCGCGGGCCCGGAGCGGCGGTGGGGATGGGCG
>NW_024962271.1:6107699-6165381 GCF_019238085.1 Lagopus leucura | reverse complement strand
GGGGGGGGTGTGGAGCTCGCGTTAAGAGGCACAGAACAGATACGGTACGAAGATCTCTTTCCTGGTTGTAACTCCCGCTTTTTCTTTTTTCCCCATTTTAGATAAGCGTCTGATAAAAGAAGATGATAAAAAGACCGTTGTAAGTATTTGCGTCTCGTTCAGAAGCGCGTGTGAGGCCCCATCTGGGCTCTCGCAGGCGCTGCCGATGGCCGTTTCGGAGCGGTGTCAGCGATATGAGCGGTGTCAGCCATGACCCCGCCTGCCTGCCGCGTTTACGTGCGCTGCTCACTTCTTTGCAGTAGCACAGTTTTTAAAAGCAGTGTTCTTGGTTTTTGTCAGATATGCATCGAGGGGAATATTGCAAGCGGAAAGACAACGTGCCTGGATTATTTTGCGCAGACTACCAGCATCGAGGTACTGGGTTTATGTTCTTTATGTACGTCATGCAGTGGCTGCTTGCTGTGGCAAAAGCACAGCTGACTTAGAGCTGTTGTCCTTTCTCAGGTACTGAGCCGGGGCAGCAGGCTGTGTGCCTGTGCTGGTACTGCTGCTGCACGTGCTTAGCTGTGCGCTGCCTCCCCTGGCTATTAGTAGCCAAACTGTGGAAGAGATTTGTAGATCATGTGTAATATGGTACTTGATGCTGAAGTATCAATAACATCTGCAAATAGATTAAAAATACCCAAACTGCTGTAATTGTTCCTAATAATTGCTTAGACCATCATGGTATTTGATTTCATATTCCTTAAAACAAGATTAGGGGTAGGGCAGGATTGATATGTTTTAAACAACACAGGGATTGAGCCTCGGTGAACAGTTGCTGTTGTGTGCTTCAGATGATAATAATTCTTTTAGTGGACCTGGGAACAAGTTTGATAAAAGTTCTTACAATTCCACGTAGAAATGCTGGGTTTGCAGATGTTATTTGCTAATGATCCTTTTGGAATAAAAAATTACTAACCCAAAGGATAGCAAATGATGATTTGCGTTTAGTGCAGCTTTATTTTAAAAACCCAGTTAACTGACCTGATGGGATGTTGCTGCAGGAGTTTTAGACCAAACCAGATGGGGCTTTTGTGGTAGATAGAAGCTTTTCTGATTGATTTTAAACATTATTGAACTGTTGGAGGTGCATCGATTTTTTTTTTTTTTAGATAATGAAAATAAAACAAAAGCAATTCAATGGCATTCTGATGGTCTGTTCATTCATGATTAATGAGCAGGATGTTGAAATGAAGTGCACTGGATCCTCACGTAGCCAGTCTTCTTACATCGTATTGATAAATGACTTGAAAAGTGAAATTAAATAAGGGTTATGTAATCAATACAGTCGTGTTTAGGTGATAAGAAAGTAATAGTATGGAAATGATTCTTGTCTAGTTTTTAACGGTTCGTCATTACATTTTGCATTTCAGGGCTCCTTACTGTTAATTAAAGGGGAATGAGCTTTTCAGTACATGTCCTGAATACTCTCACTTACTGAGCAAGTATTCATTAAAAGTCGTTGCTGTGTTGTAAGGCCCGGTATTTCAAATCTAAAGTATGTCTAATGCAGAATAATTTTTTTACCAAGGTCTTGACAGAACCAGTGAGTAAATGGAGGAATGTTCGAGGTCATAATATCCTGGTAAGCAACAGAAACAAGTTCAACACCTACAGTCATTGTTTATTTAGAAATACATTAAGGAGGACTTCTTATGAGTCACTAAAACTGTTAAGAAAGGTGTGGGCATGATCTCATACTGCAAGAAATAATGCTCTGTGATGCAGAATAATTTTATTTTAAGACAAGCATATAATGGACACATTTTTAAATAAAATTTGGTTTCAGCAGAGATTGCTGATTGATCTTCACATGGCTCAGTGCTGAAGGACAGCGTGCCTGCCTGCTTTCCAAACACTGGAACTCTGCTAAGGCAGCATGGCTGGCTGTACAAAAGAATTGTAGGAGGAGGTACAGACCTAGTATTGGATTATGCAGTGTTGTTTGCTAAAGGATTCACAGAAAGCTAAGCCCTGATTGTGGCTGTTGTTTTGAAATCGACTGATAGCTATTTCCAAGAAGAGAGGAATGTCTTTCCTATAATGAGAGGCATATCTGATCCATTTATATTGTTCAGCTGCTAAAGATAATGAAGGTTCCGTTCTGGGCATTGAAAGCTTCTGTTGTCTTTTGGGTAGTTGCTACTTTTTGTAGCCATTCTTTGCAGGTTGGTCACTGTCTCACCTGTGCTCTGAGATGATAAATCTGAGTGCTCTGACCATATCTGCAGGTAACACTTTGTTTGAATAGTTTGAATGGTTTGTGATGTCAGCCTTCCCTGCTGGGGTGATCACCTCAATTGCTGAAATAATTTTGTTAGCTCAGATGTGTATCTGTGCTCAAACTCGCATGGAATTTGCTGTCACATACAGCACTGCAGATATAGCCCAACCCACATGTGCCTGAACACGTATTGGATGATGTTACTGCTAGCATAGTAACATTTTCCTTGTTATTAGGAAAAGGGGAAGCACGCTGGGCTGTGTCATGTCTAATCACAGCAGTCTGTCTTCAGATTAGTTTTTTGATCTGATTGTGGACAGGGAGAAAAGGAGATCAGAATTATATGGTACTTCTGCACTGTAGGACAGACTGATGCTTGTCAATACTGGTGGAGCTGAATCAATGAGGAGACTCTGAGAAGTTGTAGAGAGCAATTGAGAAGCAGTTGTAATGGTCTTTGTTAAAAGACCTTTCCTGGGGCCCAGACTGTGCTTACTAGAACTGTATCTGCATTTCTGGTACTGGGTGTGCTGAGTCTGTCCCTGCACAGAAAGATGTCAGCAGATGTGATTTTTAATTGGTAAACATATTTGAACTGTTTTAAATGAACTGTGCCTTGGTCCTGGCTGTTCCAAATGCAGAGAAACAAATTCCCGTTGTCTTCAGTGGCTGTGCTACCTGCCCAGTGTCACGAGGGCTACGATTGTAGTTCTCAGCTGTGCATTGTGGAGTGCTAATGACTGCTTAATGCAGAACTTACTGACGGCTGCTTTCTGGTGTTTTTTAGCAATTCTGATACAATTTATGAAGTACACAGCTTCCTTTTTTTTTCCTTTCTTTTTTTTTCTTCTGCTCAACCTTAGAAAAAAGCAAACCACAGAACAAAACAGAAGCCACAAAACCTTTGTCTTGCTTCCATCCCAAACCCTAGGGTTTAATGTACCAGGATGCTTCGAGATGGGGGATAACCTTACAAACTTACATACAGCTTACAATGTTGGAGCAGCATACCAAACCAATGGTAAATATGTATATTTCTCTTTTAACTTAAAATGCTGTAATTTTTCTGCTGTAAGGTCTGCGCCGTTGACATGGTAATAGACCTGAAGATGGCAACATTCAGGTAGCAGCAGCTCCTGCTGCTCTGTAAGTTGATTGCTGTTTATTTTGTGCCCCTAGTTAGCTTCATCTTCTGAATTGAGTACTGCTGTGGTTACTTCAAAACTTGCATGTGTATAACAGTTTAGCTACAAAGATGTTTAATGTGGTGACCACACATGAGATTATTAACACTGTTTTTGTGTTCACCTTCCCCAGTGATTGTTTTATCTCAACATTTGGAAGAACTGATAACGTTGTGTATTTCCTAATGTACACACATGATCAGCTTTAAGAGACACGGATGCTGAAAAAATGTAAACTGATTGGTGACTGTCGTTTTATTTTGCAGATTTCCCCAGTAAGAATGATGGAGAGATCAATTCACAGTGCAAGATACATTTTTGTAGAGAATTTGTATAGGAGGTATGGTATTTTGTTTTCTACTTTATTTTCTTTGCTTAATTGCACAAAAAAAGAAATAATCAACCAATGATTTCTTTGGTAGTTTGCATCTGAGCAGTCTGTGCTTTTGGTCAACTCTTTGCTGGAGTGGCAGAGAGCTTTGTAGAGGGCATGCTGTCCACTGGTAGAATGAAGCCCATAGGATGTGGGCCAGATGCAAGCATTCTTTGGAAATGCTGATGAGTTTAGAATGTTTTAGTATTTATAAAACCATTTATTGCATTTATCTGCTCTCCAGCTGAATAAGTCAAAGCAAACGTACTGAATAGATGAAAAAAAGTAGGGTTATAAAGAAAAATACTGTAGGAAAGAGAGAACTAGAGGGTATTATCAAACCTAGCATCCAGGGCTATTGTGCTTTGCAAGCCAGAACTCGAGCAACAAGCCTTCCAGCCCTCATGTGCTATGGCTTAGAGTCGGGATTCATGGGATCAACTCAGGCTGAAAACTCTTTGGTCAGCTTCTGAGTAAAGAGTGAGAAATGTTGATCTGTAAATGTCAATTTCTGATGTGGGCCCACCTCCCAGCCCTGCAGTGTGCTTGGGCAGTCGAGTCTAACTGAGGTTATTTTGTGCTGGGGAATAATTATGTGACCTCAGGTAGAAAAAGCACTTATTACCTAGTCTCACCAACCCCATACTAAATAAAATAGTGCAGTAATCAGAAGTGGCATTTTTTTATAATGCTGATTGTGTATTCAGAATGTGTAATACTGTTTTAATGGCTTTTTCAGTGGTCTTGAGGAACAAAACCAGTTCTTAGCCTTGTCTTCAGGGAGAAGAGCTGCACGCCACAAGGTGGCATCTGTGCTTCATAGCCTTCTGGTCAGCTCCAGAACTGGTTTGAAAGTTACTGAGGGACAGTTGGATGTGAGGCACAGGAACAGGAAGAGACATTATTTACCCTGTCTGTGTACAGTGGAAATGTAAATGGAATGTCTTTCTTGTTTATAGGTAGTGATGTTTTTTTCACTGTAGACTAACAGCTTTTGTCCCACAAGAAACTGAGAGGCTAAGTATGCATGTGCCAGCTCTGTGTATTAATTTCATAACAACAATTTGAAGGGCATTGAAGAAGTTTAATGGTTTTAGTGTTCTTCAATGTTGGACAGAAAGCACTTGCTATGTTTTGTTAAAGCTGGGGAGAAGTCAGCCAATGGTATGAATAGCAAACCAAAATAGGATTTTGCAAAATACCAAACCAAAATTTTGCAATAGAACCTTTACTTGGTAGGAGTGAAATGTCAGCACAGTTTTCAAAGATACAGCAAAACTTGTATCTTTATTAACCTTGAGCCAGAGCAGGAATCCTCACATGATTATCCAGGGGAGTGAGACAGGGAAGGCAAAGCTGTGTTGTCTGCAGGGGAGATTAGTGGACTATTGAGGGTGTGTCCTTTAGGGTAGGAATGGTGGAGCTTTCTCTTATTTCTAATTCCTTTTGAGCTTCCTGTTTTTCAGGGAAAAGTTGCAGAGTTGGAATTTGGTTTACCTAGATACCTGTTATCCAGAACTGTACACTTGTTGATACATCAGAAGTGTGTTAACCAGTTTCTTGGGTGCTTTGGAAAGGAGGATATTCAGCTGGATGGTAGTTAAAGAAGGGAGGTGGCACGAACTCTGGCTTTGCTTTCTTGCATACTGACATTGTTAATATTTTCCTGGATTATCTTTATTCAGTTTTGCAAGTGATCAAAAAGATGTTGCCGAGAGAAGTGGTTAAGAAATCTGTGGAATCTTCAGCACCATTTAAAATATTGCAATTGGTTTCAACCATTCAGCTGAGGAGATCAGGATTCTCTAAATCTTCTGTGATCTTTTTCTTCCCCTCTATTTCTGTTCAGAGACACTTAAAGAAGAGTGTGGCTTACTGTAATTTATTTTGAAGACAAAATAATATGAAATTAATACTACTTGAGTATTTAGGAATATGGCAATATGTGAAGACTCTAATACCAGTAAAAATATGTGATTCTTAATAAGGAATATTATGTATTTCCATTGTTATTTTTTTTCACTGCTCTTTACTTTGGTTTCTATAATGAATTGTCAGTGCTGCTTAGTCAGTCAAGCCTTTCTGGTGTCATGCAGTTCAGATGTATTTGAAATGATCCTGACATAAAGAACTTGAGCAATAAATACACTTGACACTCATTTGTTATCATAGCACACGTCAGTGCGAAGTTTTTTCTTAGTAACTATAAGTAAAAATATAGTAACTATAGTATAGTAAATATAAAAAATATAGTAACTTAAATAGTAACCAAGTAACTATTTCTTAACTGTAGTAGGAAATATTTTTTTTAACTGTTAATGATAGAAACTTCATGCTAGTAGGCATGTTTAGGTAAAGAAAAAAAAAGAGCCTTTGTGTAAACAATGCTTTATAATATTTCTAATGTTGGTTGTATCTTCATTTCCCATGTGCTGGAATAAACACAGACTAGTTCTAGTCAGTTTTAAAAGAAATAAAAGCAGTGCATGTCAGTTTAGAACTGATCTTTGTCTGTTGTTTAATGAATGGTGATCTTTATGTTTGTTCAGTGGGAAGATGCCAGAGGTGGATTATGTTGTGCTGTCTGAATGGTTTGACTGGATCCAGAACAACACCGATGTTTCAGTTGATTTGATAGGTAAAATTTGGATGGGAACTGGAAGGGCACATTTGTGGGTGGGTTTCTTTATTGTGAGGGGAAAAATTTCTTTTTTCTTTGGCTGTGAATAATTACATTATTCATTACAATAGTGGCTGTGACGCTTAGCATCAGACAGCATGAATGCACTGATACTCTGAGGATTGATGAGCAGTAACACCAAAGGAGGAGGTTCAGTGGTGGTGCCTAAACTGGGATCCTTTAATTCCATAGTTTGTGAAGTTTCCTCTTTGCTTTTAAAGCATATCCTTATATTCAGCTACATAGTTGGTTTTTTTTTTTTTTTTTTTTTTTTTTAGTTTACCTGCAGACATCTCCTGAAGTTTGTTATGAGAGATTAAAGGGAAGATGCAGAGAAGAAGAGAAAATCATTCCTCTGGTAAAGAGTTCCTTCAGAATGTGTGGTAACAGTGAGCATAAAACATAGTATCATAGAATCATGGAATCACAAGGTTGGAAACGACCTATAAGATCATCCAGTCCAACTGTCTGCTCATTCCCACAAGCACTAAACCACATCTTGCAGCTCCTCATCCAGGAGCCTCTTGAACACTGCCAGGGGCGGCGACTGCACCACCTCCCTGGGCAGCCATTGCAGTGCCTGACCACTCTCTCTAGCAATGCCAACCTGAATACTAAAATCACATCCCGAGTGTATTTCAAAAATCTACTGGAGCTGTCTGGAGGATTTGGACTCGGTGATCATTGGGGCCGTTTCCAACATGAGGTGCTCTGTTATAGTTTCCATCACAAATTAATATTTCAGTATTTAGAATTGTAGGCTCATTGAAGTTGGAAAGACTTCTCAGATCATTTAGTCCAACCATCAGCCCATGCTGTGACTGCTTTAGTCCATGTACTCAGTGTGACATCTGCCCTGTTTTTGAAAACCTCCAGGATGGTGACTGCACCACCTCCCTGGCAGCCTGTTCCAATACCTCACCATGTAATTTTGATTTGCTGTATAAAAATGATCTGTCATGCGTGCTGACTTTGCCAAGTATTGTTTTAGTAATCTGTGTAGTATAGCCGACTGTTGTGGTGGTGTTGTGTGTAATTGAATACCTCTTTTTTAGGAATATTTAGAAGCTATTCATCAGCTCTACGAAGAGTGGCTCATTAAATATACATTATTTAAAGTTTCCTGCCCAGTGCTTGTGAGTACAATTTTAGTTATAATCAGATAAGCACGTGGGGCATTGTATTCTTTCAATACTAAAAATGTTAATTAGTGATGAAAGTAAATAAAGCTGCTTTATCAATAACCCGAGAAAAAAACATTTGTAGCTGTCCATAGTGTATAGTGGAAGTCTGGTCTTTAACTCTGAGGTGGAATTTGTGGGGTGTTCATTTGTGTTGTGTAGCAGGATCAGACACGCAGCTTTCCAGTGAGCGCCAAATTCCAAACACAGAACTAACTGGACAGCTTTATTTAGGAGTATTTCAGTTTGGCTTCAGTGATAGGTCTGTTTTGCTCTGAAGCAAATATATATTATGATTTAATTATTTGTAATGCTAATGCTTTTGTTTTGAAGGTCATTGGAGCTGACCACGACATGCAGAAAATGATAGAAAAGTATGAAGAGAACCGGGACCAAATACTAAACCCATGTAATATGCAACAGCATTTGTAGAAGTCTGTTAGGTTGTACTTTTTTTTTTAATAATTCATGAAGTCTGATACAGAGACAATTCTGAATATTTGTAATACTTCTGAATTTAGTGGTTTCTGCTTTAGAACTACGCCTTGTAGGATGTTGTGAATTTCTCACTACAAAATGTTCAGGAACAAGTCATAAACAGAATATGACCCAATTCCATTCCAAGTTTTTAGGTTCTCCATCCACTTTACTGCATGTTTTGTTAAAATGTGTCTTTCATTCCCATTTCACTGCT
Source organism: Lagopus leucura (assembly GCF_019238085.1). NCBI lineage: Eukaryota > Metazoa > Chordata > Aves > Galliformes > Phasianidae > Lagopus > Lagopus leucura. The sequence continues at coordinate 6,157,003 of NW_024962271.1, read as the reverse complement.
GTTTCCTATGAAATAACTTTTTTCTTCTCCCCCATGACAATTCTGTTTCTGTAATGTAAAGGAGTAGTTCCATGCACAGGATGGGATGTCCTGGTGTGCACTGTGTTCAATAGCTTTGTTAAACTGCTCTGGTTATGTCAAAATAGAGTGTGTAGGGGTTCCTTCTGTAATCCTGCCCGCACCGGTGCATTTCACTGACCTCAGTTTCTACTGTAAACATGTAAACATGACATCACAGTATAGTTCTGTAGTTCTGAAGGTAGCTATGCATAGTCCCATGGAATTCAGTGGTGAAGAAATAGTCAAATAGTCTTTGTAACATTGCACAGTGGTTCTGAGGGTTTTTCTAGGCCAGGTTTTTAAAGGGGCCCATTTCTCTAGTTTTGGTGAAACTCGTAGCCGAATTGGGGACTAGTGGATTTGGACTACAGTGGATTTGGAGCTCTGCATTTCCTTTCAAATGGTGATATAAGTACTGAAAATAATTGATTTCTTAACTGCTGTGGATTCTTAAAAATATCTGGGTTGATCTGTTTTATTATTTATTATAAGGAAACATGTGTGTGGTTCTTTGGGTGTACACCTTGATCACTTTACTGTGGTTTGGGAAATAGAGAAACGTAATGGGTGTTCAATTTTTGTGGTTACTTGCTTAAGTGTTGATGTGCTCTTTATTTCTGCTTTACCCTCTTATTGTTGTCTTCCACTGCTTACTGCCTGAACATCTGTAACTTATCGACCATAATTTCCAGTTACTTGGATTTTTTATGTGTTACTTAAATGTGAACACTTCTTTTATTTTGTGGTTTTATGGAAGCTGTATATACCTGAAGATAGCTGTAGCTGAAATGACTGCAGCTTTTTCCAAGTCAGGAGATGGAGTTCATTTCTTCTAGTGGGAATTTTTATTTATTTATTTTTTAAATCAGTGCAGCTTAGGAATGATCAGTGCAGGGTGCATTTCCAAGTGAGTACTACATTAGTATGCTGAAGCTTGTGAACCTGTTCTGTTCTGTTCTAAAGGTTTAGAATTCTAGCTTAAAAGTAAGGTTTTATGTATTAAATAATTATCTTATAGAAGCTTATTTGTACAGGAATATAGTGGTCATTTTGGAATCATTCTGATAAACTTTCAAAGCTCTTTTTGTCTCTTAGAGAATAAAAAAGATAAAAAAGCTCTCTAGAAATAGCTCTGTAAAAGTTTCAGCCATCTGCAGATTGTTGTTAATTGCAATCTGATTATGAGTTGTAGAAGCCAATGGTATGTATTGTGCATGCTAGCATGGCAGTCTGGAGAAGAGCCGCTTAATTCTGTTGTACAGAAAATGCAAGTAATTTAGTACCTCACAGAAATGAATGTGGTGACTCAGTTAGCCTTTGTGGTACAGTTTCCCCTTGCCTTGGGAGCTTGGAACGGCGTGTGAACCATTTAACAAGAAGTGATTCTTTGCCATTTTAAGTTCTTCCAGGTTTTTTCTGTTTTCCTGAGCCATAGGTTTCTCTTTGTGTTTAACAGCCCCTGACAGAACTTTATTCTGGAAGTTTGTCACTTTCTGAGCATTTAGACATAATATCCTGTCACAGTGAGTTCCACATCTAAACTGCAAGCTGTGTGAGAACTGATTATCTCTTTTCTGTATTGCATACCTGGTCTGGATGGATATCCTCTCCAGACTTCAGTATTTACTTCATTCTGATTGAGGTGTCCTAGGGTCAGGAACATCTGTGAGCAGCACGCAAACTGACTTGAAGAGACAGACTGGCAAAAATTAAAATGTTAAACATTTGCATTTTCTTCATCTGGCCTTCTGTGCGCTCTCTTCTGGCATGGGGAGGATGTTTATATCTTATTTGATTAAACATTTTGGAGGTGAATCTCCAAAACTGTAGGTCCTAAGAAGCCTAAGCCTAAGAAGATGATAATTGTGTTCACTGGTGTAATTAGCATGCAGAACTACTGCCAACAGCAGGAACTAATCCAACATCTCTTTTTCAGTGCTCTTCCTCCTGCAGAGTCTGGGTATTCTGCCATCAGTTGCAATTAAAATGTTTGGACCTGAAGCTCTCCGTGCTCTTGCAAATAATGACTCGTAGTGAGTTACTGTCCTGCCTGAGGAATTGGAGTATCTAGTCCTTCCTGTAGAGTATGGAGGTTGAAGTAATTACTGTGCTTTTGTAAAGCAGGTTAAAGTCAGGTGAGGATTATGGTTTTTTACTTTTTTTTTCCCCCCCCAGCATTTGGTAAATTGCAGCATTTGAGTTATTTGTATATTGAGTTGCATAAGTTGCAAGTTTTTAAAAAGTTTAGTCTCAGAACAAAAAAGTAGCTCTAAGATTAATTCCTACATAAGAGAAATATAATCTGTTTTGTCCAGATGCCATTTATCTGTTTTTTTATCCTAAAATAACACAAAAAATTACTATAAGGGTTAACTGTTGTGTAAACGTATTCCTGTAAGAGTGATCTCTCTGAATGCATACAAAAGGTCAGGCAAGAGTGACACAGCAGAGGAGCTCTGGTTTTTACTTGTTACCACGCTACTTGATTTTATTTATTCTTACGTCAGGGGGCTTTGAGGTGATCCCTCTGTCTGATAAGTGATTTATTTCTCCCTCACATCTCCCCACGATAAATACTAAGCTGCTAGGACTTTTACTGTAAGTAGGCTGCTTTGCACATGCTGCTGTATTCTGTTCCATTCCTGTCCTTACTGAAGGGAGTTGTAATGTTTAATGCTGTGAAAAGGAAACCTTTAGGATTTATCAGCTGTCTCACTTAAGAGAACAGTGCCAATTAACTTTCACTGGATGGAGCCTTTAGTGGTGACAGTGGATTACAGGTTATAACTTTCCCAGTGTTGAGATACAAGTAAAGTTAAATAAATAAATGTTATGTTTTAGAAATTGTGTGGGTTTTGGTTTTGTTTTCTTTTGCTTGTTTGGAGACCACTCAGAACAGTAGAGACATTTATCTTTGCAAGCCCTTCTCAGACTCTTAGGTATGCTTTTGTTTATGTCTCAGCAGACAACTTGTATTTTAAGATCTTCATTTATAATTTGAAGCAAATTGTAAATCTTTGTTCATTCAGTGCCTGCATGCTGTTTGTTTTCATGCTGAAAGTTAGTTTACGTTACTAGCTTTACAGACAAAAAAACCCACAAAAAGTTGACTCTAAAGCCAAACTGTGTTTGTTAAGCACCTTAGCTCTAACAGGACAAGTTTGTATGTGTGACAGGAATGTTAAGGGGAGGGAAAATGACTATCTAAACAGACCCGTCAGGGAGAGGTGGTGCAGTTGAATGTCAGCCAGCTTCTGGGTCTGCTGCCTAAGCTCTGTTTCTGCACTGATCAAAAGAGAATTTCTCTAATTTGAAGCTTGGGAGAGCTGAGCCATTCAGAGTGGTTGTGCATAGCATATAGATTTGGGAGCAGAGCTGGCCTTGTGTCTCTATGATGGAAAGACATAAAAACAGTCAGTAAATCCCCATTCAATTCATTGACAATCAACACCAGCTGTAGCACAATTAAAGTTGACAGCTCACAAGGGGATAGGCACACATTTCACAAACAAATCACCCTCCTCTGAGGCTCAGGCAGCTCTCTTGCAGGCTAACAGTGCTGCTTAAGTGGTTGCTGCTCTTTAAGTTAATTAGCCAAGGAGAGGCATACTGGTCAATAGCAACAGGGACAGGAGGGCACCATCAGGATTTATGTTCTCCTCTCTGTCTCAGATCTAATTGTATTTACAAGGATTTTAAACCCTATTCGTGGTACCTTGCCCATGTGGAAGCAGTTGTACAGAGGGCTGATGGCAAAGGCATGTTAAATATGACTTGTCTTTTCTTTCAGCTGGTTTTCAAATCCAGTCTTTTCACAGGTATCTTAACTGTAAAACTTGTCTCTAGAGACAGCAGAAATTTGCAAGTGAAGTACCTTCTAGTACAAGACCTCAGAAGCCTACTGTTCATACAGGAAGAAAAGGTGTCTTTGCAGCAGAAAGAAAATCAGTTGAAAGTAACTGTGAGCATTTTAAGGTGATAGCAGCTCTCCCTCCAAATGCAGGCTGAATGCATACTTAGCAGTCCTGGCCAATCTACCACAGAGGTTCTGCCTCAATCAATTAACAAAAGCGTTAACAAAAAGTAGAGTCTCAGAACACAGTTGTTTTATGTTCCGTATGTTCTGTGCAGCTTGGCTGTTTATATGGGGTGTTTCAAGTGGTAGTCTTTAGTTTCTTGGGAAACCAACTTTAGCATTGTTTTTTCATGTGTAACTTGCTGTTAAATACTCCTGTGGCTACAGCAAAGGTAAAAATGGCATGTTAGGTACATGGGTCTGTATAGTACTGGTGGTCAGCTAAATACTTATGAGGAATCTTTATATGTGATGAGAAGGGATTTTTCAGTTTTTAGATTTCCTGAATATTTGACACAACATACTATTTAAAACACAATTTTAATTGCCCTACGGGGGGAAAATACATCTTATAAAAACTGAAATGGTTAGGAAGAACAGATACTTGAAAGAAGAACAAGGAGGTTGTGGTGAGTTCACTTAGTGAGCAGCTAAGCACCTACACAGCTGGTTTGCTCAACCTCCTGCAAAACAGGAGAACCAGAAGAGCAAAAGCAAGAATTTGGTTTGAGATAGAGATTTAATTGGTGAAAGGAGGAGGAGAGGAAGAAAAGAACAAGTGATGCAAAGGTAGACGAAAAAGAAACCACAAACCAAAAACTTCTGCTACCCCAGTTTTATTGCTGAGCATGATGCTATATGGTATGAATATCTTTGGCTAAATCCAGTCAGCTGTTCCAGCTGCTAGGTTCTTGCCCACCATCATTGGAGTGGGGGCCAGAGTAAGGAAGAGAAGGCATTGATGCTGTGCAAGCACTGTTCTGCAGCAGCCCAGAATGCAAGTGCATTATCAAGAGTTTTAGCAACTAGTCCTAAACACACCACCACATAGCTTCTGTTAAAAAAAGTTAACTTCATCCCAGCCAGACCCAGTGCAGAAATATTAGTCTCTGTATGCATATTTGTAATACTTTTTTCACCCACCCATTAACACCATCCAAAGCTGAAGTCTTGTCATTTGGTGTTTGTTCAGTCAAAGCTGCATTCCTCCTGCTGTGCTGGAATCAGGTGATCACAAACTCCAGCTATTAGTTATTCAAAAAGCATTTTAGCTCCTGAGACTTTTCTGGTATAATCCGCCCACTCTTCTACACATTTCAGGAGGATGAAAGTCAGGTATAGACAATTTATACTAATTTAGAGAATACTGATTTTCTAAGCTTATCTTTAAACTGAATATAGAAGAAAGATTAGCTCAGAATACAGCTTCACAGGAATGCCACGAGCTAACAGAACTACACTCCAGCACAGCACTTGTAACACTATAGAGCCTTCCAGTTTAGAAATGTTTACCTGTTCCTGTCATTGTACAGCATGCCATATTCTAAAAATAGGCCTCGGGCATTAATTAGAGCCAGATGGAATCTGGTTAATGAATTAAATGGAGTGATTTCATGAGGAAAGAGCTGTTTAAGAATTTTCTCAATTACTCCAATGTTTACTGTCCAAAAGTGGTGGTGTTTTTGTTTGTTTATGATTAGCTTTGTCAAAGCTAATTATCTCCTCTGAAAAGATGATCAAGGCCACAACTAGGGCAGGGAAACCCCAGGCAAATTACAAATAAAGCACTGCTAGAATCAAGTGTGCTAGCACAACATTCCTTGGTCAGTTTTGTCAATAATAACATAAGGCTCCTGGATTTCACTTACTTTTAAATTATAGTTCTCTGCTTTTACTTCACTGGATTCACTGTCAGGCTGCAGAAGGTTCCTTCTGCCCTGTGCACCGGTGCTTCTTCTGCTTGGAGACCGAACATCAGTACTTCGTGGTGGAATGTAGGTGGGATTAGGAGGCTCTCTGATGTGCCTGAAGCACTCAGAAGCCCTAGGTGCATTCAGAGTACCCCTTAATAGTCCCTTGCCATCAGAGCCACCAGTGGGATCCTCCAAGCTCCCAGTAGTACAGCAGAGATCTGGAGATGGCTTAATAAATGCAGCTGCTCTGTTCTGCATTTCAGCATTAGTTGAGTATGTGCATTTCATTTTGGAATGATTCAGTTCCCTTACATTCCTGTCACTTGCATATGATAGTGACTCAGGGTGCCCAGTTTCCTCTATTGGATACATCAGATCTTCCTGAGTGTCCTGGCCTTGTAGTTTTGTGAAGGTTAAAGACAGATCACAGACTTCCTCTTCCCTAGGGACGGGGCAGTTTTGGACTGATGTGAAATCCGTGTATGGCAGAGACTTCAGCTCATTGGGTTTGTCTGCAGGGTCTGGGTCTACACAGTTTATGGCATCATTAATTTTTGCTTCAATTGACTCTTCAGCCACTTGTTGAGCTTCGTACTCTGAAGAGCTTTTACTTTCACAAGTGCTGTCAGCAAATATTGCAAAGGCTGGTGGACCGCTTGCTCCTGGCGAGAGCGGCACTGACCAGAGCTCGTTTGCAGTTGACTGGGCAGTGGCTGCCAAAACACATTCCTCACTTAGACTGGCTCTTGGCTTTTTTTCAAAAGCTTCTGGAGAAAGATTCTCACTGAAAATAGGTGTTTGTCTTATGACAATGTCACTATATTTGATCAAGAAGTCCTCGCTGTCTGAGCATTTGCCCGGAAAGTGTACTGTGTTAATGACTTGCTTTTGGTGTTCCTGAAGCCTGTTAGTGGATTGAGTCACTGCTAAGTGAGGAGCATCATCTTTGATCTTCAGATCCTGAGTGGTTTCAAAGGACATACTGCTACTAGGTGAAGACTTCTGTTGAGTAGCAAGGCACAAAGACGTTTCACTATTTTCTTTATTTTCTAGATTTTCACAGTCTTCTCTCTGGGGCGTCTGATTCTCTCTGTCCTTATTTTTGTGATGCCAGTGTATTTGTGAACTCTTCTGCAAAGTCTTCTCCAAATTGCCATGTTTTTCTTCATTTGTCATTTCGAGGATGGTTTCACACTCAATTCTTGCCAGAAATATTTCAAAGGCAGTCTGTTTTGTTTCCTCATTGTTTCTCTTTCTGACAAGTGAAAACTCTGTTGCCGTTGTTGCAATGTAACCTATTTTCTCCAGTACTGTTTTTACTATGTCATCTGGGAGCACAGATTGAACATAGTAGACAAAATTACCGGTGAATGTCTGCAACAGAACGGAACAGTGAAAAACAGATGAAGGGTGGGGGAGGGGATGGGGGAAGCATGAAAGACTCCATAAGAACAAAACTACTTTAAAAATTACTTCAATCTTTTTAAAAACTATTTTGTTGGAAGTTTGAGGTGCGAGTTTGAGCGAGGCCTTTCTAACTGTTATTTTGCCAGCCTCTCAAGCACTTGCTGTAGCATAACAATGTTACGCCAGTTTAAAACTGGTAAGGTATCAGCCAAGAGCATCAATATGCAGAAGAGGAGAGAGAAGGCAAATCACTTTAATCAAACTAGAGACGTTTGGATGTGAGTCCTGCATTCCACTGAAGAACAAGAAGACCTTTTCAACAGAGGACCTGTGGAATCAATCACCAAGGTTTAACTTCTTTTAAAGAGATGCACTTGCTGTTACTCATATTTCTTAACGGGTGACAGCAGCGTATCATTTTCTTTCTCAGTGATTCAGAGTGCTGCTCTAACTTTGCTTTCCTGGAACTAGGTCACTTTGAAAGCACCCTTCTGCGCTGAGGCTATTCGGGGGAAACAACAGTGCCAAAACGTGCTCCTGTCGCACGAGCTGCCCTCCCAGCATGACTTGTCTAAAGTGCTGCTGCCTAATAGAGCGGGGAAAAAAGAGAAAAGTTTAACGTGTTGTTTCGGAGCTACCGAAGGCACGAGGCCCAGTTTGTAAAATCGAAGTGGATTTCGGCTCTGCCATAACCCTCCTGCTGACAGATGCCGTAAGCTCGGCCAACCGCAGCAGCAGCGCGGGGCCGTCAGACCGCGCGCCTCGCGCGGCTTCTGCCTTTGGACACAGCGCCGCCAGCTTCCCGGGGCCGAGCTCCGGGCCGCGGTGTCACGCGTGATGCCCGGGCTCAGGGCCATTCCGGAGGATCGACACCAAGCCGAAACGCCTCGCCGGTGCCCCGCGCCGCCCGACGCGCCCCACGCCGCCGGGGAAAGGCCTGGGGCAGGCCGCGCCGCCTACCTTCAGCGACCTGATCTCCTTCCTCCACGGGGACAGCAGCAAGTTGACGCACAGCAGCTCCAGGACCTCCAGCGCCTTCAGCAGGTCCCGCAGCACGCTGCCGCCCCTCCGCCCGCGGGCCCTGCGGCACCGCTCGGCCACGCCGCGCACGTCCAGCGCGCCCCGCCGCTCCGGCAGCCGCCGCGCCCTCGCCTTCAGGGCGGCCTCGTCGCACGCCGCCAGCCGCCCCTCCGCCCCTCGGGCCGCGTAGTAGGCCAGGTAGTCCCTCAGCACCCCTTCCTCCTCCTCGGCCGCCGGCTCCTCCATGGCGGCGCAGGGCCGCCCTCCCGCCGTCCCGTCCGCTGGAGACCTGGCCCGTCCGTCCGCCCGCGGGGCGGGAGGCCACGAACCGAAAGCGAAAGGCGGCGGAGGGCGCCCCCTGGCGGCCTTCGGGCAGCGCTGCGGGGGCGGGCGCGCCGCGAGCGGTGGCGCGAGGGCGGAGTTAGCAGAGCGCGGGAAGCGCGACGGCGTCGTGCGAGGGAGGGGCGCCGCGAGGCGGCAGCGTGGTCGCGGTGATGGTCGTCGTGTGAGGGCGGCGCGGCAGCGGCCTCCGAGCTCAGGTAAGGCGGCCTCGATTCGCATTCTGCCGAGCTCGGGCGGCTCCTGTGCAAATGGCGTTGCCGGTCTCGGTTTTTGGGCTCTGCCTTTTGCGCTGTGTGACTCCATAGATGGGTGCGGTGCGGGCTTCCCCCGACCTCGGCTTTGTGCAGAGCAGTTTCAGCCCGCGCACAGCGTGCCTTCGTGGTGCTGTAGGTCTCGTCTCGGTACGGCTTGCACGGTAGGTCTTACCGTGGATTCCTCCCTGGGAAGTCCGGCTCTGTGCCCGGCACACGTCTCAGGCTCGCTGGCCGAGGACCTTCCTGTCTCCCAGGCGGTGGCCGCGCGGTGCTACAAGCAGAGCGGCTTTCCCTGAGCCGCCACGCGGCGCCGCTCGGGCCGGCGCGTGGCTCGAGATGGCTTGCGAGCGAGCGGCACTGGATGCTTCAGCTTCTGCTGTTCTCTGTCGTGTAGAAAAATGGCTGCGTTTTGTTACTCTGGCGTTGTTTTTTTTTTTTTTTTTTCCCCTCCTTTCTCTTTCTTTCTTTCTTTCTTTCTTTCTTTCTTTTTCCCCTGAGTATTTCACTTTTCAATACGGGGCAGGCAGGGTGCTGGTCACGGCCCAGAGCCCAGAAGGAAGGGATGGGGCACTAACAGCTGTACAGACTGCTGCTGTTTGCTTGGAGTTCGAAAGGCACGATACCAGTACCCAGTGCATTGCATCAAGCCGTGTCCCTGCTGTTGCCTTATGTTTGTTTGTTTTTCCCTCCATTGCAGTTGGGCTGATTTTGCTAGAGGAGTGCTTTTGAAACAATATGAGAAAAATGAGGAGGGTCAAGAACCCAAAGCCCAAATAGGCTGCTGTGCATGCCTCTGGGTTCCTTAAAACTTTCTTTGTGCCTGTGCAGTTTTGCTTCTTGGCTTTTCTTGCTTTGGTAGAAGTGAGAATGCTTGTGCATGTGGAGCTGCGTGTAATTTACCACACAGTTGTGAGTTCACAAGCCGGTGTTGAAACATGCATTGCTGTGAGCAGAGGAGAAGGGATGAACGCTCTTGTACAGTAACTTTAAGAGCCTGTGGTTGTAATTCCATGTGGAGTCTGTTTCCCCAAGTGGGAATTGTTGTCAGCCTGTGTGAGGAGCAGTTGGAGTTGGAGGTGGATCGTGCTCAGGAAATACATTACTCATCTCGCTGTGCTTGAGAATTATCTATTTGAAAAAGGGGGGAAACATCGACCTGTTACTGACCTGCTCCTCCCTCCCCTCCTGACCTTAGTCTGAGGTACCTCTGCATGTGTTTATGGTGGTCTGTGATGCTTCATCTGAGGGCGATATTTGCACAATAAAAGCACGGAAGCTCACTGAGTACGGGTGCATTCTTTAATAAAAGTTGTATGCGAAGATCCATATACCAAAAATCAAAGCAGAAGAGATGACTACAGAAATACAGCATTGCTGTCTTGTAGGTAAGAAACAGCATCTCCAAGCAGTCTGTGTTTTCCTATTAATCATGTAATAAACACAAGGCCTACTTTCAGCTTGGCTTTAGGATTACCATTACAATGATACCAGAGTTTAAGGTCTGATAAGCAGCTGTGAACTTCTTCTGAGTTTAATGGGAGCTGACTTGTACTCTCGAGGTGCTCTGCCCATTTTGCTGGAATCTATCAGGGATCCGAAATACGGAGTGCTTTGGTTGGTCATTGGGTGGCTGAGCCCCGCTGTGTGCTCTGTGCTGTGTGACAGGCGACCGCCGCACAGTGCAGGAGCAGGCAGCTCTCAGTGCTGCTGTGCCTGTCCTCAAATGGGGAACAACTCTGATTTGATCTACTGTAATTTCAGTACAGCAGTTCTGTTGTGAGGCGAAATATAAATCTCCCGTTTTCCTCAAAAGTCTGCTTGAAATAAATTTATTCTGTACAAATCAAATTATTATTTTCCTCTGATATAAAGGTAGTGGCAGGGCCTGAAATCCATGTCAGGTTAACAGCCAGACAGAAGCACTGCCCACAGTACACAGAAACTGGATGCATCTGTATAACAGAGCAGACACTTGTGAATGGCTTATCTTCAGCAGAGCTCCCAGCTTTGCTGTACAGGTAGGAAAGACACACATTCAAAAACTGAAATCCCATTTACCTTCTGATACTTGCTAGATTCCCTCTCCAGCCCCCAGCATCAGCCCACAGTTCTGGTCTGTCCCAGTTGCATGTCCTGTTCTTCCTGTGCTTCCCTTCACTTCTTATCTTCCTGCCAATAAAGCTGGCTGCTGAACTTCTGTGTTGGCTTTTTCTTCTGGCCCTATTGGTAGTGCAGTTCTGTGTCTTATTGCGGGATACCTTGTGTGCCACAGAACTGTCTCCACTGGTACTTCATACAGAATAGCTCTGTCCATTAAAGATACAAGTACTGAATGTAGTCGAAATTCTGCAGTGTCCACCAGCTTATTTTGCAATGCAAAATTGTGAGTTTTTGTTGTTTTGGGTATAATACATTGAGAACTTCATAGATCTGCAAAAGATTTCTTCTTTTTTTTTTTTTTTTTTTTTTTTTTTTTTTAGCAGAATACATGTTTACTGTTATCTGCTTGAAAAAAATGCATACTTATCTGATTCCATCATGTGCTTATGACTCAGTAATGCTATGATTTACAGAGCAGTAAGGACCAAATGATTATTTCCCAACTTATATATTAATTATATTTGCATCCATCTTTGGAGTGTTGAGTAATGATTACTGTTGGAAGTTATTTACTATTTACAGAAAATTGAAATGTAATTTTAATATTTTGAACGGTATTTGCTGTTAAATACAGTAATATGTTTGCTTACATTCCTTTCTACTTATCTCTAGGGGGGGGTTATAACCTGAAGTCCATTTTATCAGTGTAAAAATTACCCATTTTTTCAGTGAGAACATCTCTAAGAGATTTAGTGCAGATGCACCTCTGATAACTGTGCTGAGGAAAACTTGGTTGAGGTCCTTAAGTGGAGACTGTATGTAACATGCAGCATGAACCTCATTTCTGTGGCTTCCTCCTGCTGCTTCCGTGAGCACTCATCCCCACCTCCCCACATTCATCAGATGAGCACATGAGAGTCCAAGCCTATGACCTGGGGCTAATGTGAATAGCAAAATGTCAGCGAGGAGGGTCACGTCTAATATGAGGAGTTTCTGTACACAGTGAGTTTCTCCATTACTATGCATGCCAAAGCCAGCATCTACTATTTACTTCACTCTTCAGTTATTGGAGGTCCTTTCTTAATCCTGTAGGTTCATAACTGAAGTTCCTGACAGTGTAGGCATGCTGGAAGGAGTTCAAGGTTCCAGGTGTGCCAAGTGAGGGGTGTGCAGCCCTGGGCCCTCACAGCTGGGCGCAGTGCCCTTGGCATAGCAGCTGGTGTTGGGTCAGCTTGTTCCTGACTTTGTGAGAGATTTACAGCAGGTTTTGGAACTGGCTGGGGTATCTGAGGGAAAAGCATGGGTATCAAAAGATTCCTCTTTTTTATTTTGCTTCTGTAGGGTGCTGATAGTCATGTTTTGGAGGCTGTGTTCTGTTTCTGTCTGTGGAAATACATATTTAGAAAAAGAATTTTTAAAAAATGCTTTGTTGCCAAGACACTGGATAAAGTGTACTACTGACACCTACAAAGACAAGAACTGCTCTTCTCCTTCCTTCTGTTCCAAAGCATGCACATTACCATCAAATCGAGGAGTAAGCTTGACTAGATAACATATATACATATATATACATTGAGTGGCAATGTCAGTGAGATCTGAGATGCTTCAGGAAGGCCATAGCACCGCTCTCAGTGCTGCTGTCCTGTGCTACGTGACGCCATGGAATGCTTTGAAGCCCAAAGAGGGAAGTTTAGGTAAACTTTCAAAATTCACTGTAAAAAATAAAAAACAATCCCATTACATCCCTTAGTAAAGATATAAAATAGGTAAAACTTTAAGAGGTTTTATTCTTCCATTTAAATGTGTTCTTCTTCTCAGTCTGAGTTCTTCAGAAAGATGGAAGGAGAAAGCCCCTTTTATTCACAGGATTTGGCTCAGAATGGTCTGATAGTCAGAGGGAGAGTTTTTCAGTACTTCCACTGGCACCAGCGGGATGGGGATGCTGTGCTCACACATCACAGCTGCGTACCGGGGAGCAGCCTCTGTGGGGAGCGACGACAGAGAGATGGATGGGATGGGCTGCTGCCAGCCCTGTATCCTGGTGGCATGGTGTGCTGCAGGCTCTGCAGTCCCTGCTGCTGCTTCCTCCTCCTCCCGGCTGATGTTTATAGATATTTCATTTCTTTGCCAGGGGTCCGTAAGGGAATAGGGGGGGGGATCATCTGTGGGAATATATATTTGCGTTGCTCCTGGCCCCACGCATTCATCATAGCTGAAAGAAAAACAAATTTTTCATTAGATTCCTGTGAAAAATGCCACAGTGCATTATTGTCAGCATAACAGGGGCAGGTGAAGTGAGAAGAAAGGGATCATCTAGTGGTTCCTCAGCCCACATCCTTGCTTACCCTGCCATGTAAGGCACTCGAGAACTTAACGCTTAAAAGCACATCTCCAGGCACCTGAGGATAATCCCTGAGGTCTTGGGAAAGCTCAGACCCTGTATGAATCGCAGCTGTGGCTGCATCACTGTGCCTGGCTCTGCGTTTTGGTTGTACCCATGCCTGATGTTGCACTGCTGGGCCCACAGCAGGGTTCAGCCCTCATCTCAGCTCTTTTTAATGGGCAAACTTATGAAAGGGTGGGGAAAAAGCATTGTTGCCATTTTTACAGTTATGGAAAAAAGGTTTGGAGAGCTTTAGATGGAGTACTGTACCAAATCCTGCCTTCCTTTCTGACTCACAGATCTTTAGGACATCCTTCAGTCTGTGCTCAGTCTGAAACCCACAGGGGGGCTGTCTGGGCTGCAGATCTGTACTTGCAAGACAGCAGGATTCCTTGTGGAGGTGCAGAGCTGTGATGAATAATTTTGACAGACTCATGCTGGCCATTCTGAGACTCAGCAGAGTCCCCGTTGTGCTCCTTCTAAACTGGAGTAATGCAAGAAAGACTGGTCTGTGGGATTTTCATACAGAGCCAGCTCAGGTCTGTCCAGGCTTTGTGCCATTAAGCTAGAGCCAAGGCAGACTGCTGCCTCCTTGCTCCACCTGCACTCAGGCCTTGCAGCCCTGGTGTGAAGACAAATAGGCAGATCGGCCTGCTGGGCTGGCAGCCTGGTGCTGAGCTGGGCTCTGCTTCTGGCCCCTTATCTGGTGGTCTCCTACCTGGCTGCCCTGGCATCACCCATTTGCCCAGAAAACAGCTGACTCTACTTCTGCTATCAAACCAGCCCAGGTGTAGTGGTTTGAAAGAAGGTTCTGAGCTCACTGGCTATGCAGGCAAATTTGAGGAAGAGGCATAGCATTGTGTTCTTAAGCACTGGACTTGCTTTATTAATGACTGCTTTGTTTAATTGTTTCAGGATCATTTTTAATTAGATTGAGGGAAGGAAGAATGGTTCCTGTTTAAAAGAAAGAAAGAAAGAAAAAAGACAGAAACCCCCTCTACCACCAAAAACTCCCAACTCTTCTCCCAGTCAGCTGACCTGAAAAACAATTCTGCTGGAGCCAGACAAATTAAGAACCCATTTCCTCAACTGCAGTAACTGCAGAGCTAGCTATTAGGATCTCAGATATTTCCTGAAACATAGGATATTTAGCACGTGTCCTCCCTGTAGACTGCAGGCAGTCACTCTGCCCCTGTAATTGCGTTGCTGCCAGGCTAGACCCAAGCTAATAAACCCTGCTTGTAGATTATAAGTGACTTGCAGCAGGGCAGCCCATATCAGTTACAGAGAGCTCAAACCTCTTGAAATCAGCCACTGAGGCCCTGCCTTAGAAGAGTACTGGCTCCTGCTGCACTCAAACCTTTCCTTCAGCTGTTTCCTTTCCTTTCTGCTGCTGTTGGCTTTGATGCTACTGTTCTGTGGGTGGGTGATAAAAGTGGTTTTGGGGGGAGAGAAATTTTCCAGTAAGGAAATAGTATCTTAGCACAAGGTTAACAAACAACTCAAATACCATAGAGGTGTTCATACAACAAACAATTTAAATATCCAGAGGTGGTTTTATTTTTATCCTTCTTCATATTACTTTTTATTCATCAGGTCAGTGGTCTTAAATTTAGATTGGAATATCCTGATTTCTCCATCAGAAAGAATTTAAAACCATGGCTATATGCTCTGAAGGTCCTAAGTAAGGCAGCTAGGTGCTTCAGGAACAAACCTCAGCAGATGTGAGGTTGAGTTGTTTTTATACAGCACGTGGAAGAGATTGAAGTCCAGTCTCTACTAAGCCCACTGCAATTCGAAGTGAACCTGCTGCTCTTTTACAAGATTTTAGACTTCAATCACAGACTGAGAATAAAGGAAGAATCTCTCCTTGCAGGGTTACTCCCTCTGAACTGCATCTTTACTTAATTTACATTTTGCTGACCTAAAGCCTAGCGAATGTATTTGAAATCTCTGCACTGGTTTTGACAGATTTAATCAGGCTAGTGAATAGCACCTGCTGGGTCCTGTTACCATAGCAGAAGAGAGAAAAGAGTTCTGGTTTTGGAAAGCCCGCAGTGATGTGAGTTTTGAGGTGGAAAACTGTGAATCCCTTTGCTGAGCTGCAAAAAGGAGGAAGCCTGTCTGTCTACTGATTCTGGGCCTGGGCCCGGCGCCCAGAATCTGCCACTGACCTGAAGGAGAATGGGCACAGTGTGAGCCTTCTGCTCACTGCTGTTACCTGATCATTCACATTTCTTTCCCTTGGATTTAGTTTGATATCTTTTATGGTCTGTAGCTTAGCTCTATAAAACTAAAATGCTTGGTGAGACAAATATTGAAGTGGCATTTGTGAAGGAGACCTTTATGCACCAAGACACATGGGTGGCAAATTATGGTATTTAAAACCTGTCATTTTGGTGTTTTGTTCCAAATATCAATATATACACAAAAATGATCCAAGGGGTGGAATGCCTCTCCTATGAGAACAGGCTGATAGAACTGGAACAGGCTGTTCAGCATGGACAAGAGAAGGCTCTGGGGAAACCTGACAAGCAGCTAAAGGGAGCTCTGAGAAGGAAGGGGACAAACTCTTGAGCAGGCTCCAGGGTCTGTTGTGATAGGATAAGGGGAAATTCTTTCCAACTGAAAGAGAGGAGATTTAGATTGGATATAAGGAAAAAGTTTTTAATAATAAGGGTGGTGAGGCACAGGCACAGGTTGCCCAGAAAGGTGATGAAATCTCATCCTTGGAGACATTCAAGGTCAGACTGAACCGGGCTCTGAGCACCTGATGGAGCTGTGGGTGTCCCTGCTCTCTGCAGGGGAGTTGGACTCTTCCAACTCAAAACATTCTATGATTGTATATAGTAATGTTTTCTTCCTGCATAGGATGGATAAAAATAATCTCTTTTCAGTTGAAGAACTTTTTAGCTTGTTCATGGAAGTACTTTATGGCCAAGGAGGCAACTACAAATCATTAAGATAGCTTGTTTTTAAGATAAACTCTTATATTGCATTAGCAGTTTATGGTCTGGATACTTAGTTTTCCATATTCTCTTCAAAGCGTTGCACCTGTAGTTGCAAAGTTTCACTCTGGAGAAGAAGTGAATAGATCCTGCCTTTTTCTGCAGCAAGGTGTGCATCAAGAACTAAGAGGTGCTGCTGAGTTGCTCTGCAGTGTACTCAGCTTTTGACATAGCTTTGAGCTTTCTTTATTTTTGCTTGCAAACAGAGCAGTCTGGGACAAAATAAATGAGCTGCCTTTTATTAGCTAGTATGGACTCCAGTACTGGGGGGGGGGGGGAAGAGGAACACGTGCTGTGTAATGAGGGCTGCCACTGTAAAGAACCACTGCATCTGCAGCAATCAGTAATGATCATTCCTCATGTTAAATTTATACTGTTATGTGCAAGTCACTTAACTATAGTATCTGGTTTTGTTGATTTCAGCTGAGATGTTGACAGCTGTGAAGCTTGGACTTGCATAAAGCTGTGGCTTCAGCATCCGTAATGCTAAAGGGAAGTGTTCTCTGCCCTGCTTCGTGCTCCCACTCTTTTTCTTTCTTGTTTCACACTGAAATCATGCAAGCTCTTTGCTCTTGCATTTTCTGTTGCATGATTTCGGTGTGAAACCAAAAATGCTTGCTAGCGTCTTGCACAAAATACACCGATAGTCATTTTATCTGAGAGATTCAGTTCTGAGATGTTGTTTACATAAAAACAAACCTGGTGTTTGATGTTTGTAGAGCAATCTCAAAGAAAATCCCTTCAGACAAAAAAAGCAAGTGCTTTCAGAAAGTACTTTGTTACCCTAACTTAGTAATGGACCACAGGAACGTGTTACACTGCTTCTCTTGAATATCATTTGTCTCTTTATTAACTCTTAGAAAGCCCTCCTTGGTTACATCTAGTACTTGTGGTGAATTCACTTCAAGCCATTTGTTTTACCCAGTTGCAGTACCTTAACGTTCAGGGTGGCTTACAGGCAGATATGAGAAGGTTACTGACACTGGGATGTGCTGCTGTCTACACTTCTTTGCCTTGTTTCTTGTCAAAATGACTTCACTGTCATCACAGATTACACTATAGAGTTTTGAAGTGGTAACGATGTCAGGAAAGGGAAGGAGGACTGTGATGCCTATTAACTCCATCATGCTGAATGTAAATGTGACCTGCAAAGAAAAGAATGTTATCCAAATACCACAGGTCTTCAAACTGACTTTGTTGAATTGTTTGGGGGGACTGAAAATAACTTCATGAATTTGTTTGGTCTCCTTCCAATAAGCATTAGAATAGCTTTGTTGCTAAGGAAACACTAAGGATCTTATTTAACTCGCTGTCATTCATAAATTATGACCTACTCTCTGGGGAAAGAAGAAGGTTCTACTTAGAGAGTTTTTTAAGTCACGGACAGGAGCAAATGAATAAAAGGCAAATCTGGGGAATGAAACATCCTTCTGTGTGAGATAGATGTCTTTTTGCTTACTTCATCTGTTACACGTTGCAACTCCACTAGAACTGCTGCATTGTTTCAGTTTTACTGATGACCTGCTGCCTTTTAATGATGGTAACCACTAATCCTTTCCTGGAAAATACATGCACTGATAGGTTTGAGCTATGCTGAAACACCACAAAGGATATTTATGCGATGTTTTTGCCTAAGAAAGAAACTATGTGTAACATAGGTTACCCTTGCTGGCTGAACTGCTCCTACAGTAGCATATCTCAAGAGGCATCGTATTTTCTTAGGTTTATTTTTCATTTTAATGTTTTCCATTTGGTATACAGGTCCATTTACCAACTATATTCTAAATTCTGCATGATTAGTGATTTGTTTAACATTATTTTCATACAATACCAAATCATTTCATGTTACTTTGTCTCAGTTATTCACTTTAGTTCTTAAAGTAACAGCTGAAATGTATTTGTTTATTAAAATACCACCTCAAGCTGTTGGAGACCCTTAATATTTTGGAAATGGATAGATCATACCCACTGTATTTTGTTTTTCTTCTATCCTCATGTAAAATCAACCTGACAGATGCTTATAGAATTCTGAAATTCATTAGAGAGTCATTAATTACCCCAAAAGTACATTTTTTCTAAAACGTGTAACTTTCATAGCAGTAAGAAAAAGCACTGATAATAAAAATCCTTACTTTTGATACGTTATGGAGAACTGCAGAGTAGTGGGATGAGCAGTGATTGCTTGTGTATGTAATCAGTGTGGGCCCCTGGGTTTTCCTTTGGCTTCCAGGTGAATCTTGAGGAGGCAGCACCCTGAGCACCTGTATGTCCCTCAGGCACAGAACAGTTTTGTAGGGCAAGGAAAGAGACAGGGCAGCTTCTGCCAGCCTTGTTACAGAGGAGAACTCACACGAAAGCAGAGATCATGTAGTGCCATCCTGTACATGCATCCACGTATATGTTTCCAAACAGAAAACTCCACAAAGACAGAAAATCCAGTTTTGGGCAGCTTTCAGATTGGAAATGGAAGTAACTTCTAGTATAGTTTTTTTGAGACCTGTGTGCTAAGGAGGTATGTACTGAATGCTTATCCTGAGAAATCTGGCCAAGTGCCTGCTCAAGTTGTTGCCTAGGTGTCAGCTCATTTACTTTTATTAGTAAAGGCTTGTGGGTGCGGGTCCAAATCCCAGTGTAGTTTGTGAGTGGGTTTATATGAAGTTCTACAAGTTTAGATGCCAGACTCGGAACAACTTTTCATAATGTGAGGCTTCTGCTAAAATATTTACACCATCTCTAAAAGCCCATTTATTATCTAGTGTGACTTTATAATACATAAAAGGTTGCTTGTAGAACATGCCCAGAATAGAAAAAACAGTGATCGTGTGTTCACACTGCGGAGCTGCTTCACAAGAGCTCTTATTAAGGCCTGTCTGATGTACTCCTCACCTGATGCCTTGCTGCATGCTTTTACCAGTCTGGAAAATCCAGAAACACTTAGGAAAGTACATAACTGCTTTTTGTACCATCTTAAAGCAAGAACAGGAAGAGGTTTCTTCACTGTTCTCCCTACTGCTTATGTATACAGGCAGTCAGAAAAGGGCATGGCTTAACTTAAAACACAGTCTGTTTAAAAGAAGAAAACAAATGTTGATCACCCATTCTTTGCTGCTTGTAAGGCACTTTTCTGTAGAAAGCTTGGAGCCTGCTCTTTCTCCTGTTCTTTGGAGGAAGTAACTGAATTCCTTCATGCATCAACTCATGGTGCATGAGGCACACAGAGAGTATACAAATGGTCTGAAGAGCAAATTTGTCACTCCTGGGCAGTTCTTGTATCCTCTAATGAACTCTGTCATACAGCTATGGAAGAAACTGCTGTATCATTTCTGAAGTACCTCTCTTTGAAACGAGTCAGTTGTGGCAGTGCTGTTACTGCAGGTGACTAGACACTACAAAGTCCTGCCATTACAGCTGCACAGTGCAGGTTCAGTCTAAATAGCCATACTGGCAGCTGTCCTTCTTTGCAGATACTCATACAGAATAAACAATCCCAGACTGAGAGGTAAAGCGTGGTTACTAGGTGTGCCAGAACAGTATGTTTTCTTCAGTTGTGCTTTCTGATAGAATAATGATAGCAAGACAATAGAAAAGTGAAGCTTGCTTGAAAATATGGGAAGATTTAGAGTGGTTTCTTACACTTCCTTTTTTGCTGCTTGTTCAGAACAGTTGTAAGGTCAGTAGCAAGTGTAACATGGGAATTTAAATACCTGCAAAAACAGTTTACTAAAAGCTGTTATTTTTGTGTGGCATATCAGGCTACTTAGATTGTCAAATAACATCTGTTAGCTTTGCAGTTGTAAGTGACAGGCAGGTAAGAGGGGTGATGGAGATTGTATTACATACTAATTTGTGTAAATGTAATCTGTGATGCCTCAACATATGTTAATATCTGAATTCTGGGTATATTGGAACATTTTATTTTTGGTATTGTAATGAATATATGTCCGTAATGACTTTTTTGATTTCTGACTTACTAATGACGTACCCAGATGTTTTCCAAACACACTGGGTGGGATCTGCTGTGAGCTGACTGACTCTTTGTTTTATGCTGTCATACCTTTAACATGCGTGAACAACAGTGGTAAAAACCATAAAGTCAGTTTTATACTGTTTGCTTATTTCATAATAATTTCTGCAAGCATTAAAGAGTGGGGAGTTACTCGTGGTATTTGAAAGAGAAGAAAAATTGAAGGGCTTTAGAATCCTTGCAAATAGTGAAATAAAGCTGGCGAGAGGAAAATTCCTTGCAACTACAGTAACAAATGTGCTTTAATTGGAAACTTGGCTAAATGGTTTAATTTGTTCAAGTCTGTTATGGTTCCGAGGCATTATAAATCTGAAGTCTCTTTTAATCTAATGACAATAAAACACTGTTGGGCAGGACTCTGATGGGCACCCACTGAGGCACAGCTCATTTCCTCAGCCAGTAACAGTACAGTAGAAAACCAAAGGTAGGGATTTCTTCTTGGAAAAAAAATTCCCTCCAAAAGTGAAACTTAATAATTTCTTCCAAAAAAAGATTTTCATAGATGACTAGTGCATTTCATTCATATGCCATCAAAGTTATTGATACAAATATGATTATCAGTAGATGATAAATGCCTGTACAGGTGCTTTTACTTAGTAAAGACATTCTACATTGGAAAACTAGAGCTTAAACTAAACAAAGTGTTTGTAGGCAGAGTCTTTTGACCTGTGTTTTTGGAGTGGATGTTGGTCTAGCAATTTAATTTTCCTCTTTAGTAGGCTTTGCATGTGCAGGACTATAACATTTAGTATCTTCAAGAAGTGCTTACCGTGGAGGTGAATCGGGATACATGATGTTGACCTGAGAAAGTGTATCCAGATAGGAACCAAAATCAAAAGCTGGGGGAAATTCCTCCAGGCAGGTGGATCTCAGCTCTCCAAAAGAGCCGCCGTAAGAGAAGCTGTCTGGAGCTGGAAAACAAGCAGTTACTGTTTGCTCTTCTTTCTCACTGAGACAATATTACTGTTTATAATGCTGCCATACATCAGAAAACAAAACCTATCTGAGGCAGAATGGCTGTTACTTAGAGCAATCAGATCTGACAGTGCATTTCTGTTGTTTTGCAAGCCAGCCCCTATCAGTGTGAATGAGCTGCGGTGTTTGCACAAGGACTATATATTTAGTGCTGTTGTACAAAGTGCAAGTGGCTAAAGCTCTTCTGCCTCAAAGGCTGAAAATGTGTAAGTCGTGCTGCATACAACTTCAAAGCACAAGCAGGACTGCTGATGTGCCCAGGAAATGCGTGCATCAAAACCTTGCCAGTTCTGCAAAG
Source organism: Lagopus leucura (assembly GCF_019238085.1). Taxonomy (NCBI): domain Eukaryota; kingdom Metazoa; phylum Chordata; class Aves; order Galliformes; family Phasianidae; genus Lagopus; species Lagopus leucura. The sequence continues at coordinate 6,135,363 of NW_024962271.1, read as the reverse complement.
GTTTTCAAAAGCAGGCTTTGGTGTGATTGTAAGTGTGTGTGTGTGTGTGTGTGTGTTCAGAATAAGCTGTGCTGCTTAGAAAAGCTCACAGAAAAAGAAGAAAAATGGGAAAATACTAGAAAAAAATATCCTGCTAGCTGTTCCAGGAGTTCCCTAATGCTTTCACAGAAGTTTCACAGCTCTAGAAATACCCAGGAGTTGATGCTATTTTGTATCTTTGATGATAGCTAGCTCTCAACATTCTGGTTGAAAGTTCCTTAAGAATGTCCTGAATTGTGGAAATGCAGCAACTCCCTGGACTTTCCTATTCTTCCATATGAAGTGGTCCTTCCTTTTCACTCAGTGCTTTAAAATGGTTCCTGGAGGCAGGGGCCAGCTTTTAAGGTGACATCAAAGCCGCGTTTCCCTGAACAGAGAGTAAAGGGCAGGACTCACTTGTGCAGCTCTCAAGCTGTGTGTCCATCCTGCTGGTAACGCTCACCTCTGCCAATCTCTGCAATCTGTGAGGAATTCCACCAGCACTAATGGAGTCTATCAGGTGCTGTGCTTTCCTTCTGCTCAGCACTGAAGGCAGCCAGTTTCACTGTGACTCCTGCTGATCTCTTTCTGTCTGGGGGACACATGCTGAGATAGCAAGAAGGCTTCTGCTAATGTCTAATTTTCACTTTAGGCAGACTGACACAATTCAGTTTAAGATGGTTCTTTTGAATTTCTCTGAAAACGTCACCATGCTTGATGCTTCTTTCCCCCATTTTTTTAGTATTGTTATCTGTAAGAAACAGTTTGAAAATTGTCCTTTATGCCTTGGCCTGACTTCAGGGACTTCAAAGGAAGTGAAGTTTATACAGCACTTCAGAATCTATTTACTGTTTTATTTTTTTACTAGCTGGATACTTAAAAAATAACTTTTTGTAATTGTTTTTCTCTTAAATACATGAAGAATCAAACTGTGTAATTTTCTTGACCAAGTGGCTTTTGACTTTTGATCAGCAAGTGCCAAATTGGCCAAAAATGTGATTTTAAAACTACACCTTCGTACTTTCAAGTCCTTTTAAAGAACAGGGGGCAAAAAAAAAAGGATAGTAAACCAGTGTCTTTAATGATGTTTCTGTAATGGCATTTTGATGACCTATTTTCTTTACATCCAGTTTTAACTTCTGTGCTAAGAAAAGAGTTAATTGCCAAGTCAGTGTTGTAGCTTAGGGCACAGTGGAGAAGTCAAAGAGTCCTGGCTGTCCAACAAGAAGAAATCACAACATGTACTGTACACAAGGGCTGCAAGGGGATATGAAAATAAATTATCAGTAGTCTGGTGACTCGTGCATTTGTCAGGGAAAACGCGCCGTTGAAGAGATGCTGTAGGCCTTGTTTGTGTCAGCCCCCAGCTTCGTGAAGATGCTACTGAACTGCAAAGCTGCCTCTTATCAACGCCTCATAATTTTTTACTCATTTTGTTTTTATATCCTTTGCACAGCATCCAAACTCTTTGTTGCCCTTAGCAGCAGATATTAATAGTGCCAAGAACTGTTTCACTTTACCTAGCTTCTTACCGTAGACAGTGTCTCTCCTCTGGTGTGGGTGTCTCAGCCGTCCGTCCTTCCGCAGGCTGCCAACAATGATGGTGACACAGGACAGAAACAGCACAAGTCCGATCACTACTCCAGCCACCAGAAGGGGAGAAACAAGTAAACTGGCATCACTGCCATTCTCACTGTAGCTGGGGAGCTCGCTGGTCGGGCTGCTTTGGTTCAGGTGAATTTCTGCACGGCAGAGACAGGGAGAATGTGCCAGTGAGGAACAGGGATGCACAAAGTGTGGTCAGATAGATGCTAAAGCTGAAGATTTTTCCAAGTCCTGAGACAGCCTGCGACTGATCCATTGTATAAAATCATGCTTTAAGGGATAGACTATTTAACAGACCAATTTCTGGAGCTGTTAATTAACTGACTCTGGGGGATTCACTGAGCAATCATTTCCCTGCTTGGGAAATATCCTGCTGGAATCTATGATGTACCTTGCACAATGGTCACTTATTTCTGGAAAGACCCTTTATATCATGAAGTGATTGAAGCTGAAAGAACTGAGCTGAACCACACAGGGAAGAATGCTGAAACTCAAAAATGTCATTCTCAAGCAGAACAAAGGATTCGGGCATTGTTACCAGGTATGAAAAGGCTCCAGGGTTTTTCAGAGGAAGTTTTGGGTAGGAGTGAAGCAGGGGAGCATACTTTTGCAGAACAGGGCATCCTTTAGCTTGCAGGATGAGTCTGCATCCCAAGGCACTGATGTGGGGCAGAGGAGTGAACAGAGTTATGGGTCAGAGAAAAAGGAGTCTTGCTGGATTCTGTTAACTCCAAGTCTTCTCTTTGGGCATTTCTTTGTGAAAAAAGGGGTGAAGATACTGAGGCAGAAAGAGACATAAGTATGTTGTTTATCAATCTCTTCTAGATTGTGTATGTTTTAACACTATCTAAGTAAAGAGTAACTGTGTTTAGCCTACATATTTGATAAATTTACACTAACATGTGTTCTTTAAAGAGATAAAAATGAGTTTTCACAGCTGGAAATCTGTCTGTTTGCCTAAGGCAGCAGAGCTTTGGAAACAAAGCTTGTACTGGGGAAGAGAAGAAATTATGCAAAGGATTAACAGTCTGTCCCACTTGGAGAATGTATGTGACAATGATATTGTTTGTTTCTACCTTACAGTTAAAAAAACCCCACCAAAACAAAAAAAACCCTCAAAACTTGCAAGATTTCTGGTCCCAACCAGTATTACAGCAGTGCTGTGTAGGGATGCAAGCGTTCAGCCCAAATGTTGGAAGCCATCTGTCTCTGTTGATTGTTTCAGTATCTTTACAAGACTATATTTACTTTTTTTCCATCTAAGCTGTTCTTGTGTCTCCTAAAGATAGATTTTAGTGAGACTGCAAAATGAAGGTAAGAAATATAGTGATCTTCACAACGAATCTGAAGAGAATCATCCATCTGGAGCACCTGACTAGAGGGTTTTTCAGTCCTGACCATTGAGTCTGACCCTCCTGAAGTTAGGAGGTGACCAATATTTGGAAGTGGCCAGGTGGTGGTCATGACACAGTGTTAAATATTCAGGTGATCGATGAAATCAGTCTGCTAACTGTGACAATTAATGGTAACATATAAAATAATGAAAGCCTGAAAGAAATGTGTGCCTTAGTAAATGATGTGAACAAGTGAGTATTTAGTCACTTGACATTCCAGTTTACAAACAGAAAAAAGCCATTTCTATGGCTCCCATTTTATTCATTCCCTGACATGGGACACACAGTATGGAGAGAGAGATGATGCAGAAGACTCATCCAATTAAATGGATGAAAGAAGTTTCAGATCAGTTAAAATTTAGGCAAACATACACTGTAACTTAAAAAAAACAAACACGCACAAACGCTATGAGTATGTAAGCCTGTGAACAACATAAGAAGCAACATGGGTGTTCAAAGTGCCTTTGGTCTTTGCAGAAGTTTCAGAAATCTTGTTGGCCAGAGGTCATCTGAGAAGTAAACCGCTGTGGCAGTGTACTCCTTCTTTGTGTCTTTGACTTTCTTTGGAAAGTTTCCCCCTCCCATTAGCTGTGTATGAGTAAAACAGAATTTTGTGGATGCAACAAATTACTGGAGATGCAAGCTATATATACCAAGAGTAGCTTTGAAATCTGGCATGTTTATGTTTTTATATCTGCCTGTTGAACGGAGAAATAATTTGTTTCCTACAGAAACTAAAACTAATGAATTTTTGCTCTATTGAATGTTCTGTGAAATAAATGCATGCTTTTAGAAGTGCAAGTACATTCTACATAGATTTCAGAAAACATCCATGTTTTCCCAGCTCTTTCCCTTTGGGATGTGCTATGTGGTATCTTGCAGTTGCAATACACTTAAGATGATGGCTTCAAGCCAGCGTATATTCTCATTGGCTAACACCCAACATTGGGAAAACTGACTAGAAATGTTAAGCCAGACTGGAGAATTAGCATGTAGTAGCTTTGTTTTTTTTTCTTTCTTTTTTTTAAATAGTTTTTCAGAAGCACTTGACTGTTGGCTGAGAATCGTTATGAGCAATTAAGACAGCCAAGAAATGTGCTGAGCTTTTACAAAACATTACGTGCCAAAAGGAAAGACTGAATTTGCTGAAAAGTGATCCTGTAGTGTTAAATGTGGGGGAATGGGATGCGGCTGAGGAGCAGATCCTATGACCATTGTGCCACAACTAAACTTTCTCAGTGTTTACAAAATTCCAGTCATGTTTCTCATTTGTACAGCTTTTTTACTATCTGTGTTGGTAACGTGCTCAAGCAGTGTGTGTAATCCTGCTGGCTTTTAGCAGCCTTGTTTGATCAGATTTTTTGCAAATTCTGTCTTTGAAAGATGCCAATATTGCAGTTTAGTTTAAATCACAATTGCAGGAAACAGACACCTTTGGAAATGAACAGAAAGTACTGGCAGATAATGTACTGGTACTTCTAGCTTATTTGGAATGATAAAAGAATCACAGAAAATCGCAGAATGGTTTTGGTTGAAAGGGTCCTTTAGGATCATCTAGTTCCAACCTCCCGCTACAGAATTAAGGGAAGAATCCACTTTGTTGCCATCCTGATGAGAAGGTGAACCTGGGACGTGAGTTCTTCCATCTGCTGCTCGGTTGTGGTTTTCAGTTTGATATCAAATAATCCTGGAACTGGAGTTTGGTGACAAACTTCCCAGCAAATTCAGAGGAAAAGAAGAGAGGCTGTGTGTGTGTGCTGTTAGATCTTATGAAGCTGGGACAGCAGGTTAACAACTTTGCTAATGGGAAGGGAAAGAAAGTAAGACAGTTGAGCAGAGTTTTTTGGTAGATTTTTAAAAGTTTAGCTATAGAAGTCAGCTTGTGTCTGAGCACATTGACTCTTCCTGTGGTACCACTCAGTGTGAGCACTAATATTTGGTCCTGTTTAGCTTAATAGGAATTTAATGGGCTATTGGTGATGTCAGATAGAAAGTACTCACTTATACTCTCCCTTTGTACTTGAGGAGTGATCTTTTTATTTCAAGACAGCCCATCTATCTAGAACGTTCTCAGAGCTCCCTTAGTAATTCCAAGTCATGTCTGTTTTATCTGCGGTTTCTCGCTCTCATGAATCCTTCTCTTTTTGTGTTCTTAATCTAATAGAACCAAATCTCTGGCAGAGACAGGACATATTGCAATACTGCTCTTATTAGAGGAATGAATCACTCCCCTTAGCCCAGCTCCTAAAACAATATATGGTTGATAAACTTCTCTGGTGGTATTATTTTCAATCTGACATGGTGAGTCTAGTCCTGCAGGCTTTGTGAGTAGCTGCAGTGACTTACTGCAGGGGGAACTGCTGAGGTGACTAATGACTACAGACCCTGCATTCACATAAGCATTTCTGGTTTTGAATTTTTGGGAGAGGCAGAAGATTTTACTTCTGGCAAAGAACGTTGAATAAATTTTTCTTATCCAAACATGTATTCTTTTGATAAACTGTATATTTCTGCACATAAAAATGTTTAATTTTTTCATTCAGAGCAGAAGTATCTGTGCACTTATGTAAAGTCCATAAAAATATCAGCAGTAGCAGTGCTAACCTTTTCTCTGAGGTAGGGTTTATTTTTTCAATGAAATTTCAAATTGTGAGCAGTGCAAACATAAATACGTGAGCTCTGCTCCTCCAAATACGGATGCCACCGTTTGCACGAGGCGTTGCTTTTACCCAGTGATGGGAGCTGCGTAACCTGACACAACACAAACGGAACATTCTGGCAAGTGCAGCTGGGAATACAGTGCCCATATGGCTGCTCTGTGAGTACAGGGAGCCCATACGGCTGAGCAAGCACGTAATTTAGAATTAACGTACTAGTAGAAAATTGCCCACACTATTCGTTTGCTGTTAGGCAATAAATGATTCATCTGCAACATCCCTTGAATATGACATTATTTTATTATACCCAGCCATCCTTCCATCTCAACTGACCAACTTGTAGAGTAACTCCACATAGCTGAAAGAGATGTAGTACAGCTGGACTTCTGGGCTGTACCTAGGGCTATTTCTCCTCCTCATTAACTTCTCTTTGCAGGGAAGCTCCTGTGTCCTGTCTAACTTGGTGGTAACTGATGTTGTAGATGCAGTTGAGTTAGGTTATGTCAGAAAGCAATGTTTCAGTATGCAGATGTGTCACTGAACATGGGTCATTCCAGATACAGTCGTGGTTTTGTTTCCTAGGCTGATGTTTACTGAGCTAGAGCTGAAGCACACTGACAGCAGTTGCATTAATTGAACACCCTGGCTTAGTACAATTATTTGTGGTTGGCCTAGCTTCTCCTATTATCTTTAACAAATCAAATTAACAGAAGCATATGGGATTGGAAGCAAGTGGGAGGAAGCTGAGTATAGGATAATGCATATCATGCTTTGATTTTAAATGATCACAGTAAAGTATCTCAAACACTGAAGCAATTTAAAGCATGTTTCTGATTGCCTCATTTTTTTCCCTGTTTGGGACAGTGCTGGAATATGTAGCCTCTTTATCAAGGGAGGAGATTGACAGATGGCAAGAAGGAGTTGAGAGATCCCAGTGAGGCCCACAGATGAACTAAATTAGTGGAAGTGGTAAAGATTTTGTTGATTCTTCATTCTTGAGCAGTTCCTGTTCAAAGCTGATTATGAGTGTGACCAAGAGTGGCCAGCTGGATTATGCACTGCTGCTATACTGTGAAATAGGCCTCTGGCTGCAGCTGCTTTCACACTGCTTATTTCTACAGCTCCCAGAGAGGAGCTCACAAAGTGAGTGAAGTAGGCGTGTTACAGAAACAACCAAAAAAGGTTCTGGATTTCAGACACTGATTTTGTACAGAGCATCACTGTAGCACGGGGAGGAGAGAGAGATCATTCAAGTCATTGAATGCAAATACCCCATGATAATTGAATTCCTCCCCGCAAAACTACTGGATTCAAAGCTCTTCCTTGTGGATTATAAGGAAGGTTGGAAACTCTTGCTTATGCTCGGTAAACACCAGGATACCATCTGCTTATGGGGTTTACTGTGGTTATCCCACGTATAAATCAGGAGCAGCTCCAGGTCAAAATCCAATCTGCATTTGATTTATATTTATACTCAGTTCTACTCTTTTATTTTTGTGCAAGCAACCTGCTATTTTTAAATGGAATGGAAGCTTAACCAGTTTTTTATTTTTGTTTAACCTCTCCAATCTCTGGCTGTAGTGAAGGATCTCAAAAATTTCAGTTATTCCATAGGACTGAGTTGTTCTCATAAGCGTTTACTTTTGTCAGGCATGACACATCTCTGGCACATATTCCATGAAATATGTCTGACAGATCTGTGCTTTCTTCCGATTCCTTGTCTGAGTGTCTCACTTAATGATAAAACTGAAGCCTAGTTCCTCTCCCTGCATTGCCCCCTCATCATTAATAAGAAGAGGAAAACACTGTGCTTTCACTGCTGTAGGACCTAAAGTAGATTGCAGGAAGCTGTGATGGCAAACTTACTCAGATAGGAATAACCAAGGCCTGGAAAGTCAAAAACCAAGAAAGTACAGGAAGCTTGCAGCTGTCATTAAAAACTGGAAGGTGGCGAATTGATGAGTGACTATAAGGAAGGGTTTTGTAGCTCTGGCTGTGGCAATGGCTTGTGTCATTACAGCATCCATTACAGCACGCATTAGCTGTCTCTGCCTTAATGCCATCCATCACATTCTTCCTATGCTATAGAGAAGGTGCAGGTAACAACTGCTTCCTTATTATGTTCAGTGTTTAAATGGTATTTAATAGGAACTGATGATGATGTGAAGAACAGTTAAGGCCGTTGTTGGTCCTTCTGCATTTCTCTTATTATCTTGTAGCAGAGTTGAGCAAGGGAATGGAAGACCAGAATAATCTGGAAACTGTTCTCTCTATAAATCAGATTTATGAGAGTCGTATAAGTAGTACTGGGAAAAAAAGAATTCTCAGTTCAGGAGGCCCAAGAGCATATTTAATTCTCTCTCCTGCTGCTTGCTGCTGCTGTGTGCAGCCCAGAGGCAACTCACGTGCTCTGGTCTGTATGTTTTTCTGCTCCCACACTCAAGAGTAAACTGCCTCTTAAGATACAATTGATATTCAGTAATAACCTCCTAGGGACTGCCTCAAACTTTTACCTTATGTGGCATCATATGGTGTACATGCTCACTGATTAAAGACTCCTGGTATAATTTTTAGCTCATGTATATTGTAGCTCATGCTATTTCATTCTTTTATTGCTTGAGAGTCCATTAATCAGAGCTTGACGGCAGCTTATCTTCCAGAATGAAATGGTTATTTTTCAGAGTCAAAGGATAAATACGTTCTTGCTGTCAGTTCCTTATTATTTTAAAATTTGCAGTAAATGTCATTGTATACAAAGGGTTACTTTGTCTCACCTGGTTATTGCTACTTTGAGAGTGTAACCCAAGCCCGTGTTTATTCTATTAACCAGGCAGAACCCATAAATTTAGATTGTTTCTCTGCAGCTAACATAGTCTCTTTGATCTTTCTGAACATGAACATGTGTTCTAATAGGAATTAAAGCTTTGCACTCTTTTTTTTTTTTTAAAAAAAAAAAAAAAAAGGGAAAAACATCAAAACCTTATTTAGAATGTCAGACTGTGTGGTAGAAACATTTCAGAGTTATCTGATGCACTCAGCTTAAAGCGAATTAGGAGCATATTTACAGGTACAAAAGCTGCCCGTGACCTTGAGGAGCTCATCCAAAGCAGAAAGGGTGGCCTTTCCTCTGAGATATCTAACTCTGCCTTTTTATCATGTCTACTGGCTATCAGATAATGACTTTTCTCTTCTTGCATTGACATCCTTATTATAGAGCCAGAATGAATAAGATTGGATCACCAGCAGCCTGCAAATTGGGTATGTCAGAAGAAAAGAGAATGGGGCTGCATAAGGGCTGAGAAAATAAATCTTCTCAGATGCTGTGGCTTTAGGGTATTATGTTGATGTCACAGCAGCATGTATAGGTGCTCTTTCAAATTAACAGGAAAAATCTTCCAATTTTCAGATCCATGGTCTATTTTATCAACATGATAAATACCACTGCAGTGAAACAAATCACTCTGGAGCCCACTCTGTGATGGCCAAGATTTTTCTTCCCCTATTTTCTCATATACAAATAACTTTGAACTAATATAATTGTAAAAGCAGGACCTGAAGCTATTATGTTTTTTCAGAAACTCCATGTTAGGGTTTGGAAAGAAGTATAATGAGAATCTCTTTTATCCATTACGGTGAAGTTACTTTCATAAGCTCAAGTCCAGCCTAGGATGGCAGTAACTTGAATGGGGCAATTCTTGTATTATGAGAATTTCTGGTATTTCAGCACATAAATGTATTAATTTGAGTTTTGGGGAAAAAAGTAGCAGTGTAATAGTTTTTCTTTTTCTTTTGACATGGATGGTTTTTGAATAATTGCAGCTGGAAAATAATTCTTTGTTCTGCCCCATCAGTGTGTCTCCTTGAATTGGGATCTGGATGTCTCGCATCTCCTCTTTAGGAGGTTATGTCTGAACTGTACTGTGACCTAAAGAGATACCTATGGGGCAGACAATAATTTATGGAACTGTTGGCTACGTACTGCTTCTTATTCATAGACACGATCCTATTTCTTATTCCATCCTCACCTCCAGTCTTCAATAGTAATGATATACTAGACAAAAACATAGGGGGGAATGATTGACATTCATTACGTATAAAGTAACGACAACAGAAATGCTGAACTGGCTGGGTTATGTAGGACACAGAGAAATCAGTTAACAAACACTGGCTTGTTTTAAGATGTATTATCATATGTAATGTATCTTATTGTATATAATGTCTTCCTTTGAAGATGACTTGAATTTTCTGAAATAATTAAAATGGCTTTGTAGTGTTGTTATGAAGTTCCATACGAATAATAGTGTTGATGTCCCACAACTTACAGTGCCTACAGTATGACTTACATTATCATTTGTATCTGTAAAAGCTATAGCAGCATCTGCCTGCATAAATACAGGCCTTTTCTCATACCATTAAGAAGCTGTTTCACTCAGATTTTGTCTGAATAGGGCTTCTGCCGAGATAGCTGCAGGAATGTCGATAATGGCAAAACAGAGATTGATTCATGGGATGGATGCACTCACTTGTTGTCTTTACTGCTAAAGGAGCCGTGAAAATTCAAGGGCAGTAGAAGAACTACAGAAACTAGATTACTCAGACATTACTACTGTAAAACTTAGGGGGTAAAATCCCCTTTAAAACCCAGTTGCTTGCTGTAGAAGACTTGTTTAGTTAGATGACTGGTAAATCAGTACAGGACTTGTTATACAGCCAAGCCCTTCCCACGTGCATTCTGTGCAGTGGTTAGGGGCCGCCGGGTCCATATCAGATATTCTGCCCTCTTCCATATTTGAGTTGAATCCGTACAAACGAGAGAAGACCTGTGCCACTGAATGGCTGCAAAAAGCAACTTCTCCTCAGGCGAAAGGCAGGAGTGTATTTCTTGGAGTCGCATAACACTGCTGCCTTCTGTATGCAGCTTGTTTTATAGGTTCCACACGGTGCTTAAATACGTATGAGATTGGAGAAAGGGCGTGAAAAAAGTTTGGCCCTTAGGGAAGTGTATTTATGTATTTATTCACCTTTCTATATAAACTGCAATATGCTTGGGTGCATATTTTAAACATAAAATGGAGCTAGCTTCAGCATAGGGTAAGTGCTGACAGCTGCTAGAGCAGGTACTGCACCTTCCTGTCTGCTGAGAAGTCACAAGTCTTGGGTCTTCCCCTAACTTATAACAAGACTTATCCGAAGGGCTGACATTTACAAATGCCCTCAGAAATGTCTGTGTATGCTGCACTGGTTGCTGTCAAAGCAATGAGAAAGGTAGACTGTGGCAATTTCTCCCTGTTCTTAAAACTAACCTGTTTTTTATTTTCAAAGAGGTTTTTAAAAAGTTATCTGGACAGAAAGCAGAAATTACAGTGAGTGCTGCTCTGTGTGCCGCTGAATGAAATTGGGTGGGAGAACAACGGAAAGACACAGAGTAAGGCTGGAACGTGAACTTTGCCTTTTTTCTGAGAGCTTACTTTCTTAGAGAAGTCTCTGTTTAAATAATTATATGTTACAGGCAGGTTGATTAAATTTTGATGTACAGGGGTTCTGTGGATGTTTGTAATAAGCAGTGCTGTAGGTTAGATCCTCGGTAATGCCCACTGAGAGCACCTGACAAAGTCTTAACTGGAACACAGGCTGTTTGTAAGCCCAGCTCATTTCTGTAGCGTTTTGAACAAAGAAAATGTCTCAGTCCCAGACAAAGAGTGTGTCCTGCAGGGGTGGTTCAAAATAAATGTAGGTGGACTACCTCAATAAATGCTGTTTTATGGATACTGCTTGAAACAGCACGGAGAAATACCAAGCAGCTCCCACCTCACAGCTGCAGAGTTCACTTCAAAGGCATGTGCTTTGTATGTTCAGTCTGGTGTTAAAGGTCAGGAACTGTTCTTCCTACAGTTCATCAAATAACTGTGATTTCATCTCTGGACACAATTTGCTTTTTCAGGCAAGGCAAAACGATCTTTTTTTGGCTATTAGTCCATTGTGGCAGCACAGACTGACCCCTGATTGTCTTGTGAGCCCTGCTGCTAACTCCCAGCTCACCTTCATACAAGCCATTCTATAGCTTTTACTTTCGTTAATATTAATGGAGGAAAACCCTCCGTTAAATTGTCCCCTTTAACCTACAAAAATTTTTTTTTGAGAAAGAGCTATAGGATTCTTAGTGGGGAAAAATGGGTATCTAGGGTGACGGAAGGTCCTCTTCTATTCCCTTTCAAGTGCACAAGCAAATATATGGAGAAACATATAAACTGTTTTGTAATAGAAGACAAAGTTACTTCTATTCCTGGTTATCCTGATCGTGACTGCAAAGGGATTTTCATCAATGTATTTGTTAACAGCAAAGACTTTCACAGTTGCCTAAAGCAAATTAAAACAGAATCGCATCAGCAATCCAGTCCTCTTCTTTAGTTTCCTCTTATCTGCCTGAATTATTTTTATCTACAGATTAAATGTTACAGTTATACTCATAAGGAGGCCAAGAAGCTTCACACATTGAAGTGAGATGCTTTTCTTTCCCAACAAAAAGGTACATATTATATTATAGTCCTGTAGTATAGGGGAACTCTGAATGTGATTTAATATGAGGGCAATGCAAAAAGCTCTGAACAATTTATAACATTCTCAAAGAGGTCATTAAACTTAGATATTTTAATTGTGTGCACCTGGCCTTACATGGGTAGGATTTGCATGGGGTAGCTGAATGTGCTGCTACACTGATTCTGGTGTGAATGTATGAACCAATTCAGTATCATATGAGTGAACAATGAGATGTAAAAGACAATCAGATGTTAAAACACACTGAAATCTTATTCTTTGCATTAACAAGCAATGAGTCCTTTTGTGAATGAGCTGACAGCATGAAAATACCTCCTGTTTTATATGACACAGTGAAAACAGTGTGTGAGCTGCAGAAAAGTGAACACTAGTCTGAAAAAAGCTTCTTTGTGAAAATCATGTAGCACTGAAAGTAATAAAAGAGAAAAAACAGTGTGCCAAGATTACTAGAGGAACATGAAATCCTAGCAAAACACAGTGGGATATGTCTGTGTTGTACTGGACAGCGTCTTCACAGTGACCATGCAATTAAACACTTGGGGAAAGTGGCCTGAGCATGCTGTCATGTCTGTCCTAAAGGCCATACTGAAGATTACATAGTGCAGGAACTTTCATTTCAGACCCTATCTCTGATCTCCCTTGTGCTGACAGCATTAGGATACAAGAAATATCATACTGTTTGCATTATTAAAATAATTGCTGTATTGATATTTACTGTCTCACTCATTAATACCATCCCTTTTGGAGATGAGATCACAGGTTTTTCTAAATAGCAGCTGCTGCACAGTTAGCTGAAATACCAGATTTAAGGGACAGGCGAAGAAGATTTGATAAAAACAGACGGCCTTGTTGCTAACAATATACCTGAGCTTGCAAGCACTGTCTGCTTGTGAAGGTGCGGGCAACCTTGCTGATTCAAGAAGTGCTAGGATTTTCAGTGAGGTTTTTGGTTCTGAAAGGAAAGTTACTGTTGCAGTTCCTCTCTGGTGTTACTTGGAGTTAAATCCTGTCTACGAGGAAGAGAAATTGGAGCTACACAAGTACTCTGTGTTGTTATTCCTTCTGCTCAGTTTATCAGTTTGCTTACCCAAAAACTCTGCAAAAAGAAACATACGTATCAGCCTTAAAATATTACAGAGAAACAGAAGTAATGAATACTGTGAAGCATATAAATTGATAGTATTTGTCATTACGATTATTGACTGTATGAATTATGACTGTGCTTCCTGTGAAGAATTTAGCACCAGTTGTCTTTTTGTACTATCTCACTGCCTATGGGGTAGGTATCAGTGATAAAGCATGACACCCTCTAATGTCTTTTGCACTACTTCTTCTCTATCTGAACAAACTTTCATTATCACCAGTTCCTGAGTCATTAAATGAGCAATCAAGTCAAATTATCTTGTGCACTGGCTCAGTTATCTGCTCATCTTTCAATTATTTACAAACATGAAATTACCAAGAAGCAGGCACTTAACTGGGCTAGGATTCAAAATGAGCAGGACACTAATAGGATGTGCTGGGGGAATGCTGTTGTTTTCTGTTTTGTTTTTCAGAACTGCATTCATGCTTTCCTGCTAGTTTTACATTGTGCACCTTTGGTATACATGCATATGTATGTGCAGTGATCATATGATATGATGCCACATTAATTGTTCTTCTATACAAGCATCTATAAGTTAGGACCATAACTGTAATCCTTATTTGCAAGTTCCCTGAATTGGATTTAAAATGTACTTTTTAGTAATGGTTTTATTATTTCGGTGACTTATTTTTTCTCCACTGGAAATTCTAAGATTCTTCCTAACTCTGTAAACGCTGTTCTTTGCGTTCTTACTTGAGATAATTTAATATGAAAAGCCATCAAACCCATGTCTGTCTCCACAAATGGGTATGTGCATGTATTTTTACAAATAGTCACTGTGTAGTGATCCCAAATCAAGATTAATATGAAATCGGTTTGCCTAATGTCAGCCTTAATCTTAACTTTCACTTATCATCCTTTAACAAAGAGCTCTTCTCAGTCTTGCTTGCAATCCTACTGATAAAATCAGGCTTTATTCACTGCAGTTTAGCAGACCGAAACAAGGTTTTCATGTCTCTATAGTGTGTTAGGAGAGATGCTGACTTGTAGGCATGCTTTAGCTTTCCTGGTGAATGCCTCTTCACCTGTCCTTCATAATGGTGGAGAAGACAGAGGGAGGCTTCCCAGCTGATCCCTTCCCTTCTGGTTTGGGTGAAATGACCAGCAAAGGGAGCAGATTCCCCGCAGAATGATCCCAGTATCACTGATGCTGCAGGTGTGCTGCTGCTGTAAGTAAAGTGTGGTAGAGCACGGTGTTTCCCTGTGTAATAGGGCTCATAAGAAACTGCAGCTTGGCCTCCAAATCTAAATGCTTGTTCCCTTTTCGAAGGGAGGGAATGGTGTTACTGTCAAGAGGTTTTCAATACTGTCAACCTGCAAGCCATGAGGATGCCAGTATCTCTCATGAGACAAAGAAGGCAATTTTTCAAGCACCAAACAATAAACTGAAACTGCACAATGTCAGCATATCCAGACTGTGTCTGCACTCCCCCATATTCCCAGTCTTCAGAATTGGGATTCCTGAAGCAACATGTGAAAAGCAGCTCGCTGGCAAGCACGGGGATACACATTTTATTCTTTTGCTTTTAAAGCTTCAAGGAAAAGAAACGCATCCCTGCACTGCTGACACCGAGCCAGGAGTTTCAGTCTGAGAGAACAATGATGTTTGTAATCCCCTGCTAAATGCAAATACGTTCTGTGTCTCTGTCTGCTGGAGACTGCTTCCCTGAGTCAGTGGAGTTCATTTACATTTTGGTGACATCTACAAGAATTTTGCCAACACAGCTTATTGCTGCAAACATTGTGTCAGTTCTGACATGTTTCTCTCCTGGGAGAATCCCCAGCACGGCTGTTCTGTTACAGCAGAGCCATGTAGCTGCTGCACCAGCCCAACCTGCTCCTGTTGTCACCTGGCACAGCACATTCTCTGAGTTTCCACCACTGCTTTTTGTGTACAGAAATTCATATATTTTTACAAATTCAAGATCAAATTAATCCAGCAGTCCTGGGGGCAGACAACTGGATCCACAGAAAACAAAAGTAATCCCTGCAGTTGCCCCGAGGTTTGTTATAAAAGCATGCTGAGCTCCCAGCAAAGAACCCAGCAAAGCACGCATAACTTCCATGACACGTGCAGTGCTACAGAGCTGGTGAAGAACTTCCCAGCACCTTCAGACAGAACATGACCTAAGTTAGACCCTGAACTCCTCAGTCTTCCTTTCTCACACCACCAGCACACACGTTTCTTTGGCCCTCAGCAGCAAACTGCAGCACAACTTCTGCTTCTCCCCTCACAGAAAGGGTGTCAGCAGCATTCAGTTCCTTAATAAACAGCATTTGTCAGTGCTGGGAGTTACTGTTGTTTATGAGAGCCTGACAGTGCTGAGTAAGACAGATAAAAAGAATATCTTGTTCACCATTCCGTATTTTTATTTCTGCCCTGCTTATGTATTTGTATACAGTGTGCACGTATTTGCCACCGTGCGCTCTGAAAGAAAGCCTGGCAAGTATAAAAGATATTGCAATGTAATGATCTGAACAAATGTCTTCTGTTAGTCGCTCATATGAAACTAATCAAATGATGTGTCATGACTTAAGGCATATCTGAGTTGAAGATTTTTAGGAGGTTTTATGTCCCCTGGCCCAGACTTTTTCTACTTGCTCTCTAGTCTTCATCTGATTTTCACTTCCCCTACATGTTGTGTTTCACACATAACTAATGTTTCGTAAAGCTGCTGTGCCAACAAGCTGGGTCCTGCTATTTCCTGAGAAAGAGCTTGTGGACAAAGGAGTTGTGTCTCCATTCAGTGTTTGTGTGCATCCTTCATGCACTTTAAATACCTTGATTTTATTCGTACTATTCTATTTTATACTATTATTCATACTATACTATTATTTATTCAAACTCTCCAATTCAGAGACTGCTGAAATGTGCATTCAAAAACTGTGTCACCATTTTATGCATTTGTGCTGTGGGAATGGTGTTTGTCTAGCTGATGGGCTCTTTTTCTTGTCTTTTTGAAAGCTTGTATTATGGACGAATTATAATAGAATTTACCTACAGGATTTAAAGCAGTCTATTTTGAAATTCATGTAGTCTTTTCAAAGGAAAAGGTGCATTGAGACACCTCTGTAACTGGATCAGTTCCTCGCCTGTTTGCAGGTTCACAGAGCAGCCTTTGGCGTATGACCTTGACAGAAACTCTCCTCAGCTTCTCTTCCAGTAACAATGCCACCAGGAAAGTATTTCAATATATTTCAAAATATAACAATATTACTGATAATTTCTCACTGTGAAACTGAACCAGCAAGTCTTTATATCCTATCAAATAATTCAGTATTATTATCTCTACCTGGATACAGATTTGTAAGGAGACAGTGAAACAACACATTTCTTCAGATGGAACGAGATTACAAGGACATCTAATGGAATTAACTTGGAATGGATAAAAACAAAAGGATATTTTCATTATGTTATAATTTAATATTTTCAGTGACTGTTGTCACTGCTATTTGAAGAGCTGCATGTCAGAGTTGCATGTCCTGAAATCTGCTTTTTCAACACAAGCTGTCCAAACTCAAAGACTGGCTAGTATTAAAACATACTTTTTCCAGTCATCTCAGGAGTAAATTGTTAATTGCCTTAGCTGACTCCAAGCAGGGTTTTCTATAGGCAGGATTACCTACGTAATATTATATAAAGCTTCAATTAAAGCAATTTAGATTGTGTTGCTTAATGGAAAGACAATTTGTGGAATTATCTGGGTAGATGAAGCTTTTAAAACAAACTTAGATCTGGCTCCTGTTAATATCAACCTTAAGTAAATCGTCGTGGAGGACAGTTACTGTAAGTTTTGCAAAAAAATAAAGAAGTATCAACTACAGCATGGGTTATGACTGTCTTTAGCTTCAGTGGGGCAGATCTCTTCATTCCAGTGAAAATGTTTAAATCTGAAGCAGAATTTTAGCCTTTAATACTGCTTTCTCGTGAGTTCATGAAATCCTCTAGGTAGATAATTCAACCTTAAAAAATACATATAGATAGTATGAGACACAAAAAGACAGCTAAAAACTTGGTATGTGTGTGAGCTTCTATTCTAAGTAGCTGGCTGAGGACTGGAAGCAGAGAGTAGCTGAGGCAAGTACATCTTAAGTGCCACAGGTCAGCACTATTTTGGTGAGTGTATTTTCTGAAGAAATATATGGTTAGCCTTTGAGCAAAGATTATACATTTGATTTCCTCTTACAGCAATGGAAATATTAGCTTGTTTTCTCAACTGGAACAAATCTATGCATTGCTTCTCAGGGCTGCTTCCCTTTAGTTCCTGCAGTACAATACTTTCATTATGACAGCTGTGGCTCTACCTCTGATTCAAGGGGATTTAATGGCAAAAAATCACTGTCAATCAGTTTCAGAGAAGGAAGCATAAGAAAGAGAAAGGGGAGAAAGGGAATAAAGATGCAAGAATCCAGTTGATTCTGGCTCGCTGATACAGGAAGGATAATAAAATATATTTGTACTTCAAATGCACTTGAAATAATTCATGTTCTTTCCCATTAGGCTGAATTTCATGGTAACTGCACATTAAATAAAATACTTCTGTGTTAGTGTTTGGACTCTTAAATACTAAAATTAAGCTCCTAGAGTATGCTATGAAAAGAACTACTTTGTCTCTGTGAGGTAAGGAATTATAGAGGGTAGAAATCTACCCTAAGCTGGGAAAAACCACCAGAGCTCTTATTTCTGAGGTTCTGTTTACCCGCATAGCTTTTTTCTTATTCATGTGGTGATGTCACTGACACAGGAAGTCCCCGTTACAGACACTGCTGTATCTGATTTTATAAATGCTATTTTATTCCAACTGAATGCCTATGTAAGTGAATTCAGGATATTAAGTTAGGTGTTAATGGCACAGTGAACAGGAATCATTTCCCTTTTCTCTGTCATTAGTTTGCATTGGTGATTGATGTGCTGCCAATGTTTAGAAAACAGATCTCATGCTCTCTTTCAATTCTGATAAGCCCCCAGATCCCCTGGAATAAATGTACATTCTGTTTGCCAGTGCTCACAGTGTGGGGCAATCCATCAACCCTCCCTTTGCCCTGCTCCCACTGCCCTACCCCTCAGCAGCAGGCAGCAGGGGGCTGAAGCAGCTGCCCCAGATCTAACTGTATCTTTCCATACAGGTTTCCTGTCGGTGCTGATCTTCTAACAGGCCCTGCTATCGTTCAGCAGGATCAGCACACAACACAGGTGCTTTGGCACCTGCCTTGTCTGAAACATTCCTTTGTCTGTAAGGTGCAGGTGAAGTGACAGGTGTTAGTGCCTTGCTGGATGACACTGCTCTCAAGTTCAGCTGTGAACTGAAAATCAGCCTTTACATTGAAAAATAATGAATTTCTCCTCTAGGCAGTTTGTGATTTTGAGCACTTCTGTAACCATTGCAAATCATCTCTTGGTTTTGTGGTTTTGAGGTCTTAAATCTGTACTGTATTCAGAGCAAGCCTGTGACTGACTCTGTTTTGTCAACTCTCACTGTCATAGCTTATTAGTGCTGAACTGACAGCTTTGCATTTAGAAAAATATGTTTCTGCATATATGAGGAAGTGCTGGTTGCAACTTATTTCTTACTCCATGCACACACTCCTATGAAAGGGCAGAAAATAATGCATACTTCTGTCAGATGGAAGTTGCTGAAAGGTTTTCACGTGATCCAGGCAAGATACAAGACCATCAGAACTGCTGTATTCCCACAGATCTTCCACCACCACTCCCCAACACGTTGCTGCAGAAAATCCCATCACTAGCTCTAATCTCTGCTGATAGTGTTAACAACTACAGCATAAGAAGCTGAGGTCTTGCCTACATTCAGGCCTTGTGTCTTCCTGCCCACGCTATCTGCAGTCCTTCTGCATGCTCAGTCATAAGCTCATTATCTCTCCACGCTCCGTGGACCTGGAGCCTGCTCTGTTTAATGACTGTGATCAATTCTATAGAGTGCCTGTGTTGTATTAATGCTTGATCTCCACTGCAAAGCCAGCTCGTGTGGCAAGCACAGATGCCCAGGCTGAGCAGATGGAGCTGAGGACCTCCTGCCTGCACTTTGCCTTCACTTCAGCTCTGTCGTGGCCCCACACTCTGAATACCACTGGAGGATGCCATGTGCCAGGCTCCCCCCTGGAACTCAGGTTTTCTGTTCACTTTCCTGTGCCCAGAGCTGTCTGTCTGCTTTCTCTGTTTTAACTTCTGGTATCTCTGCAGAGTTGTGGCTATGTTCTTCTGTGTACAGTATTAACTTAAAAATTCAATACACATCTCTGGCAGGTAATTAGTGACAGCAGTATGTGATCAGTCCCACTTGTAACATGTAAAACAGTGATCTAAAAGTATTTGTGCTCCTAGATGTTGCTAGATACAAAATGGATATGTTAAAAAGAATATATCAGAAAAGGCTAAGAAGTTTGTTTGTAAAAGGCTACTGCTGGGATTGCTGCACTTCTGTTCATCAGAAATCCTCCAATTCATCTTTCAACTTTTGTGACAAATCTGTGCTCCAAAACAGATGGCTGAACCTCTCTGCACACTTGCAGCAGTCACCCTGTGGCTGGTAACTGCACTGGGCATTGCTGACCTGACGTAGCGCTTCCCTCTCCTCCAGCCTCCCTGGGTGTTGCTCTGATAGGCTGCTGTGGATTTTTTCACACTGCCATTTTGGAGCGCAGGGTGCCCAGCCAACCTGCTCTGCAGAGCTGCCAGTGCCTAATTGGTTCTGGCAATGACGCCCGCCCTTTTTTAGGCTTTTTAATTTTATTTTCCCAACTGGCATTTCAGAGCGGCATCCTTCACAATACATTAGCTTAATGCATTTTGATCTGGACCAAATATTCCATTCCCACTACCGCTGATATTTGTTTACTATTCCACTTGCAATCAGCGTGTAGCATAAATGATTCAGACGTAAGTAAATAAACCTATAAATATCCATATCCTTGCAACAGCAAAACTAAACCAAATCTCCTGTGTACAGCACAGTCCTGCTACAAACAGATTCAGTGAAAAAACAGATACAGATTTGCAGGAGTGTGCCCTGCTTTGGAGGGCAGGGTGACTCACTGGAGCACGTCAGCTGGATGGACATGTAGTCCCGGCCGCAGTCCTTCCTGTAGCGGCAGCGCAGCCAGTTGGAGAGGCAGAGCCCGGTGCCACACTGCAGTTCTTCCTTCTTACATGGCAGAATGCTCTGCTCATCTGCAAGGGGGAGAAACGACTGGTGACTTTGTGTAACAGCTTCTTCCTGAGTAACACGGCTTTGTGGCCACTGAAAGTCAGTGCGCCTGCTATTTCAAGTGCTGTGGGGGGATGGAAATGCTCTCTTCACTGTTAGATGTCAGAAGGGTCTGAGACCAAACCAAATACCTCCTACGTTGTTGTTGCAGATCACTTAAATAGTGCTGGAGACAGCTAAGCTGTAGGTGAAATGCAGTAAAGAAATTATGAGGGCATTGTGTTCCAGAGCCTCCTGCATTACTTACGTGCCCTAACGTCCAAAACAAAACAATCCATCTTTGCCCCAGCTTTAATACACACAGATGGGGGAAAAAAAAAAAAAAAAAGTTTTGCTATCTTGCATAAGTCTGAATTATGGCTTCCTAGCTGTAGATGTAACTTTTTCACAACCCTCTACCAGTCTGATAGTTGTCCAGGACAAGAGAGGAAAGAAAGTATATTTTCAAAGAAGATTTTCATGTTTCTTGGTTGTTGTTTTTTGTTTTTTTTTTAACATTTTAATAGTGGTGCAATTGAACTCGGATTTTTTCAATGATGGATAAAAGGGAGCTGTTTTCTGACAAGTGCATCTGGGTGTGTAAGTGGAAGTGCCAACATCATTTCATCATTTTGTTGTACAGTTTTGTTGGGCCTTCAAATAATGAGGAACAGAAGTAGAGCAGAAAGAAGACTTCACTAATGACAGAATGAAAAGTATTGGAAGTTTGGCAAGGAAGACCCTCTGGGCAGAAAAACTCCTCGCCTTTAAATCACCCTAAGTACTACAGCTTTATTCAGGTTACTTTGAATGAGCAATCTAAAACCTTCCAAATGCAGGCAAGTAAACGTTCAAACCCAACCTGAACAACACCAGCTCCTGAGAGCAAACACTCACAGGGTCAGTGTTGCAAACTGGTACCCGACGGAACCGTCAGTTCCTCTAAATCAGGTTTTTGTTAGCTCTCCGGTGTTTTTAATTCAGAGCTTTTTTTGTTAGCCTTCATAGCTGCAAAATCCTGCAGCTAGGCATAATTGGTCATGATTTCCAGTTCTCCACACAGCTGCTCCAGTGGAAAATGTCAGTACCCCAAGTGCATTTATAAATATTGCCAGCACTGACGACAAACCGTTACAGTAAATCTTTGATTGTATGCTTGTACCTGGCAGCTCTGCAATCTAGAGGCCAGCAATCAGATCGTAGTGTTCTGTGCTTTTGGAAAACCTTGCAGTACGTTTCCCAAACGACTGCTGTTCTGGGGGTGGCCATCTCAAGCATCTTTGGGTGACATAGAATACAGCTTCCTGCAGTGAAGGCTGTGGAGAATCCTGCCTGCGTTTCTCAAAGAGTTAAAATAGTAAAGAAGCAGGAGCTATGCAGTCATTATTTTGTGGTACCAAACATTGTAGAAATGGAACAACTTTGTTAACTTTGGACTATTTATGTTGTTATTGCAGATATTAAGAAGGCATTCATCTGCAAGAAAATGATGCCAATGAAAAAACAGTAACAAATTCGTTAAAGCAGTTGGTCCCAGAATGCATCTCATGAATACAGTCATATTTTCCATGGAGTTCATTTAGTTCATCAGCTAGTTTGAAGTTGCCTTAATGATTGTAATCCTCTTAGAACTTGTTCCAGTCTATACTCTTCTGTATCTTTCTTGTTCAGTCTCTGTGTTAGCTGGACAAAATTCTCTTACACCAATGCCTACAATTTCACCCCTTTTTGATGTAAGAAATTTTTCTGCAGTTCAGTTCACGTGGCATCAAATGCCTGTTTTACTTTCAACCACTTTACTGGTACTTTAAAGCAACTTACAAACAAACAACTCTCTGGTCTCATCCAGAAAGCAGTTCTTGAATTTTGTAGGCCACTTTGGGGTGCACGCCTCATGAAAAGGCAAGGAAACTGCCGCAACATTTTATTACCCTCAGGGAGAACTACCAGCATTGTAAACTATGAGAAGCTTTATGGCAGATGCAATTCTTTGAGTTAAAAAGTAATATAGGATAATATCAGTAAAGGAGTGTGTATGTGTGTGAGCAAGCCCGTTCCCAAAAGCTTACATGTCCTAGGTATAGCAAAAGTAAATTATGTCTTCTGTGAACCCAGGTGATGCAAATATTCCAACTATTCCCAAGGGAAGCTGCAAAATCCCCACCCAAACTTGTGGACAAAAAATATGCAAATACTTTTTTTAGGAATAAATGGAAGTCCAGGCCTCATGGAGCAGTTGTGGACAGAGGAAGGCAAAAATTCACCCTTAGCACTGATTGAACAAATAGTAATGTTCAAATTCTAGGTAATCGAGTTTCTTTTGCAGAGTACAGACAGAAACATCATCTTGGAAAGTAATGCCTTTTCTCACAGATGAAACTGTCTTGGTAGGAGCTAGAACACGGTATTTTGTCTTTAAAGTACATTCTGCCTTGAGAAAGATTTGAAAAGTTTTTCTTATGGGTGACAGGGAGCTAACAAAGTTTCCTCCAGAGAAACACATCCCAATTCTAAGCCGACCTGTTCCATCCCAGGTGTGATGGCAGTCTCCAGGGGCTGTATTCCAAATCAGTACGCATCTGAATGAATTTATAAAGTTAACATTTGTAGTTTAAGAACGTGAAAATGATCACATCAAATTTAGGTTAAGGTACAATCCTTTTAGAAATTGTCCTTGTATGTGCTTTTTGATGGTGTATTTTCCTTCAAACTGACTGGCAAAACTGAAAAAAATATCAAAAATCATCACATGTACCATAAGGGGCAGTGCAATATGGAAAAAAAAAACAAAACGAGTTTTGTTCTCAGTGTATCTGTTTTGTGCTCTTCCTGTATGTTGTGATGGTTTCAATTGGGGCTGAGGTGGGGTACTGTACAGCATGTACCCCAGCACACAGTGGTTATGAATACATCGTAATTGTTTTGTCAGTCTGCTATTGAATGACCTGTATTCTTTTGAACATCTGACTTTACAAGCTTATTTAGTATGAGGAGCTTGATTATTGGTGTAGTTCAACATACCTTTCAAATTATACTTAAAAGTCAGTCATCCCAAATAGCTGCTCTTTGTTTCTGTCTTTGCAATGTGTGTATGCCAAATAATGGGCAGGTACCAGCTGGGGAGCTTGGAGAGCCTGCACTTCTCCTTGGATTGCTATGAAATTCAAAACAAGTAATGTCTCTGTTACTGTTTTTCTCTTCCAACTTTTTGTCTTATCTAGGCACCTGCAATCTGTATGGACAAGGCCAATTGCTCTGTTCAGGACATGGCATGATAAAGCTTTAGTTTTAGTTGGGTCTTCTACATGTCCATTGCACTGATAGAAGTAATCCTATCACGTTTGCAGGTAAATCATCATAAACTGAGCATGCCGAAAACCTTTATAGATCATATGCTTGGAGAGCTGTT
This sequence comes from Lagopus leucura, assembly GCF_019238085.1. Classification (NCBI taxonomy): domain Eukaryota; kingdom Metazoa; phylum Chordata; class Aves; order Galliformes; family Phasianidae; genus Lagopus; species Lagopus leucura. The sequence goes on along the minus strand of NW_024962271.1, from coordinate 6,111,376 downwards.
TCTATGAAAAACCACATTTTTCATGTTAAAGCCTGAAACTACAAAAGATTAATTGCCAAGAGGAGAGATTCAAAAGAGATTAAAAAAGAAGAGAGATTCAAAAAGAGGAGAGAAATTGCATGTATTGAACTATTTATTTATATATCCCTTTTAATACAGTCCTGAAAGAGAGATTCTCATTGTAATGATAGGAGTAGAGGGATTAACATACTTGCAACTGAACAAAAGCTATTAAAGATAAGAAACTTATAGAGGCCCAGGAAAGAATGTATGGTACAAGCAAGATTTGTATGAAGAATAGATGGTGATCTATGATGGCTTTGGCTGGAATGCCTTCCAGTGAAGTATTTTCACACAGGCTCTCTGAGATTGCAGGTTTCTTAATGTCATAATATCGTCAATTAAAACAAAAAGTCTGAGGGGGTGCAGGAAGTTGTAGCAAAATATGTAATAAGTTCTGGAGCTAAATTGACTATTTGCATAAATCGAATTGTTTGCTTCTGCCAGCTCTCAGTTTGAAGCCAAAGTTCCAAAGCATCTGAAGACAGTTACTTTTAAGAAGACCACAAAAACTCATAGTCTGTCTTTCAGTGTCATACAAGAGGTGTCTGGGCATCTACTGCATTGAGCATCTAGCCCAAGTCCAGTCATTACACAGTAACAAAATGATGGACTGCCTGAGCTAATAGTGCTCAGCACCTCCAGAACATCTCCCCTTGCTCTTGTCTGAGATGCTTCTCAGCCTTACTCCTAGTGATTTCATTGGGTCTCTTTCAAAAACTAAAGCTTTACTACCATTTATTCAGTAGGGAGCAAGGTTGAACTCTGTGTCCTTCTGCACAGTAGTTGCACAGGAATGAATTCTAGTCTGTTGTTCTCTCCATGAAAAAATTAAATCAGACATGGGAGGTAGGATGGGAAGAAGCTGCTGAAACCAGGGTATTTGGTCAGCAGTTACAGGGGAATGGATGATTCGGCGTTGTCAGCCTACATCCTCATAAACAAGGCTGGGGAACCGTCAGGCTTGCTGACAGATACCTGCCTAGTGTGGAATGTGATCGAATAAATTAAAACCATTCTTGATGTGAGTAACTGAGATGATACCAAGCCATCATAAAATAAATTGATAGAAGACAGATAGGGGAGAAGAATGAAGAATTCCAAGGTGTAGTTTTGGAGGCATTTGAACACTTTTTACTTCTTCACAATTTAAGGCATTAAAGCCTGAAGTAGAAAACTGAGAAGATATGGGCTGTGCGTTTAAGGGAGGGGATAAGGGACCTGTGTGCTGCCTTCAGAAGACATCTGTACTTTGAGGAAAAATCACGGAAAGGAAACTAAAAGCAGATCACTGTAGGGATGGAGCTTTGTTGGGTGTTTGGGGAAGAGGGACAGCTGCAGCATGTTAGCCTGCGTCACAGGCTCCTGGCAGTGCTGCTGGAGGACAGGCCGGGAGGGAGGGCAGAGGTTGGTGCTTTTGTCCCCAACATTCTCAAGGCATCGTGCAGTGGGATCCACTGCCTCCCTGGGACCATGGCTCACCACAAAGCTGCGTTCTTAAGGCACATCCCTGAGCCTGGCTGTGGGTGCTTGTGTACAGAAAGCTACAGCGTGAGCCTGTTTGTTCCTTCTTGGCTTGGTGAGATAATGCAGCTCAAGAGGGGCATGGGTTTGAAAACGGGAGTCTTAAGGCTGAATGTTAAACACTGCTGCATAAGAAGTACTTCGTACTTCTGTTTGTCTCGAGTCAGGCATCCAAATGAACATTTTACAAACCTCTGGGCACTCCTTGTACTCTGAGATGTAACAGCTGAGACATTATCATCCAATACAGTTATCAGAAAGACATACAGATCTTTAAATACGTAATTACATAGTCACTTTCTAGCCATAAAGGAGCCATGTTCTTCAAATAGCTGATATGTATGTACTGAACTGCTGAAGATCTGACTGAAAACCAGGTGGTTTTTTTTCTTTTACCTGCCCTTCAAGTACATTTCTTTACCCTGTAAGGAAATCTGGGACTTCTTGGGGAGGAGGAGGGGGAGCAGCACATGCAGTACAGAGGAGCCCAGCTCTGCTGCCTGCAGCCCTGCAGCACGGGGTCCTTCACTGATGTACTGCAAATGATGGCTGTTGGTTAATAACAATTAATACTTACAACCAGCAGTACTTTTTCATTTTTCATTCTTTTATCAGACGGCTTGGATGTGTTTGTGTGGTTCCTTTCACACACGCGGCTTTCTGCTGAAGGACAGGCAGTGCCAGGGGCAGAGCTGGCTCTTACCATGTTCTTTCAGAAAACTTCCACAGAATAAATACCAAAGTTGGTCATAAAGGGAAGAGTGGGAGGGAGGCAAATTTCTGCATTTTATTTCAGTGATTGGAAGTGATTTTTTAGCCACGTTATATTAGTGAGTGCCAAAATGATATCAGTTTTGACTGATGTGCTCAATTTGTAGATCAGTTGCAGCAGCTCTGTGTTAATTTGTTGTGGGAGAAAATGCTGAGCATTAAAAAAAAATGATTGAAGCAGCTGTGCCTGAGGCCACGTTGTGTGGCACTGTTGCAGGCTGTTCTTTCACCCACCTCTGTGTTTTGTCTGTGTGAAGATCCCAGTTTCTGTTAACTCCGTTGTTTCCCTGGTCAAAAAGAATTTGCTTGTGCTCAGATTGATGTTTATCTGCCAGAGGACTTCAGCTATGCTATTCCTACAGCTGTACACAGGTGTAAGGCATGCGTTAGTGCATTAAGACATAAGGAGAAACTACTTACAGAGGCTGGAGTTGTTGCCTATCCCAACGCGGATGGAGCTCCCAGAGATGAGAGGGAGATGGAAGAAAAGAACTGTGGAGAGAAAGAAAAAGTCCTTAATAGCCGCTAGGTTTTGCTTTGGCAGCAGCTGTCGGAGGAGACACGCTGGATGTCTGCGGGCAGCGCTTTGCGGGGCAGCATTACACATCTCAGATGAGGATGTGCGCTCAGCTCGCGCTTCAATGGGGGCATAAGAAATGAACAAAGCGTTGTTTCCTACTTCCAGGAATTTCCCCCGGTTCGGGAAATGGTGCGATGTAGGGCACGAACGCCAGTTAGGTTCAAAGCCCCGTGTATAAACAGTGCTGCGTTATGTAAATATGGTAATTGTTTTTGTAAGTCATTCCCAGCCACCGACGCGGGCAGTGCCGCTGTCAGACGGAGCCGCCGCTTCCCGCTTTGTTTGAGCGCACCTTGAACGCGCCACGCACGTGCGTGTGGCAGAGCGGCTCGGAATGACTGTACTGTACACCCTAATGCACGCTCTGCCCCCATGCACGTAAGCGTTAATATAACTCGCGCTTCAAAGATTTACGCTCGGGCTCAACACGGTACGCGGTACGATGCGCCCTAAATCACAGCCGCTCTGTCCCTGCCGTTACCCGGAGGTGCTCGCGGGCAGCGGCACCTGCAGCGCCTTCTCCCTCCGGTGCGCCTCCGCGGACGCTTCTTTCGGGGTTTCCCGCAGCTCCAAGTTCCCGCGGCCGCCCCCGCCCCGGGCCCCGCCGCCCCCAGCTGCGGGGAGACTCCCGGTACGGCCCCGCCGCCCTCCGCCTTACCCCAGCCCGCGGCGGCGGCCGCCGTCTCCATGCGCCTCGGCCGCGGCTCCCCGGCGGCGGGCGGGCGGCGGGGCGGGCGCGGCC